>NC_042986.1:11459925-11814925 GCF_901001165.1 Salmo trutta | reverse complement strand
GGACATTTCTGCATATGGCACCTTTAACATAATGATCTTTACACAGATCACCAGTCAAAGTAGCCATGTCCCCTTTCTGATCTGACGATAAGGGCTTTGCAGTTTTTATCATCTGAAGCATCATTGTTGAACTACTGTAGGTTTTCATCTTTAAGCTACATCTTTGGTTTCTTATCGACAAAGGGGCAGCATTTTGAAGTTGCCTTGAGCCTCCATGTGTCCATTCTGCAGTGTTGCAAGAGATTAATGAATAAGAAATGATGAGGGGTACATCTGTAGCTTATGACATGCCCCTCAATCCCCTATGAAGTGTGTGTGTGTGTGTGTGTGTGTGTGTGTGTGTGTGTGTGTGTGTGTGTGTGTGTGTGTGTGTGTGTGTGTGTGTGTGTGTGTGTGTGTGTGTGTGTGTGTGTGTGTGGTGTGTGTGTGTGTGTGTGTGTGGAGGGGCATGGCAGCTGCCACTGTGGGCACCCCTCCAGACTACTAAAAGACCCATACAAGTGGGACCATTGAGTGCCAACTGCCCCGGTCACAGCCAACCCCTTGTGCCCTCATAACCCATATTCATAACCCATATTCACAGTCATATGCATGTGGGTAGACAGACACATACACTTGAAGGAGGCACACATGTCTAAAGGGAGCGCCCTGGCACTCTTCTCTCTCCACTTCCTGCTAATTCAGTTACTATGCCAGGCCAGGCCAACCACCACAACAGAACAAACAAGCTATGTTTGCTTGGAAGTAAGACACAAGCAAGCCAAGTATAGCTCCCTTCTAAGCACAGAAACTAGGCCTGTTTGTTCTTCTCTGGGGGGTTCACAATATATTTCTCTGTCTTCTAGAACAACAAATCATCAAGGAAAACTGGGCCAATTGTTAAATAGTCACTGCTTCATTCAAGCGTGAAAGTACATTTGAGTTTTTGATGAATTATTGATGTACTTTTGTCTCTCTTAACATCCATTATTTTAGAAATGAGGTAATGGTAGCGATGTGGGTGAGGAAAGGGAGAGACTAGGGGAGAAGAGGGAGAGACTAGGGGAGAAGAGGGAGAGACTAGGGGAGAAGAGGGAGAGACTAGGGGAGAGACTAGGGGAGAGACTGGGGGAGAGACTAGGGGAGAGACTGGGGAGAGACTAGGGGAGAGACTAGGGGAGAGACTGGGGGAGAGACTGGGGGAGAGACTAGGGGAGAGACTGGGGGAGAGACTGGGTGAGAGACTGGGTGAGAGACTGGGGGAGAGACTAGGGGAGAGACTGGGGGAGAGACTGGGGGAGAGACTGGGGGAGAGACTGGGGGAGAGACTGGGGAGAGACTGGGGAGAGACTAGGGGAGAGACTGGGGGAGAGACTGGGGGAGAGACTGGGGAGAGACTTGGGGAGAGACTTGGGGAGAGACTGGGGGAGAGACTGGGGGAGAGACTAGGGGAGAGACTGGGGAGAGACTGGGGGATGTGGGGGCTTATTGCCAAGTCTTAATGTAATAAAACAGTTACTGAACACTTTATTTACACACAATCCCTGGATTATCACCAGTGGGTACAGCAACGTGACCATCCAGAGCTTTGGAGCTGGAAGCTGTAGACAAAGCATGAGGATGTGATGGGCAGGATTCCCATTCCAATCCTCATCACATTCCCAATTAGGATCAGCCAGTAGGGATTCTCTGGATACTGTTCCAGGGCAGGGGAATGGGGTTCTGCTACATTTATATTGGATTCTCTACGTTAGTCAAATTCTGAAGTGGCATGCAGGATTCCCATCATGTTTAAGTTAGGATCAGCCAGTAGGGATTCTCTGGATACTGGTCCAGGGGAGTGGGATTGGATTAGACTGGATTCTCTACATTAGTAGAATTCTGAAGTGGGATGCCAAGTTCTGGTTTCTTGGCCATGCTAACTGATGAGAGGACAGAGTGGGTATCTAGCATTCCACCAAGAGCATTCCAGCAACCTTTCCATGCAGAGAGTTAGTGCTAAGGTTAGCCTATAGATGTGGTGAAGAGGTCAATGGACCGCAGACCGTGGGGGATAGAAGAAGGACGCCGGAAAGGCGCACATTCAACAAATCCGATCTAACCAAGTGGATATTTGTCAAGTCAGTCATGATTGATGTTTAATAAGAGGCCCACAATGTGGTTACTAAAGTCAGATTTAGATATATTTGGCTGTTTTCACTGGATAACATTTAGAAGTTGTCCTTTATCCGGTTTAGAAGAATTGACTGCTAAATGCTAACTCCCGTTTGTATAAACTGGTAGCATAGCTAGCATAGAGAAATCTGTGGCGGTCGTCAAAGTCTTTTTTAACTGCAACGCAGTTGATTGGTGATGATGACATGAACATGTGTTGAGGTTGACACCCATACAGCATTATACTCTGATTTTTACCTCAACATATTGTGAAATACACGTAAACAACAGCCTAAATGTAAGCTAATTTTGCTGGGGGGCAATGAGGAGATTCGGGATCTTTTCCCCACGGCATCATTCCCCCACACGTTTCCATGGCATTTCCATCGTTTTGGTTGAGTTCCATTGACCTCTTTACCACATCTATACAGCATTTCACTACAAAATAGATAAAGCCATCTACTATAAGTACAGTAGGGTTCGGATTGCTTGGTGCTGAGTGGATTGGTGCTATCTAATCTTTTGATTGCATCAAATATCCCCCTGTCCCAACATGCCTATGTAAGTGCAGTTGTGATCCCACTCTCATTCTAGAGGTCTACTCTCAGGACATAGAGGATGTGTGTTTCACATTTCCCTGTTCTTCTAGTCCGTCGAAACGATCCACATCCCCCTGTTTCGGTCTTTGGAGATGGATCAGTGAACCAGCAGGCAGTCTCTCTCTCTCTCTCTTTCCGCAAACAGGGAGCACCTGTGGCATCTTGGCTTAATTAAGGCAATGTATCTCCAGCCGCTCTGCCTCCACACACAGGCTGCTGTCACCACAAAGCAGCTCAGGAATGTCACAGGCTGCACAAGCCACAAACCGCCGAGCCGGGCTGGGATGGGCTTGGAAACCCCTCGGCACTTTTCTGTCTCCATAACACACACATGCGCACACACACACACACACACACATGCGCACACACACACATGCGTACACACACATGCGTACACACACACACACACACACACACACACACACACACACACACACACACACACACACGGAGCAACCTGTAGGGATGTTAACCACAAACCTCTCTATTTAAAACTCTGTAGAATACGTTATCCACCTCAAACCTTCCCCAACTATACACCAACATGTCAGACGTACGCCCCATCAGAGTGTCCAATCTGACAAGCCCACCTTACTTACACAGTGGTGTTTGTTGCCAGGCCCTGTTGATTGCATTTTGCTTGTCCGTGTGTCTGAAATGTCACACAAGATTTCAATTATCACTTGCTGTTTTGTGACTTATTAACTTGGATCAGGCAAAGCAAATCAATCCACCACACACAGCGAGAGGCGAAGAGACCGAGAGAAAGAGAGCGAAAGATGTTGCTGTTTAGTGTTTTCCCTCTGCTTTGCCAAGCTCTGCTGATTTACAGTGACAAAGGGTGGTCGGCGTCCGCCTCCTAACACGCCGCTTCATTTGAGAGCGAACCCACAAACCTTTAGAAAGGCCAGAAGCATCAAAGGCAGTATATTTACTGGACACAGTGAGGTGTAACCTTCGGATTAGCATATTTATGGCTGGTTGAATGAGGCAGACTCTTGTTGTTAATCAAGAGGGGCGCTGGGTCCTGTTATGGTGGGAGAAACACTACGCTTCCAAAAGGAAGGACTGTTCTGTTGCCCTTCTTTCTCTCTCTCTCTCTCTCTCTCCCTGTCTCTTTCACTCTCTCTCTGTCTCTCCCTGTCTCTTTCACTCTCTCTCTGTCTCTCTCTGTCTCTGTCTCTCTGTCTCTCTCTGTCTCCCTCTCTCTGTCTCTCTGTCTCTCTCTCTCTGTCTCCCTCTCTCTGTCTCTCTCTCTCTGTCTCTGTCTCTCTCTCTCTGTCTCTCTCTCTCTCATGAATTGCCTTATTTGGACCCAGTGAAGTTTATAGAGCAATACAACTAACCGTGAAAATGCACAGCTTATACCTTGTTAATTACACCTGTACACACTTTGTCGCGTTGTGGTTACAACTTCTGGTCTTAATTGAACAAAATGACATGTTTTTAAGTGAGCCGGTTTGTCTCCTGGTGGTGTCAGGTTTGCCGCGCCGACGTATGCAGTCTTAGAAGTCTTAACAAGGTCATCTTGTGGCGTCATTGTAATTGTATGTCGATACCCAGTCATGTTCTTTTCCACGTAATAAAATCAGCCAACGCTCTGCTCAATGAATGCACCATAGCTATAGTACTGTATGTGGTTTCTCTTGAGTTGTGATGATGATGTAGTATACACTAATAAAAGAGAGAGTTATTTAAATATGCACCCGATCATGGCCACATTGCCTCGTGATTTTAACATGAGTGATAGACTGTGTCATGAAAAACGCCCAAAGCTATCCTACCATGGTTCAGCATGACGGCAACAGGTTTTGGAACCCTGGGGGGTTGAAACATATCCAAAACGAGAGCCTTTGCTTCGAACCACTTTACATGGTCTCCCAAAAATCCTCCAAAATCTGCCTTCTAATCCGAACACAGGAAGGGTCCCAGCTACCAATCACTCTGTCCCTCAGTCAGAGAGAGGATGGGCCACCATCCACCCTACCTCTGACCTAACCCTGCTAATTACTAAACACCGACATCAAATTCAATTGTTTTATGGACAAAACCAGAGAAAAACAAATTGTTTGATTGCATGTCTTTTCACCATGTACTGTTCTGTAGCTCTGGTATAGATTCTGTATCTGCAGTGCCGTCAAATTTCATACCGAAAGCCTCCTCCCCGCTCTTCCTCCCTCCCTCTCTTGCTCCCTTCCTCCCTCCCTCTCTGCCCCAGTGACCTATTTTACTGCAGCTGCAGCGTGGCAGAAGCAATCAATGTGAATGTCCTCAGAAGAAGAGAGGAAAGGGGGGGATTTTGAATGAAGGAGATGAGTTGTGGTGTAGTGTGTGTGTGTGTGTGTGTGTGCTCATGTCTGAGTGTGTTTGTGTGCACATGAATGTTATTCATCTCACAGTATTTGTATGCATGGGAAAGGGTGATCTCAATTTTGTGTTATTGTATTTGCGATTTTGCTTTGAATCAAATGAGAATTCAACTGTTATAAAGGCAGTCCTTTATCGCCCCCTGTTGGTTGAGATCGTATTTTACTAAAGGACCATCAACAGCCCTGCAAAATCAGAAACCTCTCAGTATCTACGATTGTGGGCACAAAATAAGTTACACACCAGCTCAGAACATCTCACTCCACACTCCTGATCAACACATGTTAATGGAAACTCATTTTGTGTTTCAGATTCTGTTCGATCAAGCCCAGAGATCTGTGAAGCAGCAGTTACACACCTTTGTGAAAGAGTAAGTTTCAGACAACTTCCTTCCATTGTCACATACTGTCTCCCCGGGATAGCTAGGTAGCTTGAGACGATCCCCCCCACACCGCCTCTCGTTGTGTGGACTGGGACCTACCTGAGGGGAATGAAACTTTACTGATTTTTGATGTTAGTGCTCATCAGAGAACGGGAAGCAGACAACTATCCTGAGGCTCAGGGCCTTTTACCCGGGAAACGTCAGGGGTCATGACCCTGCCCTTGTTGTTGTCTTAACTACAACCTCCTGGGAAAACCCCTAGTCTGACAGCAGACTGAAACCACAGTTCAGGGATTTATTACCCACTACCAATAGGAAGGTGAACTGGGGTGATCTGGGTGGGAGAATAAGAAACATTTATTAATCAAACTGAATTCTTCTTAATGAATCCTCCAACCACAAACAGTATTGCCATTTTCAACCATGTATTTAACATACCAGTCCTTAGTGAATCTGTCAATTATAATATTATACAGTATTGTCATTTTCAACGATGTAGAAGGCATCAGCATGCTTCAGTTTGGCTGGCGGTTAGCCAACGAGTGTGTTCGCATACTCCCTTAAAATACCTTTGCTTGAAAAACTAGAAAAAAGCGATAATAGTACTTTTTGTCACTTTTGAGATACCGTAGCCAGTATCCACTTCCTCAAAATAGTCATAATTAATCTAAGCTAACTCAAGAAATCTGCCATTAATTTTGAAGTTTGCGCCAAGAAGATCTTAGTCTTAATTTTACATCTAAGATGTTTGGTGCAGTATACAGTGAGGGAAAAAAGTATTTGATCCCCTGCTGATTTTGTACATTTGCCCACTGACAAAGAAATGATCAGTCTATAATTTTAATGGTAGGTTTATTTGAACAGTGAGAGACAGAATAACAACAAAAAAATCCATAAAAACGCATGTCAAAAATGTTATAAATTGATTTGCATTTTAATGAGGGAAATAAGTATTTGACCCCTCTGCAAAACATGACTTAGTACTTGGTGGTAAAACCCTTGTTGACGTTTCTTGTAGTTGGCCACCAGGTTTGCACACATCTCAGGAGGGATTTTGTCCCACTCCTCTTTGCAGATCTTCTCCAAGTCATTAAGGTTTCGAGGCTGACGTTTGGCAACTCGAACCGTCAGCTCCCTCCACAGATTTTCTATGGGATTAAGGTCTGGAGACTGGCTAGGCCACTCCAGGACCTTAATGTGCTTCTTCTTGAGCCACTCCTTTGTTGCCTTGGCCGTGTGTTTTGGGTCATTGTCATGCTGGAATACCCATCCACGACCCATTTTCAATGCCCTGGCTGAGGGAAGGAGGTTCTCACCAAAGATTTGACGGTACATGGCCCCGTCCATCGTCCCTTTGATGCGGTGAAGTTGTCCTGTCCCTTTAGCAGAAAACACCCCCAAAGCATAATGTTTCCACCTCCATGTTTGACGGTGGGGATGGTGTTCTTGGGGTCATAGGCAGCATTCCTCCTCCTCCAAACATGGCGAGTTGAGTTGATGCCAAAGAGTTCCATTTTGGTGTCATCTGACCACAACACTTTCACCCAGTTGTCCTCTAAATCATTCAGATGTTCATTGGAAAACTTCAGACGGGAATGTATATGTGCTTTCTTGAGCAGGGGGACCTTGCGGGCGCTGCAGGATTTCAGTCCTTCACGGCATAATGTGTTACCAATAGTTTTCTTGGTGACTATGGTCCCAGCTGCCTTGAGATCATTGACAAGATCCTCCCGTGTAGTTCTGGCCTGATTCCTCACCGTTCTCATGATCATTGCAACTCCACGAGATGAGATCTTGCATGGAGCCCCAGGCCGAGGGAGATTGACAGTTCTTTTGTGTTTCTTCCATTTGCGAATAATCACACCAACTGTTGCCACCTTCTCACCAAGCTGTTTGGCGATGGTCTTGTAGCCCATTCCAGCCTTGTGTAGGTCTACAATCTTGTCCCTGACATCCTTGGAGAGCTCTTTGGTCTTGGCCATGGTGGAGAGTTTGGAATCTGATTGATTGATTGCTTCTGTGGACAGGTGTCTTTTATACAGGTAACAAGCTGAGTTTAGGAGCACTCCCTTTAAGAGTGTGCTGCTAATCTCAGCTCGCTACCTGTATAAAAGACACCTGGGAGCCAGAAATCTTTCTGATTGAGAGGGGGGTCAAATACTTATTTCCCTCATCAAAATGCAAATCAATTTATAACATTTCTGACATGCGTTTGTCTGGATTCTTTTGTTGTTATTCTGTCTCTCACTGTTCAAATAAACCTACCATTAAAGTTATAGACTGATAATTTCTTTGTCAGTGGGCAAACGTACAAAATCAGCAGGGGATCAAATCCTTTTTTCCCTCACTGTATCTCAAAGAAAAAATGTGCATGAAAACGAGACGTGTCTCATTGAATGACAACAAAAACTATTGAAGAATCCCTACAGTTGACCAATCATGGACGAAGGGGCGTAGACTCGAGAAACATTTTGTGTGCCCGAAAATCCTTCCCGAAGTCCAAAATGAACAAAAGCATCCCAAAATGTTGTAACAATATATGCGCAAACTCTTCTGAACTGTTTTGACTGGAAAGCAAGCAGACATCTTTACTCCTGTTATCTGCTCAGGTACAACTATAGAAATCACATGAAGTATCTGTTGTTTCTAGGACCCAATCTCAGTGTCCCCAATTTCTCATTCTCAGGGATGTCCGTAAATTCAAGGAGACCAAGAAGCACTTTGACCGTGTGCGTGAGGACTTGGAGATAGCCCAGGTGAAGAACGCCCAGGCCCCCAGGAACAAACCTCACGAGGTGGAGGAGGCCACTGGAACACTCAGCATCACCAGGAAGTGCTTCCGACACCTGGCCCTCGACTACGTACTTCAGGTCAGCAATAGAGAACCGTAACCAGGGATATATGACAACAGGAATTTAGACAGATTAGATGCCTTTGAATTCTGTAGGTCTAGAATAGAATAAAATACCAATTGGATTAGTGAATTCAATGGCAGGCCCTTAAAGATGGTGGTACAGTAGCTATGGCATTGTACTCAGTTAGGAAATTGTAGTCACATATTGTGGTTCAGCATGGTTTTAGCTCTGCATGCACACATGTTGTCTCCTCTCCACTCAGTCTCTAGACAGCT
Organism: Salmo trutta; assembly: GCF_901001165.1. Taxonomy (NCBI): domain Eukaryota; kingdom Metazoa; phylum Chordata; class Actinopteri; order Salmoniformes; family Salmonidae; genus Salmo; species Salmo trutta. Next base: position 11,806,314 of record NC_042986.1, on the reverse strand, counting down.
ACTACATCTATCTTTAGAAAAAGAGAACTGATGTGGTGTGATCTATGTGGCTCCCTCTGTCTGTAGTATGTCTCCCGGCACTAACGTCCTCTCTGCTCTAATTTTGCAGTGTGTGTGTGTGTGTGACCCTGTTTGGTTTTAATTGGCTGAAGGCAGAGAAGGTCAAGGTTGTGTCTGGAGATGTACTCTAGTGACCTCTCAAATGTAGCGCAAGATCTAATTTAGGTTTGCATCATTTATTAAGATAGCCAATGAGCTGAATTAATGTTTTTTCTTCTTAAATGCCAACATGATGACCATAATTGGTTCATGTAAAGGTCATTACAGTATCATGTTGATGTTATGTTATTTTGTTCATAACATACATGAAAGCTGCGAGACATGCAGCACAGCTCTCTAGTGTCGTAAACGGTTGGTCACTGTTCTGACATCAGTGAAATGTAACTATTGTCCACAAGAGGGGGATGTTTCAATGCACAGTACAGTAGAATCAGATCAGGCTGATTCTGGTGGTGTTGTAACATACCATATTACTACTCACTGTTACCCACTTCTCTCCCATCCTGCAGATTAACGTCCTTCAAGCCAAGAAGAAGTTTGAGATCCTAGATGCTGTAAGTGTCCTTAGCGATCAGTCCCAACAACATGGAGTACAGCTCAGTGTTTTGCTGTTGTTAAAAACATACCAATAATAGATTGCTTGTATTCCTCTGTCTGTCTCTGTTTCCCCTGCAGATGCTGTCCTTCATGCATGCCCAGTACTCCCTCTTTCAGCAGGGCTACAACCTGCTGGATGAGATTGACCCCTACATGAAGAAGCTGGCTGCTGAGGTGAGCATCACTATCACCCTCACCGGCCTCATCCAGAGCCACGGCCAGCCTACCGCTTTGCTGCTCCGTCAGGCCCTAAACCCTGGTTCCTGATTGGTATTGGATTGGTTCCGATTGAAAATATCGACCCAGGCAGAGTTGCGTCACCGATGCTCTGTCCGCTGTTGCGCTGTCTGTTAACATAACAGTGCATTAGCCTTCTGATTTGACTGTGTGAAACCAGGGACATTGTCTGTTGAAAATCCTTGAATGTGCTGGGTGGTAGATGTAGCAGATATACTGTTAGCCAAACTTCAGCAGCATGGTATCCTCTCACATGTCCAGTATGCAGAAGAGTGAGACAGACTTGATCAGGCGCGTCATGACAAAACATTGACCTCTCGCACGTCCCCGTGTTTGGACGCTGCTAGTTCAAAGTGTTGCAGTCCGTTTCTGAGCTCCACTCTGTCTGACGGCTATTCTTTCACGTTGGAATTGCCTACGCTTAAAATGAGCCGCTTCCATGGACATTCCTTGGCTTAACCTCTTCTCCACCCACAAATCTCAGCTATGTGATCAACGTCATGTGTGTTTTCTAAATCTTGTTTCCAGTTGGATCAGTTGGTGATTGACTCGGCAATGGAGAAGAGGGATATGGAACACAAGCACGCCACCATACAGCAGAGGGTAAAGCAAGCAGCTATTTCACTCTTTCTGCTTCTCCTCTGGAAGTTGCCCGGGTCTGGGGAATCTTGAGTTTGCTAGCCTGGTCGCATATTGTATGTGCCATAGCCATGACTTCTCTTTCGTTGCCATGCACCGCGCATCTATGGCTTGATAACACAGGAAGTTGGTGGCACTTTAAATTGGGGAGAACGGGCTCGTGTAAATGAATAAAGAATGTATATGCTGAATTCTATTCTACTGTATCTTAGTCTATGCCGCTCTGACGTTGCTCGTCCATTTATTTATATGTTCTTAATTCCATTCCTTTACTTAGATGTGTGTGTATTGTGTGTATTGTTGTGAAATTGTTAGATATTACTTGTTAGATATTACTGCACTGTCGGAGCTAGAAACACAAGCAATTTGCTACACCCGCAATAACATCTGCTAAACACGTGTATGTGACCAATACGATTTTATCAAATACATCAAACACATGGTTTGCAGGTGTTTGATGCCCTTCTGTTATGCGCCGTTCTCCAGTCAGTGCTTGATAATGATGGAAGAGTTGCTGGGGACCAGGGTTAGGATAGTCTTCTGTGAGTTGGCCATGTCTGTGTTGGGACTAGGCTGGGAGTTTGGCTGTGGTTTAGGAAACACATCAGAGCTCCCTCCAATCCTGAGTTCACCACCTGGCTACTGTTATGACTGGGGGATTAGGGAGGAGACTGGTCAGCGTTTGATTAGTCTGCCTCAGAAAGGCCAGTCGTTGGTTTAACCGTTAAATCAAGTGGAATTAAGTGTTTTTAAGAGGCTAATCCCAGTGTTGTCCACTGTAAATAAGAATGTTCAGCAATTTTGGTGTATGCTAGGCTAGCTAATCATTGAGATTTGTGGCCCGAACTGTGTTTTTTTTTTGTGCTGACATTTGAAATGTGGGTTCTCTCCATTCCGTACACGTTTACACAGGCGGCCCAATTCGGATATTTTTTTCCCACGAATTGGTCTTCTGACCAATCCGTTCAGCTCCGAAAAAGATCGGATGTGAAAAGATTTCATGTGATTGGTCAAAACACCCATTAGTGGAGAAAAATATCCGAAATGGGGCTGCCTGTGTAAACGCAGCCTAGGAGTACAGAACGGAGAGAACCCACTTTTTTTTTTAAACACACAGTTAGGGCGTAGACGTAGACGTAGCCATAGTGCCTCTGATGTTGTTTTAGTGCTTTAATGGATAATTTAAGTCTCAGATGCAGGTCCACTGTGCCATGCTATATTTACTGACCCAAATGTATCCGTCTGCGGGCTGTCAGTTTGCTGTGAAACTGGCAGAAAACAGACAGATACATTTGGGGCGAGTTGAAATTAGAAGGGAAAAAAATGGTGCTATCCTCCCAACTTCTACGACAATTACCGTGAGTTGGCAAGGCAACCACAAACAGATCTGGGACCAGGCTAGTCCTGTTCTGGTTGTGAATGAATAATCCCTGGCTTGTTGAGTGGGACTTCCTGAGGTCCTCACGATCTCCATATGAATGAGACACTGCAGTCTCCAGTCTCAGGGTACTGAGCCCCAGGAACAATACTTACTTACCTCAGGAAGGATCAGTGGCCATCTGTCCATCCGCCTGCAGACAGCCAGGGAGACAGCCATGCAGACAGTCATGCAGGCAGCTAGACAGGCAACCCTGGACACCCTATTTATCACCAGGCCACTGCCTGTAGTCTGGACACAGACAGAGAAACAGGAGGTGGCAGATTGGATAAGGGCCTAGCAGTTTTTTATCTGTTTATGCCTGAAAACCAGTGGGGGTTTTTTCATGCAAGCGTCAAACTAACACACTCCATTGGAAAGTGGTAGTTTGTGAGCATGTTTGCCAGTGAGAATAATGTCAGCATCTGGTCACAAATAAAATGTAGGCTATGTTTTTATAGGGCTGGTCATTTTAAAGAGGAGCTCAAATATCAGGGACACTGTCTTCTAGAGTCAGATTATGAGATGCTGGAAGGTCAATAAATAGAATTATAATCTGAGGTACAATGAAGCAGTTGAGATTATTGTATTATCACCCCCCAATTGGTCTGCTATGTCCTCTTGCATGTTATAATGCTGCCCCCTCTCTCTCTCTCTCTCTCTCTCTCTCTCTCTCTCTCTCTCTCTCTCTCTCTCTCTCTCTCTCTCTCTCTCTCTCTCTCTAACCATGCTGCGATCTGCTCTTCCAGACTCTCATGCAGGTGAGTACATTTTATACTTCACATGCTTGTTGTCTGCTTCTTGTGAGAGATGCAGACGTACAGCACAGCTCAGAAGTGCCTCTGGAGAACATTAGCCAACCCCTTTGAAGTTATCTTAAGCACTAGTGTGTGGGGCTGCAGAGGCATACAACAGTACTCTGTGAATCATTTATATGACACAATCAGATCCTCAGCTCTGACTGCTATAGGCATAGCATAGGACAGTATAGCATATACAGTCAGTCGTTTGTTCTGAAGTGGATGGCTCTGTTCTCATTTCTTCTCTTCTGTTCAGACGTGTTCTGCTGAATGATTGTCTGGATGTTTTGTAGATTCCCTGAGGCAAAGAAAGGTTGAATCTTATTGATGGACTTTTTGACGGATATTTGTTCTTAATTTCATACTATTGGGAAATGTGTTTGTTATCACACCACTTCAAGCATCACCTTCTAGCTCATCTACGGCATTTGACAAATCAGTAGTGGCCTTATTACAACGGGCACCATTTTGTGTTCCCTTCCCCTCCCCTCCCTAAAGTCATACTCCGCTCTGAGCTGGTTAAATATCACAGGGATTTGATGGTTCTTCTCATCACATCTGGACATGAGCAATAACCCTTGTGTAAAGGTACATGGGGCAATGGGGCACCCCTGACATTACCAGCAGAGAGATGAGAATAAAGTGCTGCCACCAAGTGTGACCAGAGCTCTCTGGTAAACAGAGCAGAGAAAGCCTGTAAATGTCAACCCCCTGAGAGGTCTTATTCATTTCTAACTGTGGGTTTAATAGAGGAATTCTGTCCTCGGCCAAGTTTGATCTCTCCAGCTCAACACTAATACAGTACCATCACAACATTCTAGGCTACTGTTCCTCTAGCACACAGCTTGATAATGAACTAGGCTGATAAAAAAAAAAATTGATCATAAAAAAAACGTTTCAGTACTTTAATATTCAGATTTCAGGAGTCCTGAGGTTTTGATACAATATATTTTATATTTTAGGCTATTACAAGCATTAGCAGTATATTGCAGGATTGTGATTTCAAAGACTTAATCGGCTAATTTGTCTGTGAAGGTCGTGGTTCGGGGAATGAGAATGTGGGAGTTATTTTTCACCAGTGTTGTACAGTGTCCACAAACTCAAGATGGGCTCCGTTCCATGGTAACTGTTTCTCGTGGCAACAGCAAAGAGAGCGCTAAATAAACCAGGTGGGGCTCCGGATTAGGTCAGACAGGCTGTTGTGTTGTGGGTGGGGCTGAGGCTAGGGCTGGTAAGGCAAGGTGCCATGTTAGTCAGTGGTAGATGACACCTCGGGTATGAGGGGACAAGAGGATCCTTGCTGGCTGCAGACAATAGTGGTGTAGTATGTGACTGCAGACAGACTGGCTTATCAGTGCCACCAACTGTCCTGTCCTGGCCAGGGCCCATGTGGCAAAGAGTGAGGGGGCATACGTGTCTCAGAGGGGTTGGGTTAAATGCGGAAGACACATTTCAGTTGAATGCATTCAGTTGTACAACTGACTAGGTGTCCCCCTTTCCCTTTACCAGGTGGATGAGATATCAGGACGTTCCTCCCTAGTCTTTTTCATTTAGTGTAGTTGACTTTAGTGTGTTCTCGCCTCATTTGACATGAGCTTCGGCTGATCCTGATCAAAGTCTCCATCTTGTAGTATCTATGTATATTTTTTTATCAGCTGCATGATGTAGGCCACACACACTGCTGTGATTGCTGTTGAGACTGGACCGTTGAATGGCATATATACTGCTGAGGTGAATGAGTACATAGACATGAATAAATAACCGTTGTAAAAAGTGGCAACTTATTTCTGTGTAAACCGTCTCAAATGGCCTAGGGCAAGAACACACTCAGGAGGCTAAAGGGCACATTTTATTACCCATTCAGCCGCTAACTGCCACCCCTTGATAGTCCTGAAATTCTCTCCCCTTAAGTCGTATTTGGAACAATATCAGAGGGGTTTTCCAAGGGAACTTAGCACATACTTAACCAAGGGATCCTAAGATGCTCGTGATGAGAATGAGATCTTAATATCTTACACACTCGCATTTCAGTCAAGCAGAGTCTCTCTCTATCCAATATCCAAGGGAGGGGGTAATGGCAGAGTACATCAATAGTGGGCCTTGTTGTCGGTCCAGAGGAAAGCCTGTGGAGAGTCGGACACCCACATTGCTTTGCTCTGACCGATGGAGACCCAGGCCTTTGATATTGGAGAGTGTTGAGGGGTTCCTTCTCAAAGTTACATAAATATGTCCTTAGTTTGTCCTATAACTTCTTACAGCTCTGTACTCAGTAGTCTATGACCTCTGACCTCTGCGGAACATGGCTGCTGGAATGAACGGTTTTCACCAGCATGGATTGCAACATCATTCAACATCCACGCAACATCTTTCAATAATTGATCCACGCAAGTCTCCTTTCAATAATTGACTTATCAAATAAAGCACAAATGGGATTGCACCAGTAAATAGATTTGTTTTGAGTTATCTGCGCCTACTAATTGGTGTAATATGTCTGACCAGAGCCATGATACACAACTGTATGTCTGACTATCTCACAGGCTGCTGTTGCCCCTTCGATGTCCAATCACATTCCACAGCTCCCAATCCCCCTCATCTGGCACAGCTCTGCTGCTGCTAGCATCCAGACAAGGATCAGCTCATTTAACCTACGTTTAGGGTGCTAAGTTAGGGGACACAACAAAGCTCTAACAGGAAATAAATAAATCAAATTAAGTTAAAGTAGCCTATATTGTGAACCATTTGCTGTCTCTTGGTTTTTTTAACACGGTGGCCCACCTGACTACATTGCTAACAAGATGCTCGTTTCTATTCTTGTTGAATTATTTACCGCCAGTCATTTCCCCTCTGCATGATGCCAGATCATGAATAATGAATGGACTTTATTGTTCGGTTAGCCTGCATACAGGAAATATTTGCTTCCCTTTTTCATAACATGCGTTGGGTTACTCTAATGGCATTATGTTTATGGTAAGGATAAACATTCTTGAAGGCTACTGGACTAATTGATAAGTGCATATTTGTGTAGACTACACTATATGGTAAATGTGCTGCTACTGGCATGTTTTCTGTAGTGGCTTGCATTTAGTTAGTTTACTTTTTGTTCGGGTCGATGGCAAAGTCTCATAGCTTCTCAGTGGTGATTGCTTGACTAACTGGGCTGGTTGCCAGATGGAATCATAGGGACTTGGGCCGGGCTCCATTTATCGCGCGCTGCAGAACACGCACGGGGTCCGAGTGTTGAGGAGTCGTAAAAGTGTCCAAACAGCGCAGCGTGGATTCTGGTGTCACTTTAACAAACTGCACGTCTTTGGGTCTAGAGCGACTGAAGGCAACTCTGATTTTGAAGTTCGACGTTCCGCGAATAAACTGGCAGCTGTATGATAATAAAATCTAATCCAAAGACCCACACGGTGACGGCAGCAGGCAGGTGCTATTGTGGAGCGCGCACATGTCTGTATAGGGTAATTATTCACGATGCGGTACTAACAGTCCCAGATTTGTTCAGTGTTCAGCGATCGGAGGACTTAACGGACGTTTCGTTTGCAACTCGACAGAGATGCCTATTCACTGAGCATTTGATTAGAGTTCCTATATTTTCTGTTATATTTTTGTTTGCCTATTTACATGTCCAATGCTGGATAATTTGAAACGTTTGAAAATGAAGATATTTGGAAGGTTGGACCACACTCTGGTGGGTTGAGCTTTTATTTTGTAGTCTGTTAATCATTTATTTCACTTCTACTCTGTATTGTTTTGATTGCATTTGCATTATGTTGCTTTATGGAGAGTTTACCTTTTGTGAAGAGAGGAGACCCATCATTTGAATACGGATATTTTTGTGTGTCATAAAAAAAATATGATTGTTTTTCATTTGTGTCATGACTTGATGGAGTATTGAACAGCATATTAGAAATAGGCTAATTTATGGTAAACAGCAACACATTGTAAGATCAGACTGTAACAACAAATTGTACAATGCATATTTGTGCATGTCAAAATGAGCGATTTTAAGAAGTAGTTGTATTATTCAAACACGGAGTGACTAGTAGTTAATGGTGTGCTGCCCTGCTCAGTGCTGCTAATACCCTGTTATGAAACTCAACTGATCACAGTGTCTGATGGGATCTGACTGTGCACCGTCGCTGGCGTTCGTTTATCTAGGTCAGCTATGGAGCTATTCTGAATCATCCTAAAAGAGAGAAATGACAGATTGGACAGAGTCGTCAAAACCTTCACCGTTTATTGCTTTTCATTAGAGAACTCATTATTCGGATGGTACTTGGCCACGATGGGAAGATTGTGTTCAATAGGTCGTTTGTGTATTTGTCATGAATAAGAACCTGTCCGTGGGGTGGGTGTCACAGGCAAAGTTTCAGGATTCTAATCTAATACTTAGATTCTTTCTTAACATTCGTCTCACAAAGGACCACCATATTCCTTGTCTGAGAACTCTTTCATCAAGACTATTCACTAATGAGACAATTGTGTTGGCAGAGGAAGCTTTACCACTGTGGTATAATGTGGTTAATGGGCCCGACAAAACACAGGCATTAGAATGTATGTTTATTTCTGTTGAAGGCATGGTCGCTGTTTTGTACATGTTGGTCTGTGTTGTGAGACATGCCTTTATCTCAAGAATGATGCACGTCATAGCTACTACTATCTAAATTAAACCCAAGCTACTGTCTGACTTGGCACAATGATTCATGATTCAGCTGAGACTTGAACCGACGGACTGCACTAGGACACTGAACCTCAAGTAGCTGCCTTTCACTGTGTAGTTGGTGTAAATGAAGAATCTGTGAAAAGGGTAGGGGGGGGGTAGTGATTCTCTTTAGCCAGAAGATGCTTACACAACCATTTGCGTCACAGTGAACATCTCAGATGGGAGTTCCTAAAGGGCACAGTGAATTGCTCTGTGAGGATGCACGGAACACTTTTCCCATCACATGCGCACACACGTGAATTGTGTTAACATGGCTGCACAATCTATGCATCTTTCATGGAGGGCTTATATCACATCCTGATCTTATGTGATGACATAGTTCAACAAAGCACAGAAGACACTCCACTTTAGTGCTTCTCAAACCTCTCCTTTGGACCCCCAGACTTTTCACAATGTTGTAGCCCTGAACTATCACCTAATTCCCCTTTTTATAAGGGATTGTTGCCGTATTGAACCGGGTGTACCAGCTCTGGAATAGATCAAATACATGGAACGGCTGGGGTTCCCCGAGGAGGAGTTTGACAACCATTGCTTCAGTCACTGTCCCTCTCAAATGCGTTCCCTCACTGACCAGTGAAATACCCTCAATTTGTCCTATGTTGAGTGGCAACAGGGTTAACTTGGGGTCCCCTTTTGTCTCTCAACTCTGACAGGACTTCTCCTATGACGACTCCAAGGTGGAGTTGTTCAACGTGGACGCACCCAATGGCGTGGTGATGGAGGGGTACCTGTTCAAGAGGGCCAGCAATGCTTTCAAGACCTGGAACAGGTAACTAGATGACTGACGAGTAGCCATCACTAAACCAGCCACACTCTGGCTTCAAATCTATATATGCAGTATGACAGTAATCCTGTTGATTTGATCTCTACCTTGGCAATGGTATGTTTTGTGGATATTGTATAGGATTTCAAGACGTACCATAGGGAACTAAAGAAATACAGTCTATTCACTAGGAAACCAATGGCCGTACTTGCTAGCATTGAGTTACCTTGGTTAGAGAGAGACCCCCATTTCCAGTGAGTTCACATAGTAGGAAATAGTGGAGATCTGTAATATATACTGCCTGTAGAAACATATCCATTTAACATCCATCTGTTATTCATTTCTTGTTTTCCAGGCGGTGGTTTTCCATCCAGAACAGTCAGCTGGTCTATCAGAAGAAGCTGAAGGCTAGTCCACATAACCACCAGCTATCATCTCTATAGGTCCCCGGGGGGTGGGGGGTGGGGTTAAGTGCAACTTTAATGGGGTAGAGAGCTGCTCTGAAAGTCACAGTGATCTACATTGGCGAAATGCAACCCTCCCCTCATTTAACACTGACTGCATTAGGACAGAGGACCGTTTACACGGTACTCCTCAGAGTCCTGTCCAAAGACTACGATAGATGGCTGCGTGTGTTAACCCCATCCTACACCCTTACATAGACCCTCACATGAATCCATAGTGGGATATAGACTGTGAGCGTCAGTGTACCCATGTGCACATTGGTTTAAAAGGGAAAAGGTGCTCAACTTGGGAATCCAAATGACATGTCTTACTTTACTCCAGGACACATTGGACATAATCTTGGTGTGATGAATAATTGAACTGATTGACTGACCGGGCCTTTTTCACTGTTACTGACCAATAGGATTCCCTGACGGTGGTGGTGGAGGACCTCAGGCTTTGCTCTGTCAAGCCCTGTGAGGACATCGAGAGGAGGTTCTGCTTCGAGGTTGTCTCCCCCACCAAGTATGTTCTTCTTAGTGCCCTTATATTAAGGAATGAACTGTAACTCAATTCACCTTTGTTCCAAGGGATTTGTCTTACACATGCATTCAATTTATTTAAATCTCTTGAGGTGAAATTTTAAGAAACTGTCCATTTAAGATTTCTTCTAAAGCATTCTCCTTCTTCTAAGAGGGCCAAATGGCTATAGTTTTGTACTGTTGAGAGACTGTGTGTTGTAATATGGGGCTGTCTTTCCATTCTACAGGAGCTGTATGCTCCAGGCGGAGTCAGAGAAGCTTCGGCTAGCCTGGATCCAAGCAGTGCAGGCCAGCATTGCCTCAGCATACAGGGAGAGCCCAGACTACCATTATGTCGAGGTAAGTCCATCTATCTAAAACATAACTGTCAAATAAACAATTATATTCTTTTCACTTTTTCATCACGACACGTCATTTATAAGCTTATATGCTTGCATGAAGTGATAGTTATTTGTGAGATATCTAAAATCAAGAGTCTTATGCCTCAGAGAATGATCCATGCCTCTCTTTGTTATGCTCTGTTTACCATGTGCGCATGTCTCTTCTCACCACTAGCGTCTGGACAGGACCGCCTCACCGTCTGTCAGCAGTATCGACTCGGCCAATGAGCCTCGGGAGCGAAGCATGAGGGGGGAGAGTATTCTGCACCGCATCCAGTGTCTCCCGGGCAACGAGTATTGCTGTGACTGTGGCCAGGCTGACCCGCGCTGGGCCTCCATCAACCTGGGCATCCTGCTTTGCATCGAGTGCTCCGGCATCCACAGGTAATGTCAGTTTGTATGGAGGCCAGGGCATCCTGCTCCGGCATCCACAGGTAATGTCAGTTTGTATGGAGGCCAGGGCATCCTGCTCCGGCATCCACAGGTAATGTCAGTTTGTATGGAGGCCAGGGCATCCTGCTCCGGCATCCACAGGTAATGTCAGTTTGTATGGAGGCCAGGGCATCCTGCTCCGGCATCCACAGGTAATGTCAGTTTGTATGGAGGCCAGGGCATCCTGCTCTGGCATCCACAGGCACTGTGTCTGGATGGACTGGAGACATCTGAGTCACCTCAGTTTATATAAAGCATAACAAAAGCTATAGTCTTATGAGTTATATTCAAAATATATTAGCTCGAAAAAGTATAGCTATATATTAGCTAGTATAAGTTTTGTATAGCTAGCTTGGCCTGCCGAGAGTGACTACATAAAGGCATACTACACTGGCCACGCATACTGTTGTATGGTCTACTCTAGACCTAAGCTACTTTTGGTTGTAGATCATTGGATGTAATGTGGTAGCAGCAGATTGTAACGTAGGGCGAGGGGTGATTTAAGGGGTCACTTGTGACTGTTTCAGACCATGTTTCTTACCATGTGCTGGTCTCTTGGCTCTGAGAATATGAAAGAGTCCCAATGACCAAAAGGGTGCCGTAGCCTTGTCAACTGCTAGTATAGGGCACGTTCTGCCACACCCCCGCTGGGTTTACTATGCGGCTAGGCTGCTTAACTCTACTTATGGGATCACGCTGTGTTTGATTGGGAGAGCTCATTGAGTGAGTAGACAGGATGGGAGTTAGACGATAAGCCCCATAGCACTGAGACACTCTGAATATAATGGCATCCCTTTAATGGTGAAAGTACGCAATTGTTGACTAACCAGGCCAAAGCAAGCTGAAGATTCCTGTCTAATACCTGTCTGTCCTTAATTAATACTGTAGCTCTGTTGACTCTAGTACTGCATTCATCATAGCTGTACCACGCTAGGGTATTTATCAAGCATTAGGCTAGATGGGGAAAGTTTTCCTCCATTTACGGTTTACTGCAGAGATGCAGCAATTATCAATGCTTATGTAATCACCACCTCCTCTGGACCATCTGCTGAATATGCATGATCTGTTTCTCTTAGAGCCGATCTTCTCACAGTGTTGAGATGAGATCACATGAGGTTTCCCATTAGAGTGGCGGAGGGACACAGACACACTATCTCTCACAGTTTTTATTTTGGCATGCCGCGCAGCAGTTGCCTGGATACCAAAAGGTTTTGTTGGTGGAGCAGGGATTTGCATGACATTGAGGGCAGCTACTCTGTTTCCAAGGGGATAACGCCCGTGTGATTTGAAACCCCTACTGCAGCTTTTCAACTGTCATGGAGCTTCCTGTGTTGCTTATTAGGGGAGGCTATTACGTCTGCCTTCTTAATGTTGTTATAAAGCAAAGCAAGGGGAAAAAAATGTGCGTCATGTTGTTAGCAACTCTAACTTAAAATGCTTCCTACCCAATAATAATTCTAGCCACGGAACTTGAAGACATACAGGATTCAAATTCAAATTTAAGACTTGTTGTGTCTCTGTCTCTGTTGCAGGAGTTTGGGGGTTCACTGCTCCAAGGTGCGCTCTCTAACGTTGGACTCATGGGAACCTGAATTACTCAAGTTAATGTGCGAGCTGGGAAACAGTGTCATCAACCACATCTATGAGGGAGCATGTGAGGAGCAGGGCCTGAAGAAACCAGGGCCCTCAAGTTCCAGGTAAGAACTGCCACACCCTATTCAAATGCCTCTACCTGATTTTTTTAAATTTTTTATTTCCCTTTGAATATTTAGATGATCAATTATTTCCCCCCCAGATTATTGGTGGAGACTGGGAATGTCCTCTGAGCAACTGTGTATATTTGATGGTTAGATGCTAGGGTCATTGTGATCAATCAATATTCCATGCTATCTTCTGCAGGCAAGAGAAGGAGGCGTGGATCAAATCTAAGTACGTGGAGAAGAAGTTCCTGAAGAAGTTGGAGGCCACCGAGGTGCTGGTGAACGGCGGGCGAAAGTCAGCGCGCCGGTGGAGTGTGAAGAAGTGCCGGAGACACAACAGTGCCACCACAGTGCCCAAGACCCGACGAAAATATCGGCAGGAGCTGGGTAGCGCCTCCCCTGCCACCCTCTCCTCAGGTACTCTAATTGCTCTCTTGCCACTAGAGAAAGGATACCTTTATTTATCTTTGTATTCATATTCCCAATCGTGCTAAACCATCTGTTGACAATGACAACCCAGTACATAAGACATTTAACATTTACACATTCTCTCCTTGTGCTTAACAGCGGCTTCAGCTCTAGAGAGGAAGTTCCGACGAGAGTCACTGTTTTGTCCAGATGAGCTGGACAATCTCTTCTCTTACTTCGACACAGGATCTGGGCCTCGTAGTAAGTTACCTACCCGTCTAATATACAAACACTACACCCTAAACTACAGAGATACTTGAATGCTTTGTGGTGAGTAATGTGAAATAACTAGAAGCAACACTAACGTGCCCATGGCTTGGCTCCTATTGGCCCTGCAGGTCTGAGCAGTGACAGTGGCCTGGGCGGCAGTACAGACGGCAGCACAGACATCCTGGTGTTCGGCTCAGTGGTGGACAGTGTCACAGAGGAGGGTAAGAGAAACACATACGGGTAACTGATGGAATGGGGGAAAAAAATGTGCAACATATATGTTCAGCCATCGTTTTGAAATTCCATCTTCAGAAAACCTGACAGTTGATCTCAATCATTCTTAATTGCCCTTGAGGGGATAAATAAAGTTGTATTGAATCCTAGTTGTCACAGTTGTTGTTTTGTTGTTTTGTAACTCTGCTGCTTCTGTCTCTCTGCAGAGCGTGAGGTGTCAGAGGACTCTAGCGGAGAGGCTGAGATGGAGCCAGAGCCTGAGACCCAGTCGGACCCGGAGGATAGGCGTGAGCTCCACCCTGGGGCGCTGCTCTACAAGGCCTCCCAGGCACGCAACCTGCCCGTCATGGCCGAGGCACTGGCCCATGGGGCTGACGTCAACTCCGTCAACGACGAGGATGATGGCAAGAGCCCACTCATACAGGCTGTGATTGGGGTGAGCCATTGTAAAAACAGGCCGGCTTGTTCTTAGTACACTGGCAAAGGCAGTCCTTGTCATTCACGATGAATAGCGCTGGAGGCATCTTGCTGAAATATTCTTCTTCAGTAGCCTCGACTGACAGCACTGCAACATACATGAATGCATGCATCTATCCATACAGCATGTCTATGCATGATCACAATATTCTAAATATGTACAACGTATTGGGGGCATATTTAGAGTGTGCGACTTTCTGTAATTATTTTTATACAGTTTACCTTCCGTTAGTCAGCACCTCTACGAACTATTTTGGTTGTGCGTCAGCTTGTGCTTTTTACTGACCACAATATTCTGCCACATTTTATATGCGCTTTATTTGGCCACATGGAGAGAGCTTCACAACGTGTGTGTGTGTGTGTTCCATTCCAGGGCTCTTTGATAGCCTGTGAGTTCCTGCTCCAGAATGCAGCTGACGTCAACCAAAGAGACGCAAAGGGGAGGGGGCCACTACACCACGCCACATATCTGGGACACACAGGGTGAGTAGTGCCAAGGCATAACACATTCCCTGTTTCTTTCCTTACTATTGTCAATGTTCTTTTTGAGTCACTAGTGAACATTTTAAAGAATAGTTTTCATGGACAATGATGTAGCTTGCAAAGCAGATTATTGTTCAGTTCTTTTTTACATTCGTATTGTTCCTCGGGCTCGATGGCATAAGGGACAAAGCTGCTGGGTCCAGTTCTTTTTATGCTGATTAGATGTGGGAGCATTCAGTACATGTTCCCGTCTGATCTGTCTCCATGCTGCCCTCTACAGGCAGGTGTGTTTGTTCCTGAAGAGAGGAGCCACGCAGAACGACGGGGACGAGGATGGACAGGACCCTCTGAGTATCGCTGTGCAGGCAGCCAACGCAGACATCGTCACCTTGTGAGTTTCAATGGGACATAACACCCTGTCCCTCAACTTACTCAGCCTCACACGATCCTTTGAAATACATGTTATGACCGGGGGTTAGCTTGCTAGACTACTGTAGCTCCTCACTTCTGGGAGGTATGAGTGGATCCATCTAACATGTTGTGTTCCATCCCTCCCTCTTTCCTTCTCTCTCCCACCTCCCTTTTTTCCCCTAAGGTTGCGTCTGGCCAAGATGAACGAGGAGATGCGGGAGTCGGAGGGACCGTTCGGCCAGCCAGGTCAATACCCCACCAGCAGCCCCACAGAACAGCAGTATAAGAAATGCATACAAGAGTTTATCTGTCTCAACATAGCTGAGTGCTAGAAGTCAGTCACACTACCTGGTCCAGTTCAGGCTTTCCCTTCTGGTCATGGTTGGAGGGGAAGCCAATAGCATACCAGGACTGTGGCAGGACAGGCCTGTCGGGAATCTTGTGCAGGAAGGAACGTAGTCCAAAACACACATTTCTCTACCAGATTCCCTACACGCTGCTGTCCCTCCCAGCTTTATGGTTCTTCTCTTTAAAAACCTGTAGACTAACATTGATGAAACGAGGCCAGACCAGAATATGCCAACTACTATTCCTTATCAACGGTATAGGATGTCAGTATCATTAACTCTTATCATGATGTCAAACTGTACTGTTGACTTGGACTGGCAACATTAGTTCAGAGTTAGATCATTTGTCAACAAATGGTTAGGGACCAACTTTATAATCGACTTTCTAAGTGAATTTAAATCATAATGTACCCTACCTATAACCATGTCAAGCGAATTAATTCAGCTGCTCTTTATTCGTTTGGAGAGGGGACAGGTGTTTGCTTGTGGTTTTCAAGGTAGGGTAGTGTGCTCCGAACCAAAGACCAGATCAGACCAATATGCTGCACAATACTTTCATCAAGCTACTCTGCCCGCTCATGTAACAATACCAAAGCAGTATATGGTAGTCTTGTCAAGGGTATAAAAACAGACCTTCAAGGCCTGTAAGTCGTTGTCTTTATATCTTGTCAGTTCTGCTCCAGCTGTGTTGTGTCGTGGCATGAGGTGGTTCTTTAGTACACGCACGTTGTGTGAAAAGAGGCGGGTACTTGTGAATTTCATTATGGTGATTAGACAGGATAACAATGAAGCTAAGGAACAACTGTGATTGAGTGTAGATGATATGGATTATTTATCATTTCATAGATTTTAAAGCAACATTATGCACTTTTCCTACCAACAATGATTTGAATTTCATTTAGTTACTTTTCGGTATTTTCATTTAGTAGTGTAGGTTTTCACCTTAATTTATGATGAACTGCCCAGAGCAATAGTGCAATGATAATTTAAATACAGATACACTGTATTTTTTGTATTCATTTTATCAATACGATGCAGATGGTATTTTTTTAACTGGATATATTTTGTTAGATTTTATTTTCCTGAGCACTCACACGCATAAGGCCAGTTAACCTTTACTGTCATTTCTTCACTTCTCTTCTTGGAAAAGACAACCACAACTCACAATCTTATAATAGAAAATGACCGGGATTTACCTTAAACTGCGATGAGATGGAAGTTTCTTTTATATAATATGAAAACTCACATGTATTGGGTACAGTATTTGTATATGTTTGTCGAAAATGTTGACTTATTATGGTATTCTGATGTATCATGGCTATACAGTATTAGATTAGTTCTGGGTTTCTTGGTTGAATAGTGCATGGGTTGCCGGTGCCCAGGTCTTTCAAAGCCATGTTGGTTTTGTTTACTTCATTAATCTGTGTATGGTAATATTTTATATATTGTTAAAAGAAAATAACTGCGTGATGTGCTGCCAAATCATGAGAACTGTACATAAAAAGACATTACAGATCAGTTAGATCTGTGGTCTATAATCAAACTGAAACTAAAACAGATATATTGGATAGAATACCCCATAATATACAGGCATAGTTTCCCATTGACTTCTACAGGCCTATGAGACCAGGAGAGAAAGCTTGGTCCATGCAAATATGCCAGCTTTCCCTCTAGCTCCTCTGAATACCAACATAATACCCCCTTCTCTGTAAGCACTGCCTGTGTACACACTATACATGCCGTGTGTACATAGTGAGAGGGTGACCACAGTGCCCAGGTTTAATTTGATACTGTGCAGTTGCTTACTGCCATTTTGAAATAATCTTAAACAGGAAATGTAATTAGTTGTCCTCGCTTAAGGCTAGTAACAACTTATGTTTGGCATTGCGTTTGTGTTGCTTGAGTTTACTTCAAGCCAAAGACCACACAAAGTTCAAGTCATTTGAGGAGAAAATAATGAGACAAAAAAAGAAGACGAGACCAAGAGTAGTGACTCTAATGAAATATCTGGGAAACAATGCCGATGATTTGCATCAAGCCACTAAAGGTTTACATGTTGTACAGTGTATGAGTCAGTGGATTGATTAAGCTATAGGTTGACTAGGTGACTGTTCTGCTGTAAATATGCTAAAAACTATTAACACTTAAAACTGCTTGCTTCTATCTTCTGTATTTTCATTTTTGTGTTTCTGACTTAAATCTGTACATTTTCTTTGTATATTGTTAGAGAACACGTGTCTCTGAATATCTTTGTGCAAGTTACACTACTGCTACCGTTTTATGTTCATTTCCTTTTCCTAATATCTTCTAAAATGAGAAAATACTGAAAATAAATTAAAGATGTGATTCAAAGCCTGACTTCTCCCGCTGCTTCTTGCTTCATTTATTCTGTTCTTTTATATATCACCGTTATAACACTTTCCCTCTGTCACTACAACTAACCGCATTAACCTGAACTGGCACTGTACCTATTAGTCAACACATTTTTTAGTCAACACATTTTCAGAGATTAGAAACGTCCTCCTGACATTTAACTCAAGTATGGATTCAAATGATTTCTATGATGAATCCAGTTTGCACCTATAACATTAATGATTTACAAAACCCCACTTGTTTCCCGAACTTTGTTTTCAATTTCTCACCTGTAGTTGGTGTGCTGCTTAAAGAAAAGGTTCACCCATTTTGAATGTTATATTGTTTTTGTGCATCTCTGAGTGATGTTCTATTGATTCCCGGGGTCATTTCATGTTTATCTGAGTTATTGGCGTTCAAGTAGGCAGACATCTGGCTGATATGACGTAGCACCATGACAAAGCCGCTCTCACTACACTGGAAGTTAATAGGAATATGACTTTTAGATTGCGAAAACGTCTATCATGTCAGATTTCAATACTGGCCGATGTCATAACTCGGGAGGATGTCTTCTCTCTTATGAGCCATTGATCATAGACACACACAGGAAGAGACTGGAATGTTATTTTTAATTAGTCAAGCTGAGCATTTCTCAGGAGGTCGAAAGGAGTTCGACTGGCTGTAACCATGGTCACCAGAAAACTAAAGCTTGAGAATTTAGAAATGGGGTGAAGCCGAGCGTCTTGGTGCCTAGACTGTGGTTTTGTTCCTCTGTTGATGTGTCTAGATTAGAGGCTCTGTCGTTTTTGAAAAGCATTTCAGGTTTTGAACAATCGATTTCATGTTTTGTTTTTTACACAAATTCCACATTGTATGGTAGGCCTACTGTTATTTACCAGATCGATTTAATGCAATTCTTGATGATAATGTTCTGTTACATTGCTATCCTTTTTCAGGAGACACTACTTACCTGGATATCTTCCGAGAGTTTTCTCACATGGCCTCACACAACCCAGAGAAGCTGAAGCGGAGGAGTGTGCATTTCAGACACTCTTTCAGGTAGCCCACGGAGGGATGAGATGTCTGGGAAGTCATACTTGAAGAGTGCAACAGTCACTTTCCTTACATCATTACAGATTTGCATAGTGAATCTAGCCCCCTCATATTCAGAACCCGACTTCACTAATCCTCACAGATCCTCAACTCATAAATGTTCTTCACAAATGAGAACCACTATTGCCCTCTTCCAAATTGCCCCACTACAGCTATTATCTCTACTGATTATCCCAAAACCACCTCACACTAAATTACTCCACTCATCTTAATGGTAAAACCACTTTTGTCAACATGCACTACAGTATATGGGAGATGCCTAGAAATGTTGCCTCTGAAAACATAGGGAGATGCTATCAACAATGATTGTCACTGTGCTACAAACATCTGTGGATTCTTAGATGATGTTCATGTATTACTTCTTTGACAGAAGATGTTGATGCTTTTCAGCGATTGGGAAGCATAATTTGTTGGAGAATGCTGTATGTTACAAATGTGTGAGATGCATATTCTGTTATCAAATCAACCCTTTGTTTTGATAACTTTTTGTAACATAGCCTGTACTCGCTTTATGAGGATTTGCTGGACTTGTCCTCTCTTATTTGCCGTATGACATCGTTTTTTAAGCGTTGTTGTTAAATGTTAACTTTAGATAAATCCAAGCACTTAACAGTTTCTCATCCTGTGTTCTAGATAGATGTCAGGAGTCTTTAAGCATTATACGTTTTCTTTGTGTGCTCAGATCAGCTTTATTATTTTGTTCAATGTACCTGACTCATTATAGAAGGAATATAAGCATATTATTTACATCGCAAAATGTTTAGTTTTTTTTGTATTCAGCTGTGTGTGTAATGCATGCCTTTGGTCCATTTTATATTTCTTACACATAAACAAACTTGAATTAAGCAGCAATGCCTCTACACTACAGCCTATAGGCTCAATGGATAGGGTTGTTTACTGTGTATACCATCCAGTTCTTTGAAATGTGTTATAATGTCAGTATTATTTTTTAAATACGTTTTGTTTTTATCCTGGAACTATATGGAAGGTGATTTTTGATATTGACTATGCTGGTATAGTCTTAATTTTTGATGAAATGTAATGAAAAATCTCTTTATATTCATACCACTATGAATTTCAATGCAGATATTGTATATAAACGCTGTAGAGGCAAAATGCTAATATATCTGAAAGGAAAGTTATTTTGTCATGAATATTTTTGGAAGATGTATGCCTCTTGAAGGGTGAAAATAAAGAAAGTCTCTTAAATCTGACTGTTTTTTTGTTGACACAATGGTTTGTTGGCTGACTGGCAGTTAAACAAATTACACAACACTCATGTGTCCATATTTCTGAAACTAATTATATTTAAGGCCAGGCGCCACAGGCTGAAAGTACATTTTTGCATCTACCTACCTACCAATTTTGAGATTTTTTGGTATTTTGGTCCATCAATATTAGTATTTTCAAAAAGTAAACATAAAAATGTTAAAAACTTGATGAAAATGTATATACTTTCTTTAGTTCATCATACTACCATCATCAATTTTCAATCATTTCAAAGCTCACTACATTAAATTACACATAATTTAAAAGCCCATTTCATAGAGAATGTTACAAACTGGAATATATTTAGTAACTTATTTTGAAGAGATGGTGATTGGGTCTAGCGTTTGGTAGTTTAAATTCAGTGTACTTGTCTAACTGCCATTTCCTGAAACATTTTCTCAGCTTCAGAAGTATGGTTATCCTTAGATATATTCTCTAGACTTGCCCAGATGGAATTGTTGATATGTTGTCAATTCTTTATTCTAGATAACATTTTCTTTGGAAGAATTTGCCAAAAATGCATTTTACAAGCATGTCTTTACTATTTTACAAATAGAAACATGAAAAAAGTATTTATCCACAATCTACTCTGGATAAGTCCGAAACCCAAATATTTTGACTGGCTTCATACACTGTCCAGAAAAATGAATTTGCACAATACGCAAATATGCACATATTTAATGAGATATTTTCTCATTTGCATATTTTAATAAAATATTTCAGTTTCTTTTATTCCAAAAATAATTAGATTTGTGTCTATATTCAACTGGTAAAAGTATATATAATCTGATTCTTAAAAATATGACCATTGGCTGGCAGCACTCTGAGTTTGAGAGTCAGAAGAACACGGCATAGAAAGGCAGTTTGAGATACTAACCATGTTCTCATCCACAGTTTTAATGCGAGTACCATACCATATAGAAAAAAATCATGACAGCTGTGATGGAAACTGGAATTGTTGGTACAATTTTATAAATGCCGATAGATCATTATTTAGTTCAACATGGAGGGGTCTTTTTGTGTCAGTAAAATAAATTATGCAAGAAATAGCAGTGGAAATGCCCCGATGCACATATATTGATATAGCCTAACCATCATATCGAAGTAAACTTGTGGTCACGTGATGATATGCTGTGTGGTCCTCCCACTACGACTCAGTAATAAATTATGATGGACTTCACAGTGTGGTGAAAGTACACAGTGATGAGCTTGATGCTTCTTGGTGATATAATGATCAATGCTTGGCTGCCATTTGACAAATAAAAATGATCTTGCTCTTTTGCCAATAATAATCTCAGGCTATATCTGTATCTGCAGGCTGTTGGCTAGAGTGCACAAGGTTGAGTAATAATAACAACAAAGTCATGCCGGTGAAAAGTGGACCCGTCGCTTTACCATCGATGCGTAAATGGTTTGCCGGTATGACTGAGACATTCACCTTCAAGGTAGAATTAGAGCGACCTCTCTCCAATAGTGACTGGAGGAAGCTCAGTATGACAGGTACGGAGCAAGACACCGGGTCCTCCGCCCTGGTAGAGCTCCATTTGGTAAAAAGCTTCCAGCAACCAGCATACATCATCCTGGTTGATAGTGCTCTGGTGTTCTGTAAAGTCTCGATAATAGTGGGATCGCAGCCGATCAGTAGAGGGTTGGGCTCTTCAGAGGCTACAACCATAGATGTAGTTGGTCTGGGCTGGGATGCCATATCCTGTGGTCCAACATTGAGAGCAAGTCTTGTCTGGGTGGCAGCTGCCATGGCTCTCTCTCCAGAAGACTGAAGAGGGTTGGAAACCAGGGCCTGTGCAGTGTTTCTAAGATCAAGGGTAGTCGGAGGGAAAGCATACAGCAGGCCCTCTGGCAATGTGTGTGCTAAGGCATCCATGCCCAGGGGGCTGTTTGTCTCTGCCAGAGAGAACCAGAGTGAGCAGTGGGATGTTTGCTCTGAGGCGAACAGGTATATATCTGTTGTTCTGAACTGCTGCCATATCATCTTCACTACTTGTGGGTGAAATCTCCATTCCCCCGGGGACGGTTTCTGTCCCGACAAGAAATACGCCACATCGTTCACCTTGTCTGGCAGACGGATGTCTCGTAGGTTGGCCAGTTGTGGTAGGGCCAATGTCAGGAGTTTTTGGGCCACCTGTAGGGACCGTACAGACCTACCTCTGATCACATCAAGACATGTTTGTGTTTGAGAACAGGCAGAAAGTGTTTCAGAGCTAGGTAAACTGTCTGATGTTCTAGCATGTTGGTGTGCTCTTTCCTCCAGCGGGGGAACCACTCTCCACGTAGAGTTCTGTGTTGCCACACTGCTCCTCAGCCTGTTAGTGAAGCATCGGTCGTCACTTCTTCCCGTCTTGATGGTATTGATCTGAGAGGGATACCTGTAGTCGGGTAGGTTCTCTTTTTCCACGGCCACAGAGTAGAGTAGCACGCCCTTGTCACTCGGATTTTGGTGTTTCTGTCCTGCTTGGGGTCCAAGCGGATTTTGTTGAACCACACTTGAAGTGGTCTTAAAGCAGGCCTTAAAGTAGGCCATACGGTGTCACCCCGGAGGCCGTCACGAGCATACCCATCAGTTGTTGGAATGTTCATACTTTCACCAATGCTTTCAACTGGAATTGTTGCAGGAGAAGAAGAATGCTGTCCACGCACCCTTTTGGTTTAGTGTGAAGTTGCACTTTTCGTTGACCATGGTAAGACCCAGTGTATTGACGTGGGTCAGTGCTGTGCTCTCGGCCACACGTTCGTGAGAGTGGGCGCAGATGAGCCAGTCGTCAAGGTAAGAAAGGATCTTAATCCCCTGTAGGTGGAGGAAGCTCAGGGCTGCATTCATGCATCTTGTGAAGACCGGAGGAGCCAGGGAGAGGCCGAAGGGTAATACTACAAACTGGTATGCCTGGCCTTGGAAAGTGAACCGCAGAAAACATCTGTGTTCAGGTAACACAGGGACGTGGAAGTGTCCTTTAAGTCCAGGGACGTGAACCATTTCCCTGTGGCTACGGTCTGGAGAACGTTGACTATCCGAAACTTATGAAAGGGGAGAACTGGATGGAAGCCTCAGTCTTTCTTCAGAACCAAGAAATAGGTTGAGTAAAATATATCTTGCTGTTCTGATGCTTTTACTCTTGTGATCGCGCCCTTCTCCAAGAGAACCCTCTCCTGGCTGAGGGTGCAAAGTTTCAGGGGGTCTGTGACTGAGGTCATTCTTACCCCTGAGAATGGTGGGGATTGGCGTCAGAACTGCAGCTTGTACCCTTGTGAGAGGGTCATCACCATGGGTCTGAGGAGTATGATGCACAGTAGGCCAGGTGCTGCTGGGTAAAATGGCCAATGGCCGACCCCTGCCATTCAGATTCTGCCCCCACGCCTTTGTGGGGATCGGTAAGAAAAGCCGGTGAAGGTGGCACATTGAACTGTGTAGCTGCCGGGGCCTTCTTAAAGAATGGTTAGCGGCAGGGTCTGTGGCTTGAGGGTCATCCATGCATGACAGTGCGTAGTTATGCAGAGCTTCAGTCTGACTCAATGTGATCAGAGCCTTGGAATAACTCCTCTGACCCATCCTTAGCGTTGACGCTAAATGGGTCCACAACACTGGTTGGCACTTCCCTCACCATGTTGTGCGTGTCATTATCCTGGTCATTAACATGCCGGATGGATGCCTGAGTGCAGAGCAGGTCATCATCACGACTATCTGAATAATCCATCATGTCCCCCATGCTGGAGAAAGTGTTACAGGGCCCCGACTCAGGGGCTTGTAGCAACGCAAAAGTGTTTTCAGCAGCTCTATCTCAGAGGATAAGGAATCAACCTTCCGAGTGAGGCGCCATAGGTTTCGTGAGCTTCTCTCTTTTGGTGGCTGTTGGTGGAACCTGGTGAATCATGCCGGATGCTGGTAAATTATCTGTGAAAACCAGGGTTCAGGGAGAGCCTCTCGCAGATGACCAACGCCTAGGCAGGTGGGGCACAGGTGGGGCACAGCTCACTACCATCTTCTTCTTGTACTTCAGCTCCACAAGAGGAGCAGCCATGTGGTGTTCTCTCAGCTAAGACTGAAGGAAAAAAATATTATTATGCAAATATACTAATTAATCAAATTAACTAATATAACAGTAACCAGAGACTGTATTACAGAGCAGCTACCACAATACACAGTAAAGGTAGAGAGCGACAATAATCTGGCGGGAGTTGTACTGTAACCGCAAAATTAATTCTAGTGAGTCTAGTTATGACCGCAGGAATGGAGCAGGAGAGATACTGTTTTTTCATCATAGGCTTATTTATGCGAAGCCCCCACAAATGGCTGTTGTTTGGTAAACCAAGCTGACGACACACAGTGGCAGCTAGGTTGAGTTGGTGAACTAGCTAGCTTGTAGCGTGCTTGTAATACCAGGGGAGATGCATCCCTGGGGGAGGCAGTTTGAATCTTACGTTGTATAGCTAGCTAGGCTAACAACCTTTTGTAGATGGAGCGCACTATGAGATGTGGTTATCTAGGGAAAGTGACACGTTCGAGTTTTAAAAAGTCGAAAGGGGGACTAGTGGCCGGTGGCTAACGAGCATGTCAGTGCAGGATATCTTGACAAGGTTAGCACCAGAGTAGGTGGCCAACACATACACACTAGCTGGTAGGCTAAGTCAGCACAAGACAAGAAAGCCCAGCATCATCCAATATATTAAGGGATAGGTAGGGGAGCACTGTCACACAGCCTCGGAGGGCGAATTGCGCACTCCAACCCACAGGTCAAAGGCTGTTGGTGACAGACTGACTGTACACACAAGTCACACAGTGTTTAGTTTACCCTACCGGGACCTGGCCGAAAGACAGGAGCAGTAGACAAGATAAACTATATATACAAAAGTATGTGGACACCCCATCAAATTAGTGGATTTGGATATTTCAGTGTAGCATGTAAAAATAATCTGTCCTCGGTTGCAACACTCACTACCGAGTTCCAAACTGCTTCTGGAAGCAACGTCAGCACAATAACTGTTAGTCGGGAGCTTCATGAAATGGGTTTCCATGGTCGAGCAGCCGCACACAAGCCTAAGATCACCATGCGCAATGCCAAGCGTCGGCTGGAGTGGTGTAACGCTCACTGCCATTTGACCATTGAGCAGTCGAAACGCGTTCTCTGGAGTGATGAATCACGCTTCACCATCTGGCAGTCCGATGGACGAATCTGGGATTGGCGGATGCCAGGAGAACGCTACCTGCCCCAATGCATAGTGCCAACTGTAAAGTTTGGTGGAGGAGGAATAATGGTCTGGGGCTGTTTTTCATGGTTCGGGCTACGCCCCTTAGTTCCAGTGAAGGTAAATCTTAATGCTACAGCATACAATGGCATTCTAGACGTGTCTGTGCAACCAACTTTGTGGCAACAGTTTGGGGAAGGCCTTTTCCTGTTTCAGCATGACAAAGCAAGGTCCATACAGAAATGGTTTGTTGAGATCGGAGTGGAAAAACTTGAATGGCCTGCACAGAGCCCTGACCTCAACTCCGTCGAACACCTTTGGGATTAATTGGAACGCTGACTGTGAACCAGGCCTAATCGCCCAACATCAGTGCCCGACCTCACTAATGCTCTTGTGGCTGAATGGAAGCAAGTCCCAGCAGCAATGTTCCAGCATCTAGTGGAAAGCCTTCCCAGAAGAGTGGAGGCTGTTATTTCAGCAAAGGGGGGACCAACTCCATATTAATGCCCATGATTTTGGAATGATGTTCGAAAGCAGGTGTCCACATCCTTTTGGTCATGTAGTGTATCGTTGCAAATAGAAATCGGAGACATGGTCTGACCTAAGGTTTTATATGAACCATGGCACATCCTCCAACGATGTCGCATATACAACATAACTTTGCTTTTATTATTACTCAACCTGCGAGGAGCGTGAGGGACATATCCCTCGTTCAAAACTGGGAACTCACAGCTGGGAACCGGAAATCTCCGACTTCCGAGCGTTCAAAACAATTGGGAACTCGGAAAAATTGAGCTCCAACTGGGTAAAATCTATTTTAACAGTCATCCAACTCAAACCTCTTTCCAGAGCAACGACTTTCCGACCTGAAAATCACTGACGTCATAATTTGACCTCGTTTTTTCTGACTTCGTAGTTGTATAGAACGCGGCAATAATCCATACTTTCAACCACACTGACGGTCTGAAAGGTATGAAACTGTAGAACCGACATGTAAGTTACTTTACGCTCATAAAAAGGATGGAAGCATGATTACCGAGCAACATCAGAGCATGTGTGCAGCGTGTCACAAAGCCGAAACCTCGTGATTTGGCAAAGAGTTAGAGAAAGGCTTTCTTTGATTTGGACTAAAGAATTTGGGCTTTTATTTTGAAGGTTTCCTCATTACTATACAAAGTGGCGTCATCATTTGTGCTGCTGGCATAGTAATACTAGTGATGGATCATGGTCTCTCCTGGTGTTTTTGGAATGAGTTTGTCATTTTCTAGCTAGCTAGGTACCTCCAAATTATATGATGTCGTGTGATATCTCCGTAGCTAATGTTACTAGGATGTTCCGGTTGATGGTGTGAATAATGTCGCGTCAGAGGAGAGATCTTCTGCATGAATCTCGCCGTAGCTGCAGCTAGCTAGCACTTCGTTGGACCAAGAACAATGTGGCCTGCTGTTTCTGGAAAACGATCGGAACTGCAGGACTAAACCAAACACAGGTGACGTTAATCTGTTTTTGTTTTACATTATGTTATTTTCCGGCTGTTGACAACCAGTTTTCCATAACATTTAGCTAGCTATAGTTTCCTAGGCTGCTTGGCTGCTGCTTGGCTGCTGCTTTGTTCCACAATAACATGGCTTGAGCCGCTAGCAGAACACTGATGATCTACTACAGTTTGTAAATGTAGTTCACTTGGTATGAGTTGTCAATGTGATTTCATTTAAATTGATTTCAACTGTTTGATCTATTACAACTATGTAAGACAATTAGCTACTTAACACCAGCTGTCAGTTTATGGTGATTTTCCCGTGTGGTTCAGTTGGTAGAGCATGACGCTTGCAACGCCAGGGTTGTGGGTTCGATTCACACGGGGGACCATCATGAAACATTTATGCACTCACTACTGTAAGTGACTCTGGATAAGAGCGTCTGCCAAATGACTAAAATGTAATGTAAAATGCAATCATCTCTATTTGCCTCCCATTTTGTGTAGACATGGCTTCCGAGCTCCAGGTGTTCTCCTCTCCCTCAATCTCCTCCAGTGCCTACACTCGCTCCAAGAAACTGAAGGTAGAGAACAGTGTGTGGGATGTGAGCAGCCAAGTGGGAGACAACAACAACAACAACAGTTACTACCAGCAGCAGGGCCCCAGCCAGGGCAATGGAAACACATCCTCCCCCTCTGCATCAAGTTTCAACCCAGCATACAACTCCTCCAACTCCAACCAGGGGTATCCATCAACGGGGGCAGGCTCCCGGGAGCAGACGGTCGTACGGGCGGCAGACAGCACCGGCAGCGTCCGAGGACCACCTTCCTCTTCATCTTCATCCTCTTCCACCAGTTGCCTTGTCAAAGATGCCGCATCCTCCTCCCAGCCAGGCGACCTATACCAAAATCAGTACGGTAACAGCCTGAAGAGGAAGAGTGAGGAGGTGGACAGCAGTGACAGTGTTCAGATCCTGGAGGAGCTCTCGGCCCCTGTGCTCTCCAACCGCACCGCCGCTGGCGGGGGGACCACCACAGCCCAGTCCATAGCACATTCCACCTCCACCACTAAGAGTAGTAACTCCCACAGTGAGGGGGACTACCAGCTAGTGCAGCATGAGATCCTGTGCTCTGTTTCCAACAGTTATGAGGTGCTGGAGTTCCTAGGGAGAGGTACATTTGGTCAGGTGGCTAAATGCTGGAAGCGTGGCACTAATGAGATTGTGGCCATCAAGATCTTGAAGAATCATCCCTCATATGTCCGGCAAGGTCAAATTGAGGTTAGTGTTGTATCACTAAGCAAAAGTGACTTTCTTGTAAGCTTTAACCAAAACATTTTGTAAAAGTTTGGGAGGAAAAAGAATAATTACAAATATAATTTAACACATCTGCCCTTCTCCACTCGCCAGGTGAGTATCCTGAGCAGACTGAGCACAGAGAATGCTGACGAGTTCAACTTTGTGCGTTCCTACGAGTGTTTCCAACACAAGAACCACACCTGCCTGGTGTTTGAGATGCTGGAGCAGAACCTCTATGACTTCCTGAAGCACAGCAAGTTCAGCCCGCTGCTACTCAAGTCCATCCGGCCTGTGCTGCAGCAGGTACGATACAGTCCATTATATGCTTTATTATCCGTATGGGGGAAATTGTCTTGAACACTTTTTCAGTACTGCTGTTGACTGTATGCAAAATAACACAATACATTTTGCATTACCCACTTGACACATACATTGATACATATATTGCACGTTACCCATATCATACACATATCATACAGCCACATACATAATATATACACTCTCCTATGTATTTATTTGGACAGTGAAGCTTTACATTTTAATTTGGCTCTATACTCCAGTATTTTGGATTTTAGATTGAGTGTTTTTATAGGAGGCTACTGTACAGAATGTTACCCCCTTTTTTTTCTCCATACCTGTTTTACTGTTTAAAAATGAATGCACTTTAGTTATCTAGTCCCCCCATTTGAAGGTGTCATAAGTATTTGGACAAATTCACTTGAAATGTATCAAATGTTGTCAAAAGTTTCGTATTTGGGCCTCCCAAGTGGCGAATTGCAGTGCTTAAGGCGTCACTACAGCCAGTTGTACGGTGTTTCCTCCAACACATTGTTGCGGCAGGCTTCTGGGTTAAGCGAGCAGTGTGTCAAGGAGTGCAGCTTGGCAGGTTTGTGTTTCGGAGGACGCATGGCTCTCGACTTTCGCCTCTCCTGTGTCCGTACGGGAGTTGCTGCGATGGGACAAGACTGTAGCTTCCAATTTCCTATCATAAAAAAATAAAAAAAGTTTAGTATTTGTATTTTATAGTACGCAATGACTACATC
This sequence comes from Salmo trutta, assembly GCF_901001165.1. Classification (NCBI taxonomy): domain Eukaryota; kingdom Metazoa; phylum Chordata; class Actinopteri; order Salmoniformes; family Salmonidae; genus Salmo; species Salmo trutta. The sequence continues at coordinate 11,777,199 of NC_042986.1, read as the reverse complement.
AAGCATGTGATGCTTGGATGCATTTGCAATTTATTCAGGATTATCCATAATCATGGTAGCATCCACATTAATGTAGAAGTGTTCAGAAATATAGATTGTATTCTTATTTAAAGTAGAAGTGACTCCGAAATGACACAATGAATTATATATTATTCATTTCTATTGGGCACAAAATAATCTGAAACAAACTTTTAAAAGCATCCAGAAAGTTTGTAGAGTCACAAGCTTGATGTAGATTGCGAGATTGGAATATGGGACCAAATTGTATTTGTCACATGCATCGAATACAACCGGTGTAGGCCTTACAGTGAAATGCTTACAAGCCCTTAACCAACACTGCAGTTTTAAGATAGATAGATATTATATCTATCTATCTCATTTTTTAAAAATATCTTAACTGCATTGTTGGTTAAGGCCTTTTGTTTTAAGGGCCAAATTTGATTTGGTCCCATATTCCTATCTCGCAATGACTACATCAAACTTGTTTATATATATATAGATATAGATATATATATATAGATATAGATATAGATAGTGTGGTCTATAGCTTATCATGAGATACTTTACCTCAGGCGAGCAAAACCTAGAGACTTCTTTATTAATATTAGATTTTCTCCACCATCTGTTATTTACAAATAGACACAGACCGCCAACCCTTGTCTTTAAAAGAAAAATAAATACAAATTTAAGGGGTGGATCAGCTTAATATTGCGGAAAGATTGTTGCTTCCATCAATGTAATTGTCTGCATCATTTCCAATCCCCCATATGTATTTTTTTGGTAACTATATATATATATATATATATCTCCATATACATACACATATAGACATACATACTTTTTAAGAATATACCTTTATTATTCCCTGCAAACCCTACCCCCCCTTCCCCCAATTGGAGTAAACTAATAAACACTTAGGCTTCTACCTTCAGTTTATACATCTTATACACATTTCACAGACACAATCCATTTTTGGATTGTTATATTTTGTTTGTTTTTAGTCCTTCCTCTATTTCTGATGTCCATCCAGTTTGAATTCTATTTGTAACTGTGCTATTTCACAAAATTTCTGAACCTATATACATTTTATAGACCCCGTATGTTTTACATTGTTTATCTTGTTATTAGTCCCACCCTTCAGGTCCATTCAACCCCTATTTGCCATATATTTTTCAACTGTGCTGTGATGCTTCACAAAAGTACTGAACCTTTCTATTCTCATAGCTTCTACAGATTGTACATTTTAAAAATAAACATATTTGCTAAAATAATTATTATATTATTGATTGATTGACTATGGCTTTTCAAATCACTCTTGTCTTACCGGAGGCAGCTGTTCTATCTTGCAGATGGACCCAAAACCCAGCCAGCTGTATGTTATCCATGTCGTCGTTCAGCCACGACTCAGTGAAACCTAAGTTATTACAATTTTTTAATGTCCCGTTGGTAGGATATCCTTGATCGGAGCTCATCCATTTTGTTATCCAATGATTGCACCTTGGCTAATACGACTGATGCTAGAGGGGGTTTACTCACTTGCCTACGAATTCTCAGAAGGCAGCCCGATCCCGCCCCCCTTTTCTCCGTCTTTTCTTCACAAAAATGATGGGGATTTGGGCCCGTTCCCGAGAAACAGTATATCCTTCGTGTCGGACTCGTTAAAGAAAAAATATTTGTCCATTTCAAAGTGAGTAATCACTGTTCTGATGTCCAGAAGTTATTTTCGGTCATAAGTGACGGTAGCAGCAACATTATGTACAAAAATAAGTTACAAACAACGTGAAAAAATTCACAAAATAGCACAGTTGGTTAGGAGCACATAAAACGGCAGCCATCCCCTCCGGCGCCATTCTTACACACGGGACTGCAGGTATATAATGAGGCCAACCCAAGAACAGTTCAGCAATGACTAGATATATAAAGTGCATTCATTTCTAAAAGTTAAACAGATATGTATGAAAATACCCTAAAATAAAAGGTGTCATTCTGTACTGTTGCCTCCTATAAAATATTTTGTCTCAAATCCAAGATGCTGGAGTATAGAGCCAAATAAAAGATTTTAGCTTCACTGTCTGAATATTTTATTTTTATTTAACCTTTATTTTACTAGACAAGTCAGTTAAGAACAAATTCTTATTTACAATGACGGCCTACCCTGGCCAAACCCGGACGACGTTGGACCAATTGGGCGCCGCCCTATGGGACTACCAATCACGGCCGGATGTCATGCAGCCTGGAATAAATACGTAGGGAGTGTATATTTTTTCCTCTCTTGTGTGTCATCAGGTGGCCACGGCCCTGATGAAGCTGAAGAGCCTAGGTCTGATCCATGCTGACCTGAAGCCAGAGAACATCATGCTTGTAGATCCTCTCAGACAGCCCTACAGGGTCAAGGTCATCGACTTTGGCTCTGCCAGCCACGTCTCCAAGGCTGTGTGTTCCACCTACCTGCAGTCCCGCTACTACCGGTGAGTGTCTGACTGTCTCATGGGAGGCACAAGCATAGAAATAGAATTACTGGAACAGGCAAAGCCCATCAGACCACTGCAATTTATTTAAATGGGGATACTAGTTTTAGTAATTATATTTCTATGGGCACAATCTGAGTTCCCAGTAGCCATGGAGGATGTATTGCAGGCTCAATGTACAACTATGGACATGTCCAGTGGTTTGTGTGTGTTATTACAGGGCGCCAGAGATCATCCTGGGCCTTCCCTTCTGTGAAGCGATCGACATGTGGTCTCTGGGCTGTGTCATTGCTGAACTGTTCTTGGGTTGGCCTCTTTATCCCGGTGCCTCAGAGTATGGTCAGGTCAGCAGCAATTATTCTGTCAGTGAGACAATACACTGTCATCCATCGTTGACATTTATTTGTTTCTTTTATTTTGTAGTTATACAGTATTGTATTTTATCTAGCATTTTATGCAGCATTGTCTTTAATGCAATGTGTGTTTGTTTGCATTATGAACGCTGCTTTTTTAATACAATCTCTGATTTGCATTTCCCTTGGTTGCATCAGATCCGGTACATTTCCCAGACCCAGGGCCTGCCTGCTGAGTACCTCCTGAGTGCAGGCACTAAGACCAGCCGCTTTTTCAACAGAGGCCCTGACTCCAGTTACCCCCTCTGGAGGCTCAAGGTACAGTATGTGGCAACAGAACATCTCAGGGTTGTTGATATGTACATATTTTGTTCATGAGTGTAGCTAGGTCTATATGATACAGTACTTTTGGTAGCATTTTATTACTAGTTGTAACTAGTTTCCAATTTATTACCATATTATTACTCCCTTATTATGTGCAGTAATGTATAGTGTTACTGTACATAATAGTTTTCTGCTGTATTTTGTTTTTGTCTGTAGACACCTTCAGAGCATGAGGCAGAGCTGGGGATAAAGTCAAAGGAGGCGAGGAAATACATTTTCAACTGTTTGGATGACATGATGCAGGTGAGGGTGAGCAGGTTACCATTCATTCTATTAAATAGCTCACTCCTGTCATTGATGTCTTAATGTTTTTGTATTATGCTAATAAATTGGTTTGTTTCATGTCATAAATGTATTTGATTTCTTCAGAGGAGACTTAATGTTTAAATTTGAGTAATTTAGCAGACATTCTTAGCCAGAGAAGGCAACTTTCTGTGTTTTGTTGCAGGTGAACATGACTAGTCTGGTGGGGACTGACGTCCTGGCAGAGAAGGCTGACCGGAGAGAGTTTATTGATCTGCTAAAGAAAATGCTGACGCTGGACGCAGACAAACGCATCACCCCCATGAAGACCCTCAACCACCCCTTCGTCACCATGACACACCTGCTGCACTTCCCTCACAGCTCACAGTAAGTAGAGTCAGGACTATGGCTGTTGCGGTGACCGTATTACCGCCACACCGGTGGTCACGAGTCATGAAGGCAGTCAGATTCTGGTATTCAGCACTCTATTGTCCCTCTAATCACTCTGACTTCAATGCAAATGTATTCGAAAATTGAATCAAACACTTAATGAGAGCCCATGAGCTCATGTGCAACATTTCTATAGGCTATGCAATTGCGATAGAAAACCGAGTGATGGCCGCTAATAAAAAGAGGAGGATCCCATCAGCTTTCTATTGGCTAGGCCTACTATATTTATTTCTCAACTTTCCTTATATTAAGCACATTGCTTATTTACAACAGGAGTATAGGCTACCTGGCTGGGAAAAGCGACCTCCATTCGCTATGTAAGTGCATAGATGACATGCATTTTTCCCACGCTGCCCCTGTTTTGATACAGGTGCATGATAATGGTCCATTCTAAATCAAAACAAATGTCACACGTATATGTAAAGACAAGATAAAAAATAAAAAAAAGTCTGATGGGTGACAATATTAGCCTAACACTTGCGAATTATATATTATCATTTGTGAATGATGCCAAGCATAAGAAACGATACCTTTTTTTTGGCAACTTGTTCGAATTATAGTTGCACACCTTATGTAGCCTAGCCCATGGGCCTATATGTTTTAATAAGGTTTGTATCACAACTAAAATGAGGGCTTGGGAAGAAAAAGTATGTGAACCCTTGGATTTAATAACTGGTTGACCCTCCTTTGGCAGCAATAACCTCAACCAAACGTTTTCTGGAATTGTGGATCAGACCGTTCAGGATGAATTTTGGACCATTCCTCTTTACAAAACTGTTACAGTTCAGCAATATTCTTCGGCTGTCTGGTGTGAACCGCTCTCTTGAGGTCATGCCACAGCATCTCAATCGAGTTGAGGTCAGGACTCTGACTGGGCCACTCCAGAAGGTGTATTTTCTTCTGTTGAAGCCATTCTGTTGTTGATTTACTGCTGTGTTTTGGGTCGTTGTCCTGTTGCATCACCCAACTTCAGTTGAGCTTCAATTGGTGGACAGATAGCCTAATATTCTCCTGAAAAATGTCTTGATAAACTTAAGTTAATTTTTCCGGCAATGATAGCAAGCTGTCAAGGCCCTGAGGCAGCAAAGCAGCCCCAAACCATGATGCTCCCTCCACCATACTTTACAGTTGGGATGAGATTTTGATGTTCCTGTGCTGTGCCTTTTTTTCCTCCACACACAGTGTTGTGTGATCCTTCCAAACAACTCAACTGTAGTTTCATCTGTCCACTGAATATTTTGCCAGAAGCGCTGTGGAACATCCAGGTGCGCTTTTGCAAACTTCAGATGTGCAGCAATGCTTTTTTTGGACAGCATTGGCTTCTTCCGTGATGTCCTCCCATGAACACCATTCTTGTTTAGTGTTTTACGTATCGTAGACTCGTCAACACCAATGTTAGCATGTTCCAGAGATTTCTGTAAGTCTTTAGCTGACACTCTAGGATTCTTCTTAACCTCACTGAGGATTCTGCACTGTGCTCTTGCAGTCATCTTTGCAAGACGGCCACTCCTAGGGAGAGTAGCAACAGTGCTGAACTTTCTCCATTTATAGAAAATTGGTCTTACTGTGGACTGATGAACATCAATGCTTTTCGAGGTACTTTTGTAACCCTTTCTAGCTTTATGCAAGTCAACATTTTGTAAGCTTAAGTCTTCTATCTCTTTTGTTCGAGGCATGGTTCACATCAGGCAATGCTTCTTGTGAATAACAAACTCATATTTTGAGTGTTTTTGTTTTTTTTATAGGGCAAGGCAGCTCTAACCAACATCTGCAATCTCATCTCATTGATTGGACTCCAGGTTAGCTGACTCCAATTAGCTTTCCGAGAAGTCATTAGCCTAGGGGTTCACATCGTTTTTCCAACCTACACTGTGAATGTTTAATTATCTATTCAATATAGACGAGAATTATTTTTTTCTTTGCGACTTAATGAAGATCAGATGAAATTTGATGACCAATTTATGCAGAAATCTAGGTAATTCCAAGGGTTCACATACTTTTTCTTGCCACTGTATATGCTTTGTGTCATATACAGTGTCTACTGGTATCATTTTCAATTGAGAACATATATGTATAAAACATTAAGAACAGTCTCAATTCGTCGGGGCATGGACTCTACGAGGTGTCAAAGCGTTGGACAGGGATGCTGGCCCATGTTGACTCCAATGCTTCCAACAGTTGTCAAGTTGGCTGGATGTCCTTTGGGTGGTGGACCATTCTTGATACACACGGGAAACTGTTGAGCGTGAAAAACCCAGCAGCATTGCAATTCTTGAAGCAAACCGTTGCGCCTGGAACCTACTACCATGCCCCATTCAAAGGCACTTAAATATTTTGTCTTGCCCATTCACCCTCTGAATGGCACACATACACAGTACAGTCCATGTCTCAATCGTCTCCAGGCTTAAAATTCCTTCTTTAACCTGTCTCCTCCCCTTAATCTACACTGATTTGAAGTGGATTTAACAAGTGACATTAATAAGGGATTATAGGCTGACAAGTTGAAGGCTATGTCATGGAAAGAGCAGATGTTGTTCATGTTTTGTACACTTCGTGTATAGCTCAACATGTAAACAATGTGTGAGTTTAGCTATTCTCTGCTTTAGATGACAGATGTCCATAAGGCCAGTAATGCCATCCTACTGTAGGCCTCTGGATGCATTGGCGATGCATACCATTAGATAAGCTGCAAAAGGGATTCGCATAGCTCATTTGTATTTATTATGGATTCCCATAAGCTGCTGCCAAGGAAGCAGCTACTCTTCCTTGGGGTCCAGCAAAATTAAGGCAGTTTATACAATTACATTTTTATTTTTTTAACTTTACAATACATTCACAGATTTCACAACACACTGTGTGCCCTCAGGCCCCTACTCCACCACTACCACATATCTACAGTACAAAATCCATGTGCATGCATGTGTCTGTGCCTATGTTTGTGTTGCTTCACAGTTCCCGCTGTTCCATAGGTGCATTTTTATCTTTAAAAAAAAATTTTTTTTATTTAATTTTACTGCTTGCATCAGTTACTTGATGTGGAATAGAGTTCCATGTAGTCATGGCTGTATGTAGTACTGTGTGCCTCCCATAGTCTGTTCTGGACTTGGGGACTGTGAAGAGACCTCTTGTGGCATGTCTTGTGGGGTATGCATGGGTGTCCGAGCTGTGTGCCAGTAGTTCAAAGAGACAGCTTGGTGCATTCAACATGTCAATACCTCTCATAAATACAAGAAGTGATGAAGTCAATTTCTCCTCCACTTTGAGCCAGGAGAGATTGACATGCGTATTATTAATATTAGCTCTCTTTGTACATCCAAGCCAATTGCAATTTTCCTAAGTCCCTTTTTGTGGCACTTGACCACACAACTTAACAGTAGTCCATGTGCAACAAAACTAGGGCGTGTAGGACCTGCCTTGTTGATAATGCTGTTAAGAAGGTAGAGCGGCGCTTTATTATGGGCATACTTCTCCCCGTCTTAGCTGCTGTTGTATCAATATGTTTTGACCATGACCGTGTACAATCCAGGGTTACTCCAAGCAGTTTAGTCACCTCAACTTGCTAAATTTCCACATTATTTAGTTGAGGTTTAGGGTTTAGTAAATGATTTGTCCCAAATACAATGCTTTTAGTTTTAGAAATATTTAGGACAAATTAATTCCTTTCCACCCACTCTGAAACTAACTGCAGCTCTTTAAGTGTTGCAGTCATTTCAGTCGCTGTAGTAGCTGACATGTATAGTGTTGAGTCATCAGTGTACATAGACACACTGACTTTACTCAAAGCCAGTGGCATGTCAGTTGTAAAGATTGAAAGAAGTAAGGGGTCTAGACAGCTGCCCTGGGGAATTCCTGATTCTACTTGGATTATGTTGGAGAGGCTTTCATTAAAGAACACCCTCTGTGTTCTATTAGACAGGTAACTCTTTATCCACAATATAGCCGGGTGTGTAAAGCCATATAACACATACATTTTCCAGCAGCAGACTATGATCGATAATGTCAAAATCCACACTGAAGTCTAACAAAACAGCCCCCACAATCTTTTTATCATGAATTTCGCTCAGCCAGTCATCAGTCATTTGTGTAAGTGCTGTGCTTATTGAATGTCCTTCCCTATAAGCATGCTTAAAGTTTGTCAATTTGTTTATTGTAAAATAGCATTGCATCTGGTCAAACACCATTTTTGGTTACCAGGCTGATTGGTTGGTTATTTGAGCCAGTAAAGGGGGCTTTACTATTCTTAGGTAGCTGAATGACATCCTAGTAGGCTTAAATTGAACATATGGCAAATAGGAGTGGCAACATCGTCAGCTATTATCCTCAGTAATTTTCCATCCAAGTAATTTTCCATCCAACTTCTTCTACACTCACTTTACAGAATTCAAAATTACAATGCATGTCTTTCATAATTTGGTCACATTATATACTTGGATGTGTAGTCTCAGCGTTTGTTGCTGGCATGTCATGTTTAAGTTTGCTAATCGTTCCATTATCTGTTGGTTTTGTGATGAATGATTCAATGAATGATGGAGCTGAGTTTGCCTTTTTTCCCAACATTTCATTTAAGGTGCTCCAAAGCTTTTTACTATCATTATTTGTCATTTATCTTTGTTTCAAAGTGTAGTTTCATTAGTTTAGTCATATGATTTCTCAATTTGCAATAAGTTTACCAATTGGTTGTGCAGCCAGACTTATTTGCCATTCCTTTTGCCTCATCCCTCTCAACCATACGCTTTTTCAATTCCTCATCAATCCAAGGGGATTTAACAGTTTTACAGTCATTTTCTTAACGGGTGCATGATTACTATTATTTGGCCATGCTGGTCATTTATGAACATTTGAACATCTTGGCCATGTTCTGTTATAATCTCCACCCGGCACAGCCAGAAGAGGACTGGCCACCCCTCATAGCCTGGTTCCTCTCTAGGTTTCTTCCTAGGTTTTGGTCTTTCTAGGGAGTTTTTCCTAGCCACTGTGCTTCTACACCTGTATTGCTTGCTGTTTGGTGTTTTAGGCTGGGTTTCTGTACAGCACTTTGATATATCAGCTGATGTAAGAAGGGCTATATAAATAAATTTGATTATTAGTAAGGAATAAGCAATTTCATAAATGTGTCAAGTGCAGCATCTGTTTTCTCTTCATTACATACCACGGACCAACATATTCTTTATATCAACAACATAGGAATCACTACAAAACGTATCATATGACCTCTTATATACTATATTAGGCCCAGCCTTTGGAACTTTGGTTTTCCTAGATATGGCTACTGTTTTGTGATCACTACATCCGATGGCTCTGGATACTGCTTTCAAGCAAATTTCTGCAGCATTAGTAAAGCTGTGATCAATACGGGTTGATGATTTCATTCCTGTGCTGTTTGTAACTACCCTGGTAGGTTGACTCATAACCTGAACCAGGTTGCAGGCACTCATTACAGTTTTAAGCTTTTTCTTGAGTGGGCACCTTGATGAAAGCCAGTCAATATACCTCTGTTGAGATCACGTACATTATCAAGCATTTCACACACGTTATCCAGATACTGACTGTTAGCACATGGTAGTCTATAGCAGCTTCCCACCAGAATGGGCTTTAGGTGAGGCAGATGAACCTGTAGCCATATTACTTCAACACTATTTAACATGAGATCTTCTCTAATCTTTACAGGAATGTGGTTCTGAATATAAACAGCAACACCTCCACCGTTGGCATTTCCATTTTTTCTGTAAATGTTATAACCTTGTATTTCTACCACTGTATCATCAAAGGTGTTATCTAAGTGGGTTTCAGAGAGAGTCCGAATATGAATGTCATTTGTTACTAGCAAATGTATTGATTTCATGAATCTTGTTTCTTAAGCTACATATGTTAACGTGGACTATTTTGAGCACTTTTCTTCTGGGATGCTTACTTGTTTTCATTGCTTTACTGGGAAGCTTACCAGAAGAAGATATGCTCATGTTATTGCAGGGTGAGCTGCACACAGTGGACTTCCTCCTAGGGCACACCGCCTCAGTGCTAAAGGTGTAAATAGGGTTCATAGGCACATGATTACCACCTACAGGATCAGCAGAGGCCTTCAGGGCAGTTAGAGGGACATGAATTAGGTTACTTACTTTGTGTCTACCAATGCCCCTGGTGTAATGTACATTTGCTGAAGCATTATGACAACTCTGCGTCACAATGGTAGGGATTAGCTGAGCTGGCTTTGAAAGGATCCAGGAACCCTCATTATTTGGGTGGATCCCATCTTCTTTATAAAACGTGTTTTGTTTCCAAAAAGGTATCGAAAGATTGTCAACAAAAGTTAAACCCATTGAGCTGCAATTGTCCCGTAGCCAGCTATGAAGCGAATGAACGCTTTAGCAGGATTCTATGCCACGATTCGAAGAGGGCACAGAGCCAGATATGATGGGTCTTTTTGTTAGTGTCTAGCAGAGAGTCAATCAGCTCTTTTTAAAATCCACTTTCAACTGTTCAGAGCTGCCCTTCATAATGTCACTAAAACCCACATGGACTACAATAGTACATTCGGGAGCAGCTTAGTAATGTCATTTACTCCGGGATAGGACATTTCTTACCATGGAGCTGCTCATACAGTGCATTTGGAAAGTTTTCAGACCCCTTTTTCCACATTGTGTTACGTTACTGCCTTATTCTAAAATGGAATCTGTTTTTTTCCCCTTCATCAATCTACACAAAATATCCCATAACGTCAAAGCAAAAACAGGTTTTTAGAAAGTTTTTTTTGCTAATTTCTAAAAATAGAAAAAATATAAATATCACATTTACATATTTACATAAGTATTCAGACCCTTTACTTTGTTGAAGCACCTTTAGCAGTGATTACAGCCGTCTTCTTAGGTATGACGCTACAAGTTTGGCACACCTGTATTTGGGGAGTTTCTCGCATTCTTCTCTGCAGATCCTCTCAAGCTCTGTCAGGTTGGATGGGGAGCGTTGCTGCACAGCTATTTTCAGATCTTTCCAGAGATGTTCGATCGGATTCAAGTCCGGGCTCTGGCTGGGCCACTCAAGGACATTCAGTGACTTGTCCCGAAGCCACTCCTGTGTTGTCTTGGCTGTGTGCTTAGGGTCGTTGTCCTGTAGGAAGGGGAACCATCACCCCAGTCTGAGGTCCTGAGTGCTCTGAAGCAGGTTATCAAGGATCTCTCTCTACTTTACGCCATTCATCTTTCCCTCGATCCTGACTAGTCTCCCAGTCCCTGCCGCTGTAAAACATACACACAGCATGCTGCTGCTGTTACACCCCTGAAAAAGGGGAGAAATAATCACGAGTGTGATACGGTATTGTTTCCTCAATAACCTTTAGTGCAATCATTTTACAAAAGTAACACATTTTACAGAACAACAGATCTACAGGAAATAGGTCGTTTTGTAGGGTACAAGGCTTATTCAAGTCACAACAGTATACACTGTAATTCACGGAAACATATACTAATTTCAATATAACTGTCAAGCACAAAGCTTTAACTCAGTAAACCATAACTCAATTTATCAACAGTCAATAAAGTGTTTGAAAAACCATTATACAAATAACACCGCAAAATATCTTATTAATTAACAACGCACATGTTCATTCACGATCGACATAAAATGGCAGCTACTCTCAGTACGAAGCTAGCCTTTGCTGCAACCGAGCAGGGCTCATATTACTCTCTGCAAACTTAACTCTAACTTCCTCAAGATGTTACTAAGACACACCTTAAACACTCTTGACATGTTAGCGAGTTATTACATTTAAATGACTCTGTTTTATCATCAATAACGTACCTGAAAAAGGGGAGAAATAATCACGAGCGTGATACGGTATTGTTTCCTCAATAACCTTTAGTGCAATGAGGAAAAACCCGCGATTTCCCCGCGAACTTGGATGGAGACCAGAGCAATCTCAGGCTCATAGATTAAGAGCATTTAGTAGATCACAGATTAACACTTTTCCCCTTCAATTAGGCACCACAAAATAAAGTAATCAATATAATGTTTACACATTCCTTTTACAATTCTTACCCTTTGTACGCTTGACGGATTTTAACTTAACATTCATAGAATTGTGTTATCAATCTCTATCAACTAGTACTGAATGCATAATCTTTTTAACCTTAGATGTTTTAAGATCCTCACATACTATGAACTTACTAATACTTTTTAATGTATAACAGGCTATGAGTATTTCCTTTCACACTGCCACCACCATGCTTCACCGTAGGGATGGTGCCAGGTTTCCTCCAGACGTGACGCTTGGCATTCAGGCCAAAGAGTTCAATCTTGGTTTCATCAGACAAGATAATCTTGTTTATCATGGTCTGAGTCCTTTAGGTGCCATTTGGCAAACTCCAAGTGGGCTTACGTGTGCCTTTTACTGAGGAGTGGCTTCCGTCTGGCCACTCTACCATAAAGGCCTGATTGGCAGAGTTCTGCAGAGATGGTTGTCCTTCTGGAAGGTCCTCCCATCTCCACAGAGGAACTCTAGAGCTCTGTCAGTGACCATCGTGTTCTTGGTCACCTCCCTGACCAAGGCCATTCTCCCCCGATTGCTTAGTTTTGCTGGGCGGCCAGCTCTCGGAAGAGTCTTGTTGGTTCCAAACTTCTTTCATTAAAGAATGATGGCGGCTACTGTGTTCTTGGGGACCTTCAATGCTGCATACATTTTTGGTACCCTTCCCCATATCTGTGCCTCAACACAATCCTGTCTCGGCGCTCTACGGACAATTTCTGTTTGGTTTCATGGCTTGTTTTTTGCTCTGACATGCAATGTCAACTTACATAGACGGGTCTGTGCCTTTCCAAATTATTTGTAATAAATTTGCGAACATTTTGAAAACCCTGTTTTTGCTTTGTCATTTAGGTATTGTGTGTAGATTGCAGATGATAATAAAAAATAAAAAAAACAATTTTAGAATACCAAATTATGATGTGTATTATATTACATGTTGGATCACTAACTTTTATATTATTGTGTAGTTTACCAATAAAATGGTCTGACGGTGATGTGGACATACTCTGTATTCATATCCTGCAAGAAAGAAATGCTCTCATTGAAATGATCTCATTACAATACATTTTTATAGAAAGTTAGCAAAAATAGATAAGTTCTTGCTACCGTGGAAAGGAAAATACCTGTCTATTTGTGATTTAACTCTTTAGTCATATCCCAGTTTACCTATTTGCTTATGGCCTTGTCTACATCTAGCGACTTGTTTTTAAAAATTATATTAGCAAAAAATATTCCCTTTTTATTAGGAACGGCAAGCCAGATTTATATAATGAATTTGAATTCGGAGGGCAGAAATGATTAAATATTAAAGCATTAGACCTCTCACTAAAGGCATCAGTCATTCAAAAGTTATACTTAAATCCAAACTTGTTCTCTAGCAGATTAGTAAGTATGCCTCACCCCATGTTCAAGAATGGCCGTTTTCCCTTTATTCAGATTACAACCTCTCACTTTCGGTTATTTGAAAATGAAATAATCTCCAAAATATCACAATTTTAAAACAAGCCATAGGAAGTTGGTTGCAATTTCAGTTTAATCCACCAGAAAAGACAGAACAAATATTACAACATATTATGGTTAAACTCAAATGTTTTTTTTTTTTTTTTAATCAATTAGTGTGTATATATTTTTACCCCCTTTTTCGATCTTGTCTCATCGCTGCACCTCCCCAACGGGCTCGGGAGGCAAAGGTCGAGTCATGCATCCTCCGAAACCTGCCAAACCACACTTTATGACCAAGAAGCCAGCCGCACCAATGTGTCGGAGGAAACACCGTTCAACTGACAACCAAGGTCAGGAGTCGCTAGAGCGCGATGAGCCATGGAAATTATTATACAAAGTTCTTGCAACCAATAGAATGTTTTGTGTGTGTGTTTTTTATTTATATATATATGGGGGATACAACCATCCCAGCTCTGCAGATTGTCTCTTCGCAGCAAAATCATTAGATCATTTATTTTGGTACTGTTGATATGTAGCTTGTTTTTGGTGCATGTTCAGGAATGGCTGAAGAATTGCAACATTTACCTGGAGCTAAGTCTGCAAATAGCGCTGCTGGGTGATTTTAAAAAGTCAAAGTCAATTGATCAATAATAAAATACTTTTAGCAAAAATGTTTCTTTAATTTACAATCTGTAGAAACTATGAGAATAGAAAGGTTCAGAACATTTGTGAAACAGCACAGTTGAAAAATATATGGCAAATAGAAATCAAAACTGGATGGTGTTCAGAGATAGATGGGAGGGGTTGAGTGGAGCTGAAGGGTGGGGCTAAAAACAACAACATAACTAATGTACAATACTGTGTCCGTAAAATGTTTATAGTGTGTCTAGAAGCCTAAGTGGTGTTGTCCAATAGTTTACTCCAATAACGGAAGGGGTTAGGGGAAGGTAATAAATGGAAATATATATATATGTATATATAAAAGGGGGGATTGGAAATGAGGCAGACAATTACATTGATGGAAGCCATAATCTATCTGCAATATTAAAGCTGATCTACCCCTCTTCAAGATATTTTCAGTGGTAGCAAAGCACAGCCAGCAGCCATGTGGACGTCCTGAATGGAGAGAAGGAAAAAAGTGTTTGTCACCAGAACGTTTTAGAACATGTTGTGACGTTTGACTTTACCTGCGTCATCCACTGTCAATTAATATAAATCGCAGACTGTTGGCAACACTTAAATGGCCACTTGAAACTAGCATAGCAACAACTACCTGGACAGAAAACAGTGACGCACATTACACATAGCTCCCCATCTATGAGCGCGTTGGGGGAGGGTTCTTGAAATGTAACATCCAATCAAAATCTTCCTCTTCCAGCGGACCATTCAAACAGTTTTTGTGATACAAAATTCTCCAGACCTTCAAGGGAGACCTGACAATAATTTGATTTTTGGAGGTATGGCAACGTGAGACTAGGCATACTGTTAGCAGTGCGGTTAAGGTTTCGGTTAGGTTTAAAATCTGATTCTAAGATATACATTTTAGAAGTGGGGGGGGTTAAGCCATAATTGTGACTTTCTGGCTGTGGTAACTAATGACAGACAACCTTTTAAAATGGCTGTGGGAAAAAAAGAAAATATTTCAGCCAGTAGAAATGTGGGTCCATTTGTGGACAACATTCTAACTTACTCAACCTTTACGATCTATTTGATTTAATATAAAACATTATGGCATAGAGCACTTACACACAACAGTCCAGGATTAGGACAGCTTTGCAAATCTTGTTTTTCTCTTTTATGATTTTCCGGGCCTCTCCTGTTTACCTTTACTCCTTTAGAGTTACATGTCCCTTTTGATAAATATTATTCTTTTTCAGTGTGAAGTCATGCTTCCAGAACATGGACATATGCAAGCGCAGGGTCAGCGCTTTCGAGAGTGGAAAGAATCTGTTTTCTAGCAACAACAATCCCAGTGCAGCTACAAACCTCACTGTTACATTTAGCAGCCAGCTCAACCAGCACAACCAGGTGAGAAACGAATGCCTTGTATTGTCAGACTTTCTCAGGATGTCCTTTCAACGCGTAAATAAAGTGTGAAATTTGACAACACATTGTGATTGAATGGTTGGTTATGTCATGTTATCCCCCACTGTGTCAGATGGCGTCCACCGGTGGCCAGTCACTGTCAGTGAGCAGCAACGTCCCTCTGCTGAACTACCAGCCAGGCCTGTATCAGCAGGCTACTATCAACATCCCAGGTCTCCCCCAGCAGAGTGTCCCTCTGCAGACCAGACCCACCCAGCTGTGTGGCCAGGCTGAGCCCTTCCAGCAGACTCTCATCGTCTGCCCACCCACCATCCAGGGTGAGCCGAGCAGAGAATGAACCGTATGGAACAGGGTTACAATGTTAGAACAATAGTTTGTTTGCCTCTTGTTGCGCCCGTATGAAGACCAAATTCATGTCGCAACTAAGTAAATCTGTTGTAATGTGGGAGACAACTTTCAGTGGGACATGTTGTCGTAACCTTATGTGATCAATTAACACGGGATGATCTGAACGTCATAATTTTGATTCCGCCCAATTGTCTTAAAATAGCTGTAATGTCTGTAATCTGCTTCTGCAAGGCTGTATATTCATTACATTGCAACTAATCTACCTTCTTCATTTCTTTGTAGGCCTCCAGACGTCCGGTAAACACTCTGGTTTCCCAGTGAGGATGGACAACGCTGTTCCCATGGGGCCCCAGAACCAGTCCACTCAGCCTCTACATCTCCAGCCTGGAATGCTCACACAGGTACAGCAAGACTGACTGCTGCATGACCACCCACCCACAGCCTGACTCCATGTTTGGAATCCTATGAATAACTTGAGTGTATCTCACCAGAGTAAAGACAGGATTCATCACAACGTGTTAAACCTGTTTTAACGTCCTCTCCTTTCTTTGGGAATCAATCTCAGACTCTGGTGAAGGGATGTGGCGATCAGATCTGTCCCCCATGTCTAGTTATCTAACCCCTACACTCGTCCCTCAAACCTCCTCCCCACCAGGCCTCCTGCAATCCTTTGATGGTAGCCACTCTGCACACCCCTGTGGCAGGAATGGCCCCTCTGTATTCGCTGCCCCTGGGCTGTGGGGCTGGAAGGCCTGGCCTGCTGGATCAGAGCTCCACCATGCTGGTAAAGCACCAACACCACTCCTGCTACCCCGTTGCCCCCGTCTCCCCTGTACCCCTTTCTCCCCCTGACACATTTCAGGGGTGTGCAGAGCATGGGATGCATGTGCTGCTGCTTACTACAGTCTGCGCTTTTGCTTGCAGCGTCTCATCTCTCCCTTTCTCTTCCCTTTCCAAAAAGAAAGCTTTTGCATTATAATACAGTGGCAGCTGAAGTTTCCGGAAGTCTTGCTGAAATGTAAATAAATTCAACCAAATGTAAATGTGCCCTTCATCGCTGCAACCTTGGGAACTTGCTGTTGATTCAAATTATTAATGCCGTTGCTTTGGTCCTGGAATCATGCAGCAGACATGAGAAATGTCAGCTGGAATGCTGCCGCTTGATTATCTGTCATGTTTCTCTTAATAGATTCGTCTGAGTTCCAGGTCTTAAACCAGTCTTTTGAACAGACCTTCTCAGTTCTACAGGACTGCCTTCCAGGACATGTGTGCTTGGCTTGAGAGCATGAACTGTTTTCTCTTCTGCCAGTTGGAGTTCCCATTTTAATAGTGTTTTGATTTTCATTCCTATTTCTTTCCTCAGCAGTAACTATTGTTTAGGTCATGCTTTGGACGTCTGGGGAACAGAGACCGGTTACTGGATGTTTATTTTTTCCCAGTGTATCTTTCTCTTCTGAATTTGATCTTGACTCAGTGGGGGTGTGCTGGATGCCTCTAACTTTTCAGGTGTGACAGGAGCAGACGCCGAATCATGTCTGTCTACAAACTGCATGTGCTCGTCATGCACCTGCATTCTGTGGTGGTCTGACTGTCATACTCACATTTAGCACAGCATTTTTCTATTTCTCTCAAAACAGACTGTTCAACTTGCAATTAATTTCAGTATTAGTTGTTCGAGAAGCAAACCTACAATAACTGTATTAATGTCTGTGTCTGTGTGTGTGTAGCAGGGCTGGCCAGCAGGGACCCAGCAGATCCTCATCCCCTCCACGTGGCAGCAGATGCCAGGCATGGCCCTTCACAACCCCAGCCAGAACCAGACACTGGTCCCTGACTCTCCCATGATAGCCCCTCTCTCTGGTGGAGACCGCTCAGGACAACAGGCCTCACACCGGAGGTGAGTACTGCAGTAGTGTCCCTCTGGGCTCAGTCACTAAGGCCATATTTATTTATTCTTTACCTTTTATTTAACTAGGCAAGTCAGTTAAGAACAAATTCTTATTTTCAATGACGGCCTAGGAACAGTGAGTTAACTGCCTCAGGGGCAGAACAACAGATTTTTACCTTGTCAGCTCGGGGATTCGATCTTGCAACCTTTCGGTTACTAGTCCAACGCTCTAACCGCTAGGCCACCCCATCTCACTGACCAAACAGCAGAAAGTTAGAGTAATTTCAGAGGAAGCCCTTATTTGATATTTATGCAATGTTTTGGTATCTAGGTTACAGTATGTGGAGACATTAGTTGGTTCAGATAGCTTCCCACTTATGCTAGTGTGTTGTACTGATTCCAATAGGCTAGGGAAGCTAATTCCAACTTGTTGTGATGCCAGGGGTCGTCATGGCAGTCATTACGATGGCATCACGCAGCAGGACCTTGCACTGGGGCGTCAAGCACCCACGGCCCCCTCCCAAGCAAGACCCCAGCAGGGGAAAGGGTGTAAGGCTCGACATGCCGACAGTAGGGCCAGGTAACTTTCAAACCCAAAAGCCACTTTTATACTATTCCTCACCATGTATGTAATTTATGTGAATCAGTGAGCGCTTTATGATTGACCACATTTAAATCTTTACATTTTTTAATTACATTGAAACATCTCAGTATACTTTACATTAAAAAGGAGCGCTGCCCCTTTGCAGGCCTGTGTTGTCGCTGGAGCAAGCTGCCTCTGTGGTCTACAACACCCCTGCCTTCAATGGTGATCCAATCGTCATCTCCGATACTCCCAGCCCTGCTGCCAGCATTATCACCATCCACAGTGACACAGAGGACGAAGATGACAGGAAGTTCCCTGCTGCCGGGTGAGGTCACATCCTGTGTATTCTCATGCATCCATCTAATGTGTGAATTCATGAGACGCTGCTGTTTTAAGTAGCTGAAACCAGCACTGTGTCTGACCCTGGCTTACAACCCCTTTGGGTATGTGTCATGTCTCTCAAGGGGTTGGGTTGAAAGCACAAGATGTATATCTGTTTTCTGAAAATAAAACTAAAGTATTCTTTCACTTTTCTGTCACAGCTCTGGTGTTAACCAGCGAGCCAATGTGATCAGCTGTGTGACGGTGCACGACTCGCATGACTCTGACTCGTCGATCAGCAGTCCCCTGAGCCCCAAGCGCCTTGCCACCAACTCCTCCTCGTCCCAGTCCTCCTCCAAGTCCCTTGCCATCATCCTGCCCTCAGTGAAGACTCAGTCTGGGGAGAGCGGGACCCACAAATCAGGTTAGCACACACCTCCAGCCTAGTGTTTCCCCTACCATTGTATAGGTGGGGCGGCCTCTAGCTTTGTTGCTTTGGGAACTTTTGTGTACCACCTGCAACTTCTCACACTAAACTATTCTCACAGCATTAAGTATGTGGGATGTTTTTTTTTCTTGTTTTTGTTTCTCAGATCAACATGTTAATGTCTCTGGTAAGTGCAAGAAGGTGACCGCTCAGCAGTCCAGCACGGCAGGAGGGGCCTCCAGCTCTGATCGCCATCAGAGGGCCACAACTAGTAGATCTCAACCTCTCAACCTGAGTCAGGTATAAAGCGATATGGTTGACCTCACTTGTCACGTCTTAGGGTTTTTGTTTATCCTCTTCTTATTTCAAGTTAAGTCTCGGAGGCAGAAAGTATCTAAATGCGAGTAGCGTATTATAATGTAGAATTATATTCCTCCCCAGGTACAGCAGTCTGTGATGTCATCATCACAAGACAGAACAGGAGGCAACAGCAGCTCCTTGCGTCGTCAGCCCACCTACCCTCCTCCAGTCTCCTCCCACTCCTACCGCTTGCAAGAGGCTTCCTCCATCTTTACCTCTACCCCTAACCTGTACGCCTACCCTGCCTCTGCTGCCCTGGCCTCTGTCTCTCAGGCCATGGACCAGCTCCACGCCGGGGGCTCTTCTAGACACGCCCGGCCCAGCGGGCCCTACTCCTCCCTGGGGCTCCTTCATGCCCAGGGACAGTACCACCAGCAGCAGCTGGCGGCCCAGCCTTACCCCGTCCCCCGATCCAGCGCAGCGGCCTACCAGCTCAGCCAGAGGAAGCTCAGTCAGTACCCCTACCTGTGAGGAATAGAGGCTGCCATTAGAAATAGAATATCCTAGATTCTATTTCTGTGGAAAGAACAGCTATCTAGCCCAGCGGAAGACCAAATGGAGACCAAGACTATAAAGGCGCAGCACTGCACAAGTTTAGCACAGGCACTATGATACTTAAATACCACTGATATTTTTAAATGTGCAATTTAGTAAGGCCTCGTTTAGAATTATTTTAACAGCTTTGTTCGCAATGTCCTGATTTCAAGTGGTTAATATTTTTCATTCCCTGTTACTTAAATGAAATGCGCTTATCTGCAAAAAAAGTACTTTAAATATTTCTCCTATGTAAAGCCAGTATTTTGCTATCTTTGTTTTTAGAATATTAAGCTTATAAAAGCACTAACCGTGTGTCCTTTGTCGTTACCATGACATTTTATTTCCATGTACTGCCGCTAATCAAATTGTACTAGAATTATAAGACGGTCCCTTTTAATTTATTTGTTTTTTATCATTATTTTCAATGTCTACGTATTGCAAATAACGCTGAACAGAGTTTCTCTGTTTCATAAATGTGTTTCCCGTGTCTGTTGTAAAAGAATACAGATAAAATAATGACTTTGTCGACTAAATGTCACCTTACCTGAAACACTTCCCGACACATGTATACTCCTCTACGTATTTATTTGGTCAGTGAAGCTGAAACTTTTGCTTTGGCTCTATACTCCAGCATTTGAGATCAAATGTTGTATATGAGGCGACAGTACAGAACGTCACCAGGGTATTTTCATCTGTTTAACTCTTTAGAAATGAATGCACTTTATATATCTAGTCCCCCCCCCCCCCCATTTAAAGATGTCATAAGTGTATTATGGGGCGGCAGGTAGCCTGTTGGGCCAGTAACCAAAAGGTTGCTAGATCAAATCCCCGAGCTGACAAGGTCAAATCTGCCGTTCTGCCCCTGAACAAGGCAGTTAACCCACTGTTCCTAGGCCGTCATTGTAAATAAAAATGTGTTCTTAACTGACTTGCCTAGTTAAATAAAGGTTCAAATTACATGTCAAGTTTAGTATTCGGTCCCGTATTTCTAGCACGCAATGATTACATCAACCTTGTATGCATTTGCAGTTTGTTGTGCCCCCAATAGAAATGAATGGTAAATAATGTATTGTGTTATGTTGTGCCCTCAATAGAAAATAATGTATTGTTATGTTGTGCCCTCAATAGAAATGAATGGTAAATAATGTATTGTGTTATGTTGTGCACCCAATAGAAATGAATGGTAAGTAATGTATTGTGCCATTTGAGTCACTTATTGTAAATAATAGAATGTTTCTGAACACTTCTACATTAATGTGGATGCTACCATCATTAATGAATTGTGAATAATGATAAGTGAAGTTTAGAGGTGTAAAATCATATCCCCCCCCAAAAATGCTATTCCTTATTACTGTTATGGGGACATTATATGTATTCCCATTTGAACAAAGATAAAGTGCTTTCATTTCTAAACGGAAAAACATGTATGAATATACTCTCAAATAAAAGGTGACAATGTCGCCTGATCAACATGAGAACAAAGCCATATTAAAGGTTTCAGCTTCACTGTCCGTATAAAGACGTGGAGGAGTGCATTTTCTCCAGCATGTCACCAAAGCGCTTTAACACTTGATTCCACACACCAATCACGTGTTCATCTCATCACCACTTTAGGCCCCTGTAACCTGGTTAAGCCAACTCTTGGACTGAAAAGTATGTTCAATGGAGAATGCCTCCACGTCCAGGAAACCAGCCCCTATGTGTATAAGTACTTCTTAAGGATCCGTTTAGTAGGCTGCCTAGGCCTTATAAGTCAATAGTGTTGTTGATAGTTATGATCTTGTCATGTGGAATGATGGTGTATGTGAACTTGTTAATGTGCAAAGTAGAAATTCCATTGGGTATCTCAATCTAAGTAACCCCAGTCCATTAGACCGCATTGCAAATGGTGATATGTGTTGAATCCAATGGTGATTCATGAGTATATGAATAGCTGTTGGATGTAAGAGTGAATGGTTTGCAACATCGTCGTTCATACAATCTTACTAATGTGCTACATAGAAAACACTTTAATCAATATATTTAGATGAATATTGTATTATTGTCAACTGGTCAATCCCAAATCCCCCCCAAAAATACACTAGCCATGTCTCAAAATATCTTTATTTTTGATCTTATCAGTGCAATAACATAGTATAGAATCTCAACTTTCATACAAAACAGCTCTATTGATTGACGCGGATGATCTATCTGTGTCCGGTTGGCCCTGGCTGATCCGGCTTGTTCACCTCCTCCCAAATGCAGATCAGATCGGCTAGGAAGGTCTGGATCTGTCAAAATAGGTCATTAGTTATTATTGAAACACACTGGTCTAGTGGAAATGCCCTCTGAATACCTGACAGAGTTGATGAATGAGTAATAGAGGATTCACAATTTATGAAAATGTCTAGTCAATATATGATATCCACTATATATTCTGGCAGATGAAGGAAATCCCTGTGATCAGAGACCAGTTGATTATGCATCAGAGCACAATGGTCACATATCAGGATGCTAATCATTTCTACCCCCCCCCCCCCCCCCCCCCCCCCTCCTCCCTATGATGCACTGTGCGCTGTGAGTTCATGAGTAATAATGAGTCGTGAGATAACAGTAGCCTAAAGTACCTTCTCCAGCTGCTTAATAGTGTCCTCTGGGGCAATAGGTGATTCCCCAGTGTCTTTCGCCCTCTTGCACACACACTGGTACAGATTAAGAGTGGCCATCTTGATTGTGCCCAACAGCAGTGTCTTCTTGGCAGCTGTGTTCTGAATGTGGGCCCATCTCGATTCCTGTATATCGAGAGAGAAATGTTCATCCTTTGATCAGACTCTTAGTTCCCTTTGAGGACACCTAGGGCTGGTGTCCCGAACACAGACTGAAAAGGGGAGGTTCAGGACTAGCTTTATTAAGCTGTGTCTGGGAAACTGTCCCTCAGAGATCAATCACTGTAAAATACCCATAGGGAGCGTGATCATCTCATGTCTCACCCAGATCATGCCCTCAGCGCGGGCCTTGTCCAGCTGGCTCTGTAGCTGGGCCAGAGTGTTGTTGTAGTGCAGCAGGGTGTCATTGCTCTGCTCTGTGAAGCGGGCCAGCTGGGCCCGGACGTTCTCCGTGCTGTCCTGGTTCTGCTGGGTGGTCCGCACCAGGTCCTCTCGGGTCAGCATCAACGTGTCGTAGCGAGACATCACCTGTCTGGCCTCCTGAAACTGAGATGCACAAAAGGAATTCCAAATCAACCCCTAACCCCTACGGTTTAGGCTCTTGTGTAGACCTAAGAGGATTGGACAGGTATCAGCAATATGGTTACAATATTCCACCTGGCTTATCACAGGGCAAGATGGAACCACCAATATATTGCTTAGAGCTATCCAATCTGGTCAGATACAAGTGGCTAGGGATTGGTTTGTCTGTGAAGGCCAGTCAAATCACACACTACCTCAGAGTTCTAATCCTTACTATGACCTACCTGTTCACTGGCCTGTACCACTTTATCCAGGTAATGGGGGTATATGGCATTCTTCTGCACTCGTTTCTCCAGACGGTCCCTCTCTTTGACGAGAGCTTTCATCTCCTCCTGGAGAGTGAGCAGGTCCACCTTCTTCTGATTGGTCAGTTCCCTCTCTCGGCCGGCCTTCCTAACAGCACGACATCGTTTCACCTCGTTCTCCTGAAATGAGATCACGGAAGAGCATGACCAATTCATCTCAAAGTCTGACTGATGGGCAGACTACAGGACGGGGTCCATAGTTTAGTCTAAGAAGTGATGTTCAGAAGCTATGACAGTACCTTCAGAAAATTGTCAAATTTCTGCAGATATTCCTTCATCTGGCCCTCCTTCTCTATGAGCTCATCCTTGCGAATTCTCAGGGCTCTGAGAGTCGACTCAAAATCCTGAAACCCAAACAGAATGTAAAGTGAGACCATATCATACAGGAGGATTGTGTGGAGACTTGACTATAAGGATTGTACTAATTCGTCATATAATTTTATTGCCAGGAATTGTTGGTTTGAGGTACAATGAGACAATTTAAAAAATAAGTATTTCACCTCTCTTTGCAGCGTCATAGCATTGTTGACCTCCATGGCCTCCCGTCTCTTCTGCAGGAGACGGGAGGAAGGGGCCAGCATCTCATCTGCTGCGGACGTGGCCTTCCTGTCAAAATGGTCAGTGGGGATTGACTGTCTTATTTCTTAACATAAACCATGAGCCTTCTGCTAATGATAATGTTGTGTTTGGGTAGGGAGAGGAAAGTAATACATTAATGGAACAGATAGAAGCTGCTAACATTTTAGGACAAAGTTCCTTAAACGTCTAGGTTACATGTCATATTTTTACTCACAATAGCTGGTCTCGAAGGTTCTTGCCAAAATATATTTTGAAATAGTCTGACAAATTTACAGACATGTTTATAATCTAATAATAATATTTGGTCATAAATAAGAAATTTGATTTTTCAAAGCCTAATGTTATTGTTTTGACTATTTCTGTGGGTGGCTGTAGAAATCCAATGCGGTTCACAGAATTTTGAGTCAGAAAATAACAATGGTCTCATAGCAACTACTACAAATAAAAACAAAATGAGGGACATGAATTGCCTGTTTTCTGGCAAGCTCCACTCATGGCAAGCTCTAAAAAGTTGTACAAATTAAAAAGCCTAGTGGAAAACTATTGCCCATCAAGTTAGTGTGCTAAAATGATGAAACATTTATGGACGCATAACACATTAGGGTGCAGAGTATGGTCAGAGATTGATGAGAAATATTTATTGGTTTACAAGTAAAATCGGGAATACAATGTATAAAGCTTTGTCACATTCTGATCGCATGAGCTTTTTCTTTTAGCAATTCAACGCGATGACAGGAGCTCAGAGGGATCCAAATGACTGATATTTCCACAGGATATTGTCCTTGAAGCAGGAAAACAATTGATGAATGCATATTATACATATATTATAGAGCTTTGGCAAAGCATGACAAGGGGTAATACGGGATTTCTTAATGACAATTAAGTCATATTCATCAGAAATGTATAGAAAATATGTAATTAGCATAACCTGAATAAAACATAAGTATTGAACAAAGTACACCACTGGGAAAATACCGAATATTATTTTTACTGATTTATGTAATTGCAAAAATGCAGACCAACAACAAATAAATAAATAAGTTAATTTCTTACACCAGTCACAAACATTAAACTGAGATGTTGACAATTGACTAGCATTTTGGAGATGCTTAAATGCACAATCCCATTTGGAATTATAGATACAAAAGCAAACAAATGTATGGGAAAAAAAACTCCATAATTATCACACATAAGCACAAATTGTAAAGAACAGGACAGATCAGAGAATCATAAACACCTATTAAGAATTTACCGGTGTAACCCTTAGTACCCCCATTACCAAATAGAAAAATAACTGTTCACAAGGGTCAGCAAGCACATTATGGAGTCAGTGAGTGTGGAGAATACAGTGGTTACTGTGGTTCAGCTCAATCATCAAAATGATTGCCAACTTTATAAAGACCAGTTACCTCCGAGCAACATTGTGGTACGTACGTAGGCTATAACTAATTTTGAAATGCCAATGAAAATACGTGATGTAAATACCTTCTTTATTTGGATATACCATTGTTGTGCAAGTTTAAAATCAACATGTTTGGAGTCTAATTAGAGGCCCTGCTACAAATAATAGGTCTGATTGTGTAATCCTCAACTTAGACTGCTTCGATATAGGGGAGGAGAAAAGAAAGGAATCTTGTTTGAATCCCTCATATACATACATTTCACAATATAGCATCCATGAACCATGAATGAACCATGAAGGTGACGTAGTGTCTAGAATGCACTGAAAAAGACCAATACATATAGGTAAGACAATGCAACTTGAGGACCACTGTAGACAGAAGGCAGACCTCGGCTATGGTTCATTCTGATGGGATGTTTAGAAGAGGCAGACAGTCCAGAAATGAAGGATGTTTTAGGCCTTACTTTAAGAGTCAGAGGAGGCCAGGGCGGGTCAGTCGGCTGGGACTAGGATTTAAACACAATTGCACACTAAAACATCCCAACATTAAGCTTTTTTTTAAGACAGACCTGTCGTTAGAGCAGACTTACCAAGATGCCCCCATTAAAAGGGAAAGGGAAGGATTTTTTAGGACAGTTTGTCTTTATTGCTTAGAACTCCTCGTGAACATTCCGGGCATAGTCCATGAGCTTGCTGCCAGTGAAGTATTCGCTGTACTTAAGAATCTCCTCCAGTTCCAAGTTGTGGTTCTGGTTCTCATCGGCCACAGCGATCATCTGCTTAGCCTCGTTCAGCGCGTTGTACTCGTTCATCGGGTCCATGTACTCCTGGAGAGCATGTTTAATAGATTTTTCGGGATGGAAAAACACTGTGTAAACTTAAACTACTAAAATCATATACAAAGTATGGATAATGGAGCTATATATATTTTTTATAATATCTTTGAGAACTAACAAGCACCAAAATATGAACTACACAGTGAGGGAGAATTGAGAATTCCAAAAACAATGAATTTAGTAGTATTTATTTGTTATTTAAAAGAAACACAGCATTAGCCATGGCAAAATGCATAGAACGGGAGGAAATGTGTTGTATGTAGGAAATGCTAAAGTTTCTCTCAGCTCCATGGAAAAATGTGTAGAACTGCAGGAAATTTTCTTTAAAAACAACAACATGTAAATAAAACAAATTCTACAGCGCCAAGATGGGGCGGGTTCCGTAAAATTGCCACGCCCACCCAAACCCCATTTTTATTAGAAAAGACCATGCCATCAGGTCCTGCAGTATAACCAGCACACACGGCACCCACCTGTAGTTCCTCCATGGTTACGATGCCGTCATGGTTGCCATCGATGACCTCCTCAAACTCCTTCTTCCTCTCTCGTACCCAGTCATCATCGATGTCCTGAGCCTGCTGGTTCTCCACAGTGCCCATGGGCAGGGAGATGAACTCAGACAGAGTCAGCTTCTTGTCACTGTCCTGGTCTGTAAAAACAACACAAAATACACATCACACTCAGATAGCTGTATTGTAACACTTTTCATGATTGATCATGGTCATCTACAACTTATGTATTCATTCTGCATGTTTGTCTTCCACCTTTAATTCATTCTCGGTTTCATACTCTATCACTTACACTGAAACGTATAGCATGATACATAGAAACAAACTGAATTCAAATCAAAACTAAATGTGAGCGAGTAGAGAAGACCGTACCTAGGTCACGAACAATCTCCTTGACCATGTATTTGAGCATTCCTTTGCTGTGCTCCGGGTGCAGGAAGGAGAGGAACTCTTCCTCGTTCAGCAGCTGGTCGGCTGGGGGGTTATCAGCCTGGAACCAGCGGTCCTTCAGACTCTCCAGCACCTCCTGGGCTGCAAAGAGACAGTAAGTACAAGCATTACTGGCAGAGCTAGGGGCAATAGGCTACTATCGGGGATGTGATCAGGAAAACCTAGGGAAAAAAACTGATATTGGTTTGGGGGTAGGTCAGTTTCAATGATAGTATGAAAAGAGGATAGTCAGAAAAGCCAGAATTCCTGATTAATCAGTAGAAATGCACAGACTACAACTAAAATAGTGTTGTGCAGATTGTATTGTTGTGGATGAACTTACTCTCCTCGTCCACCTTCAGTTCTTCACTGTTCTTCATCTTGTCAGCCATTTCCTTCTTGTTGAATCCTTTGCTGGCCAGAAACTTTACCCGGTATTCATCCCATGTCACATGGCCTATGACGAGAATATAACGGTTTAGGGATAGGGGCTAGACCGTTTAGGAAGGATTTTGAGGCAGTTTTGGTAAACAGTGCTGTATTGTCATCAGGTCTGAGATGTATTGTGGCCCACACATTTCAGGTCTGAGGCCAAACAGTAAGACATCAGTGTCGGTAACAAACGCATTGCTCTCAATGAATAGGTCACCATCATGGCTATGTATCAGGGTTGTATTCATTAGTCCACAGCTACAGAAAATGAAAACTATTGGTTATTGTTGGACAAGTCCAGGTAAGTCCCTCCTTGTTTCAGTCCGTTTTCATCCAGATACGACTGTCGTCTCGCTTACCATCTCCATCTGGGTCCACAGCATGGAAGCTCATCTTGTTCTCTCTCACAGCCTCCTGGAAGTGTTCCTCTGTCTTCTCCACGATCCAGCGCTGCATCTCCTTGGCACTGACACTCTTATCTTTATTAAAGTCCACCCTGGAGACGAAGGGGGGGGGGGGCTAGTGTTAAGACCTTGTCGATCTACAGTTTTTACATTTAGGTCATTTAGCTAGAAGATGCCCTTATCCACAGTGACTTACAGTCAGCATTTTCAAACAAACACTCAAATGGAATATCAAATTCAAGTAGTTTATTCAAATCCACTATCATATCTGCTTCAACCACGTACCCAGATTATTTTGGATAGTTTTCTAACTAAGTAAGATGCAACCTTAGCTCAAAATATGCTTTTCAAATGTTTCAGCTTTCATGCTTTTCCAACACAGTCATTCCTTCGCCATATAGGGTCAAAATAATGGAACGGTAGTGAGGATTTGTCAAGGAACCTTGAAATTTGGCGAGGGTGACAAGTAGGACTAAAATATCTGGACTGTTTCGCTTCAACAGTATTTATAAAATCAGCCTCCTAGCTTTTACTACTTGACACCAAGCTTATCCAGTATGGGGTGGATAAGGCCAGATATTTACTTAGACTGCTGTGGTTGACCTTTTCGATGCACTCACGTCTCCATTCTCAGGAACACTGCTTTGTTTATCATAAGAGATAATCTAGCCTCATTTGTTCATGCCCCCCTATTCTTTAAAATAGGAACCAGACCATGAACGGTGTTCACATTAACTGGATGGGTATAGGCTACATAGGCATGATCCAAACTCCCAACTAAGGAATGTGGATTTATCGTAATTACAACCTTGCATCTACACACCACTTCACAATTTGGCCCACACAAAAATGATAGAAATACAACACAGACACTCTACAACAAAGCTAAACCTGGAAACATTTGGTGGATGTACTCAACACAGAGAGTATGTATACGACTCAAGAAATTGAAAGCCAGTCATCCCCACTTACTTGCTGAAGATGTCAATGAGCTTGTTCCTGTTCCTCCTGGGCTCAGAGTCCTCTTCAAACTCCTCCATCTCCTTACCTAGGAACACCTCCTGATGGAAGTCCTTGTTGATGTGACCATCCATCTCCAGCTTCATCCCGTTCAGATGGTCTGGGGGAAGGATCTCATTCTCCTCTTTACTGGTGGGGTTGTTCTTGTCCTTCAGGGATGACATGTTAGCTGGTCGGGCATGGACGTCCGTGGTGTTGTGGAGCAGGCAGAACAGGGCCATGGACACAGCCAGAAGGTGTCTGCACCAAGCCGTCCTCCAGTAGTTAGCCATGGCTTCTTCCAAGTTCAGTGTCCTCGCTTGCTCACGGACTGATGAACACACCTGTCTACAACAACAACACTGGGTAAGGTGGATAGCCTTATCACTGATTAGAATAGTGTTGTTCTTGGCTAGCTAGTCATAACGAGGACAGCAATCATTTTTGCCACCAGCACGGCATGGTCGGAGTGGGAGAAGAAGAGGAGCTCACTTGGGAGTCCATCAAAACTTCCAAACGGTTTAAACCATTTGATTATGAGACTGAGGTGAAATCAAAAGTTGTGCCTATTCATTGGCTATGTCATAGCTCATTTAAGATAAATATTGATCATTACTAGTTATAACAATTCAATACCGGACAATGCTGATTTTAGATCAAATGTGTGTGTGTGTGTGTGGGGGGTAATTACCTAGTGTCCCTTATGATTCAGCTCAGGTGCCTTCATACACCATAGACATATACATAATTTGCGCGCACACACACACACACACACACAGCTCATGAGCTCCATCAGCAGCCATTTACATTTTGAATGGAAAATGTGTTTAATGTGACATATGGAGCCCATGTGTCTAGATACATATCAAATCTTCTTGAAAGGGAAAGATGCACATTAGGGATGTAACATTCACCGATAAATATTTAAACCGGGGACCGGTGCCTAAGATACTAGCGTCGGTCAGAAAACCCATTAAAACGTTCAGAATAAGCATTCAGTAATGTTTTTTTACTCATGGTTTTATTCCGAAAATACCTTCTCTGTTGCGTCTGAATTGATGCGTCCAGCTCATAGCCTATTGAACTTTTATGCATGTAACTGAGTCAGATAACAACAGTGCTGGAGACACAGCTGCTCGTGCCAACGAGAGGTAGGCCTATCCTAGTGGACTAAACGCCACTTCATGGTGAAGGAAGATTCTGATGAACTTTACCAAAGGCTGGAGCCGACACCAGGCTGTGTGGAATCTAGCTCCGACTACATCGATTTGCAGACCAATATTTTACAAAAAATGTAAATCATGAAAACGCAACACCTTGTTATTTTAAATACCACTACCGAGCAACAGCAATGAGCAAACAGTCAGTGGGTGTATTTTATTCATATTTATTGAAAAAGTACAGATTTCAGCAAAGAAAAGCACGCAACTACAGAGGACAAATATAGGTACAAGGTTGGCATTTCATAATTTACTTTTATTTTTAAAGTATTGACCTTGGGCGAATCGATGTAGTCAGAGCTAGATTCCACAAAGCCTGGTCTTGGCTGTATGCCTTTGGTTAACTTCCTTCACCATGGAGTGGAGTTTAGTCTACAAGGCCTATATCCCCGTTATAGGATATTCACCTTCATCATTCATATGCTTGTAAAATGGCTTTGGCCATTTATAGCTTTGCATAGGCTTCATTAGTAAAGCATAGGCTTTATTAGTTGAGTGAAAGCCCATGTAATTAGCTGGTTCAATGTTACCAAATGCGCTGAAGATAATGTTTTTTTACCGGAGTAGACACACAACTCTCATCCAGCTGCTGATTGGGGTTTTCAAATCATTCGGATTCTATTTTTCCAGGTTTGCCATAATAACTAGTTTTGGTAGTTTTAGTGTAAACAGTGTATTTGGTCATTTTTACATAAACAAGCTAATTTCATCAATTAGAAATTTGGTTCCAACCGCCGTGTCTTTGTGAGACGCAGAGTAGGTAAACAGATGATCTCTGCATGTGTGGTTCCCACCGTGAAGTATGGAGATGGTGTGATGGTGCTTTGCTGGTGACCCTGTCAGTGATTTATTTAGAAGTCAAGGCACACTTAACCAGCATGGCTACCATAGCATTCTGCAGCAATACGCCATTCCCATCTGGTTTGCGCTTAGTGAGACTATCATTTGTTTTTCAACAGGACAATGACCCAAAACATACCTCCAGGCTGTGTACGGGTTATTTGACCAAGAAGGAGAGTGATGGAGTGCGGCATCAGATGACCTGGCCTCCACAATTACTCGACCTCAACCCAATTGAGGTGGTTTAGGATGAGTTGGACCACAGAGTGAAGGAAAAGCAAACAACAAGTGCTCAGCATATGTGGGAACTTCTTCAAGACTGTTGGAAAAGCATTCCAGGTGAAGCTGTTTGAGAGAATGCCAAGAGTGTGCAAAGCTGTCAACAAGGCAAAGGCAGGCTACTTTGAAGAATCTAAAATATAAACTTCTTTAAAGTAGCCACCCTTTGCCTTGATGACAGCTTTGCACACTCTTGGCATTCTCTCAACCAGCTTCATTAGGTAGTCACCTGGAATACATTTAAATTAACAGGTGGGCCTCGTTAAAAGTTAATTTGTGGAATTTCTTTCCTTCTCATTAATGCGTTTGAGACAATCAGTTGTGTTGTGACAAGGTAGGGGAGTTAGACCAAGTCCATTACATGGCAAGAATAGCTCAAATAAGCAAAGAGAAACGACAATCCAGTTAGTTATATTGACTACGTCCGTCTTAGCTCGCTCATTCAATGTCTTAATCGAAATTACGGATTTGCCTCTCATCCGCTCATTGTTCCCTTGTGCAATAGTTCGTACATCTCATTTGTCAGTAGACTCCCCATTTGTTGAAGCAAGTCAGCCATCTTTTTTTTTTTAAACACAGTAAATGAGGCTGAATGATCCGTTTCGCAGCCAGACCAGGCTCCGCCAGGTGTAGCAGTGGTAAGGATTCACTACATGGTGCTGAAAAGAAAGCTCTGCTGTTGGGACAGCTTTATGTAGGCCCTAACAGTTTATGGGCACCGTTTGTCACCGTTATAGTGCAATAAATGTATCGTTTAGTGTTGTGGCTTTGCTGGCATGCATAAAACATAAATATGTTGAGTTTGCCCCTCTAAGATTTACAAGCTAAAATCTTCACTGTGCACATATAACAGGCGTCACAGCACACACGCCAAGTTCCCCCCTGGCAACTTCATAATATAGGCATATACTCTATTAAAATGGCCATGATGCAATATGAGCACAACCAAATAAAAAAAACTCTTTGCACTGTCACTTACTGTGAAGAGACCTGGGACTGAGATCCTTTCAGTCTGCCCTCTGAATTCGCTACAACGTTCGGATGCGGAACCTAGGCGAACACCTTAGATAAGCTACTGTAGCTTAAAAAGTCTAAAAGCTAGGCCTATATGATGAAAGGGATGTTCAGAATAGGGGGGGGGGGGGGCACAAAATGTAATGGCAATGACCTTATCCATGGTGCTTCACTAACAGTATTTCACCCTTATGGCAACTATCCTAACGAATGCAGGCTAATTATCTTAGGATCCTGGAGATCAGGAGCGTGTATGTGTCCCATGTCAAGCGGATTTGACTCAAACGTGTCTGTGGGAGGAGAGGCAGCTCAAGGACCACTCCTGCAAAACAGCATATATAGACACTGTTCGTGGATGGATTCTCCCCTTCTTTAAATAATCATTGATCTAAATAGATATTATGCTCGCGTCGAGGCAAGCAACACTGAGGCATGCATGAGAGCATCAGCTGTTCCGGACGACTGTGTGATTACGCTCTCCGTAGCCGACGTGAGTAAGACCTTTAAAACAGGTCAACATACATAAGGCTGCGGGGCCAGACGGATTACCAGGATGTGTGCTCCGGGCATGTCTTCACTGACATTTTCAACATGTCCCTGATTGAGTCTGTAATACCAACATGTTTCAAGCAGACCACCATAGTCCCTGTGCCCAAGAACACAAAGGCAACCTGCCTAAATGACTACAGACCCGTAGCACTCACGTTCATAGCCATGAAGTGCTTTGAAAGGTTGGTAACGGCACACATCAACACCATTATCCCAGAAACCCTAAACCCACTCCAATTTGCATACCGCCCAAACAGATCCACAGATGATACAATCTCTATTGCTCTCCACACTACCCTTTCCCACCTGGACAAAAGGAACACTTATGTGAGAAGGCTATTCATTGACTACAGCTCAGCGTTCAACACCATAGTACCCTCAAAGCTCATCACTAAGCTAAGGACCCTGGGACTAAACACCTCCCTCTGCAACTGGATCCTGGACTTCCTGACGGGCCGCCCACAGGTGGTGAGGGTAGGTAGCACCACATCTGCCACGCTAATCCTCAACACTGGAGCTCCACAGGGGTGCGTGCTCAGTCCCCTCTTGTACTCCCTGCTCTACCACGACTGCATGGCCAGGCACGACTCCAACACCATCATTAAGTTTGCAGACAACACAACAGTGGTAGGCCTGATCACCGACAATGACGAGACAGACTATAGGGAGGTGGTCAGAGACCTGGCCAGGTGGTGCCAGAATAACACCCTATCCCTCAACGTAACCAAGACTAAGGAGATGATTGTGGACTACAAGAAAAGGAGGACCGAGCACGCCCCCATTCTCATCGAGGAGGCTGCAGTGGAGCAGGTTGAGAGCTTCAAGTTCCTTGGTGTCCACAACAACAAACTAACATGGTCCAAACACACCAAGACAGTCGTGAAGAGGGCACGACAAAGCCTATTCCCCCTCAGGAAACTAAAAAGATTTGGCATGGGTCCTGAGATCCTCAAAAGGTTCTACAGCTGCAACATCGAGAGCATCCTGACTGGTGGTATCACTGGTGTGGCAATTGCTCGGCCTCCGACCGCAAGGCACTACAGAGGGTAGTGCGTACGGCCCAGTACATCACTGGGGCTAAGCTACCTGCCATCCAGGACCTCTACACCAGACGCTGTCAAAGGAAGGCCCTAAAAATTGTCAAAGACCCCAGCCACCCCAGTCATAGACTGCTCTCTCTACTACCACATGGCAAGCGGTACCGGAGTGCCAAGTCTAGGACAAAAAGGCTTCTCAACAGTTTTTACCCCCAAGCCAAAAGACTCCTGAACAGGTAATCAAATGGCTACCCGGACTATTTGCATTGTGTGCCCCCCCCCCAACCCCTCTTTTACGCTGCTGCTACTCTGTTTATCATATATGCATTGTCACTTTAACTATACATTCATGTACATACTACCTCAATTGGGCCGACCAACCAGAGCTCCTGCACATTGGCTAACCAGGCTATCTGCCTTGTGTCCCGCCACCCTCCAACCCCTCTTTTACGCTACTGCTACTCTCTGTTCATCATATATGCATAGCCACTGTAACCATATCTACATACTACCTCAAATCAGCCTGACTAACCGGTGTCTGTATGTAGCCTCGCTACTTTTATAGCCTGTCTTTTTACTGTCGTTTTTTTTACTTACCTATTGTTCACCTAACACCTTTTTTTGCACTATTGGTTAGAGCCTGTAAGTAAGCATTTCACTGTAAGGTCTACACCTGTTGTATTCAGCGCACATGACAAATAAACTTTGATATTAGATCAATGATCATAGGCTATAGAAATATTCACTAAACTGACATGACTTGGTTGCCTAGTGTAAAATCTCCTTTCACACATCCGTCGGTGATGTCTTCAAAGATGGGAGGAATGAAGGATGCATAGGTTATCCCAAAACAGGGGCATCGTTACGCATTTGTTTCTGCTATACTGCTAATGGCTACTTGTTCAACATAGAGGCTAGCGTCTAATCTAGACCTGCAATAGGTTATAATAATGGACCTTAAAATTGCTGTCTCAGACAGCGCTTTAACCGACCCCACGCCCCATCCATCACAGGTGCTCGGGGGAAGCCCATGAGCCCGACAGGGACACACAAGCCGTGCATTAGCCTACATTCACAAGATAATAAGCCTAGGCCTACTTCATTGGAAGTGTACATAAAACACCACGCCATTACACACCGATTTGTAAGTTAACCTTCCGTTTCGACATTCAGTGGCGATTTTTGCATGTAAATCTTGGTGGGGCAAAAAGAAAATGTCTTAAGATGCAGGCCAGCAAACTCACTACATGAATTGCACTATAACGGTGACAAACAGTGCCCACACACTGTTAAGGCCTACATAAAGCTGCTCTAACAGCAGTCCTGACACCTTACCACTGCTACACCTGGCTATTATGGAAGTCCAATCATGGAGCGAAATACTTAATTCTGCCTCATTTACTGCCTTTTAAAAAAAAATAGCTGATATGGCTGACTTTCTTAAACAAATGTGGTTTCTACTGACAATTGAGATGTACAAACTATGGCAAAAGGGGGCGACAAGCGGATAAAAGGCAATCCGTAATTTCAAGACATTAATGAGCGAGCTAGGATGGACGTAGTCAATATAACTATTTGTTCAGCACTTTTGAAATGTACTGCAACAGAATTCAAAACATGGGCCGTTCTTACAGTATTCTCACTGTACACCAAGTCAGAACCATATGATAAATAAAGGGGACATATAAGCAGACAAAGAAAGCTCTTCCAATATTCGATGATTACATCTCTCTAAAACAGGCTATTGGCTACACGTGCACCACCAAGTCAGAACAGTAGGTGAAATTTGGAGGGGAAACGGGACCAAATTATGAGAGGCACATGGGCTACTAAAAGCTTACTACACAACATTCACTTAGTATTATCTTCTTAGCTACAGTATACATATCTCCCTGGCATATTACATAATTTATGCAGCAGCATACATTTTTGGACTCCCCTTGTTGTGCTGTGCTCACTTGAACAGGAAGGTGGTGCGGCAGCCCTTTGTGGGCAAATTTTGTCATCAAACTTCATAAAAGTCTGTCATTCTCTGGATTTATGGTGCTTTCAAGACAACTGTGAAAAAAAACAAGGCCGGATCATGATGACGTCAGTGATCTTCAGGTCGTAGCTCTAGAAAGAGGCCAGTTTCCAACCTGAAATTCCGAGTTGGATGACTGTTCAAAACGTATCTTCCCAATACCCAGTTGTCTTGAACTCACTATAAATCAGATTTCACAGATGTTTTGAGTACGAAAGAAGTCATGCTCGATTGTCACCATGACCAATGTAGAATGTTTATCCTTTTAAGCTTGGAAAAAAGACCCTTAAACCCAAACTTGGGACCACACACCCAGTCCATTGAATAGCAGGCTAGTGATTGATTTGCAACGCTTGCCACTGATTCCTTCCAAACCACTCATTGTTAAATTTGCGATTTCCAACTTGTTGTGTAATGTTTATGTCCAATGGCTGATGAGCACCAATACCTTTTATCTATAATTTCTCATCATATGACAAGAATTAAAAAGGATTTGCCAGTAGATTGTCGACTTGATTCATAATGATGACGACTGCTAGCTTGCTAACTAAGATTTTGAAAGTACGATCAGTCCAATCAAAGCTGCTGTAGATATAACGTGATTTGACGTCATTTTATCTGTGGCCAATGACTTTGAGCTATCTTGGATGGGCACTTCTAATGTAACTCTATGGCAGCACCCAAAGGGCTTGAATTTTCGAGCGCTACCATTTGGCGGTGACATAGTGTCCCTATGAGTGACAGAACACTGAGCCAATCACGGCACAACTAGAGAACATTACCAACCCCTACGCTACATATTCTCCGCTAGCTGTCCCACCACCACAGAAAGCAAATAAAATAAAATGTTATCGGTCACATACACATGGTTAGCAGATGTTAATGCAAGTGTTGCGAAATGCTTGTGCTTCTAGTTCCGACAGTGCAGTATTATCTAAAAATTCCATAACAACTACCTAATACACTCAAATCTAAAGGGATGGAATAAGAATATGTACATATAAATATATGGATGCACGATCACCGAGCGGCATAGGCAAGATGCAATAGATGGTATAAAATACAGTATATACACATGTGAGAGGAGTAATGTAAGATATGTAAACATTATTAAAGTGGCATTATTTAAAGTGACTCGTGATCCATTTATTAAAGTGGCCAATGATTCAAGTCTGTATGTAGGCAGCAGCCTCTCTGTGTTAGTGATTGCTGTTTAACAGTCTGATGGCCTCTGATGGCACTGAGCTAGGCTGAAACACCTGCATTTTGGAGCTGCCTTACTCAAGAAAGCAAAAGAGAGATCAAGTTTATATGCAGCTTTATTAACTCAATTAAAAAAAGATATATACACATTGTCTGCAAACTAATATGTGACACATTAATTCCAAAATAACATGCAAAACAGGCACCCCCCCAAAAAATTACTGGTCGCCACTGGACATTCGACATATAGGCTAGCTGTTAGACTCTATGCAAGGTGTTGGCATACGCAGGGGATTGAGGATAACGTTGTAGCGAATTTGAAGGACAGCCTGCAGGGTCTGATGCGCGCAACTCCATGTCTTCACGGTCTGTGACAGTACCTAGAGAGTGAACTCCATTAGGTGTCCTGACAATGCACCATGGCTGTTAGAATGGTATATCATTGCTTTGGGGATATCTGGTGTGTGTGTGTGAGAGAATGAGTGAGTGCTTCCAAGGACCACATTAAATACACCACTTTATTTTATAGTGTAGGCAACACTAATCCACCCTGCATGAGTGGATCAGAAAATGTAGAACTTGAGAAATGTAAACTAATATTGTATTATTCAAGTTGAACAAGTGTATTAGATTATTAGATTGATAAGCGTTACAAGGACCAAGCTCTCTAAAATGCCAAATGGTCTAAACCATTTGCTTTTGAGATGGGGGTAAAATCCAAAGTTGCATTATATTAAAAAGGTGCAGAATGCAGAAATCGCACTACCATTTCTTGGTTGCTAAAATTGTACGTTTCAGTTTGTGACAAAACAATCAATGTTAAGTGTAGAGAATCATTGTACCATCTAAACCGATGAAAAATATATTTTCAATAACCAAAAATATTGTATTTTCAGCTGGTGTACAAAACCAAAAGTAAGAAGCAAAAACTAAACTTAACAGGAAACATAGAAATAGTGCACATAGACCACATCTACCACTTAGAACTGCATTCAACAAAATTACATCTAGAACTCACATTTCTATGTGAATTTGGTCAGGTTGCCCAAAAAGTCACATATTGCAGCCTTAAACATGATACCTTCCTTATAATTTTTTTCAAAGAAAATTGGTATTTTCTCTATCAGTACATTTGGAGTTAAGCCATCTGGAGGATGAAATTGGAATGTAACCAACTGTATGGCTTCAAAACGTTATACAACGAAACCCTTTTACCGTTTACTCTAGGAACCAAACGGAAACAAAAAGAGCAAAATAACGAAACAGGGAGGGTCCTACCTGAATTTGTCAAATAGAAACTCTCGTTTTCGTTGCAAAACGTTTTCGTTTGGAGTAAACTGTTTCTGTTGCAATATATTCCGCAACAAACTAAACGTTTTGCAACGGAATCCGACTAATGAATACACCCCAGCATATCTAACAAGCCGGCTAACATTAGCCGATGAGAGGACAAGGCTTGATGACTTACCTAGTGTTGAGCTCCAACGACACAAAATCTGGAACGCTGCTCAAAATAAATGCCAGGAAATTGAAGAGATAAGGCACTAGCTAGTTAGCTAGCACACCTAGCAATGGCGAGAATGCATCGTCGTACGAGCAAAACAAAACTGTTAGCTAGGTTACATTTCATGTACACGTGGCTGCTAC
Organism: Salmo trutta; assembly: GCF_901001165.1. Classification (NCBI taxonomy): domain Eukaryota; kingdom Metazoa; phylum Chordata; class Actinopteri; order Salmoniformes; family Salmonidae; genus Salmo; species Salmo trutta. The sequence goes on along the minus strand of NC_042986.1, from coordinate 11,738,394 downwards.
TACGAACTTCACGCAGGAGCAAACGTCTCACTCTAGCTACCGAATCAATCCGCATACACAGCAAATGTTTGATTAGGTGAGTTGGGGAATTTCTATTCTCAGGAAACAAGCTGCCACTCACGCCGTGTGTACACAGATTGCGTCATCACGTTGCCGTACGGTACATTTGACCAAAGATTATGGATATACTGACAAGATGCATGTCTCCGCCCTTACAATGGGAGTCGTTGTGCACAAAGCGGCACGGCAGGATGTCTAGCTCTCGCCTATCCTGGTGGATATTTCTCATTATTGTAATCCTTTTTTTTAATATTCAATGAGGGTTGTTGACGTCAACCGCCTGTATTCAATGGAGAGGGAGCGAGAGAGAGAGAACGCTATACATAGCCATAATATGACATTTGACATGTCTATTCCTTTGAAACTTGTGAGCGTACTTTTTACTGTTAATTTTGAATTGTTTATAATCTATTTCACTTGCTTTGGCAATGTAAACGTATGTTTCCTATGCCAATAAAGCCCTTTAAATTGATTTGAGAGAGAGGCTTCGCTACTAGCCACATCTCATGAATATGCATAGCCATCTTACAACTCCGATATTAAGTGGTTTTTTTTCAGAGTTTCCGGGATGTCACGTGCCCTACTTATATCAGTACACTCATAACAACTTAAGCATTACTTCTATTCGATCAAATAAATCTCACGCAGTAAATAAGCCATTCATTTTTCTGTTGCCCAAATTCGAAACTCTCATTGATCTCCATACAAAAACTCCTTGCTTGGCGGCGGAACAACGAACAAACGCCACCTGCTGGAGGGAGACACATTTTCTGCCTAGTTGGCCTCTCTTCCTATTTATCTCTGTTGTCACTCAGGTGGTGATTTCGTCCTTCCTGATGAAATTGGGGGCGTTCGTGTTTGTATTGCTCGGTGCTCTGGGGTATTGAGTTTACTCACGACCATTCTACAGAGAATTCTCCACGCATCAGGGAACCGGCCGAGGCAAAACGAGCGTTACCCAGTCTACAAAGATGGCATTTGAAAACCACCAATCTACAGTAGACTGACCACTAGCGGGGGAGTTGGTAATTGTCACATTTAAAGCTACATTGTGGATGTGCAAGTTGGTCACTAATAAAATGTAATGCACCCAATTACATTTTCACATGCAAATGATGCTTGATTACTATGAATCTGTAATGCTCAAGTTAGGAGGGCAACGATACTGATTTTAGAGGTACGATTGGGTGGTGCCCTTTTTTAAACTTCACCTCTGGGTGGCACTGTGCACAAAAGTTATATTTCTACATAAAACATAAGTGATGAGGCTGTAACTAGGCTATGCAGATTATATTTAGGCAGACTTTGAATCTGTCCTTTGGGGTCTCAGTGGTTGATAAGAAATTCTAAGAAATGTTATTTTTGAATATGTTTTGGTAGGGTACACATATTTTGCAGATGTTATTGCGAAATGCTTATGTCCCTAGGTCCAACAGCGCAGTAATACCTAACAATACAAAACAATACACACAAACCCCCAAAATTGAAAAGAAAGAAATGAAGAAATATAGAAATATTAAACAAGCAATAAAATACCATGATCAGTTCCCAGCTAGAATCCTTAGTTGCTACATACATTTTTGGACTTGTAAATTAAAGGTAGACTCAGCGATATGACATAGATACAGAAAGTAAACAGCATAGTGGGTCCATTTCTGCAACAACTAAGAGAGTTGAAGCACGAAGCTCAACTTCTCCACTGTTTTGGTGTCCTGGCTACCAAGCTGTGAACAGCATGAAGCTAACCCATGCACATGCTCAGATACTGTGTGGGACTATGTGAGAGTGACGTCTCGCATCTCGCTCATCTCAATATTTGCTGTGCTGCTCGTGGCAACATAATTTCGCTGAGTCTACCTTTAATGATATACAGTCAGTTTCAAAAGTATTGGGACAGTGACCCATTTTTTGTTCTTGTTTTAGCTCTGTACTCCAGCACTTTGGATTTGAAATTATACAATGACTATGAGGTTGAAGTGCAGACTGTCAGCTTTAATTCCATTCATATCGGGTGAACTGTTTAGAAATTACAGTACTTTTTGTACATAGTCCCTCCATTTTAGGGGACCAAAAGTATTGGGACAAATTCACTTATATGTTTATTGAAGTTGTGAAAACGTTCTCATTCAACATTATTCATGATTCATTCATGATTATCCGTAGTCATGGTAGCATCCACATGAATCACATTAATGTAGAAGTGTTTAGAACAATATTCTAGTCTTATTTCCAATAAGAGTGACTCCAAAATGACACAATATTATTTACCATTAATTTCTATTGGGCACAAAATAGTCTGAAACACAACCTTAAACAAACAGCAAATGCATCCAACAAATGTGTAGAGTCACAAGCTTGATGTAGTCATTGCGTGCTATTAATATGGGACCAAATACTTAACTTTTTACTACTTAAATACACATACAACTGAATTTGTCCCAATACTTTTGGTCCCCTAAAATGGTGGGGACTATGTACAAAAAGTGCTTTAATTTCTAAACGGTTCACTCGATATGGATGAAAATACCCTCAAATTAAAGCAGTCTGCACTTTGACCTCATAGTATCATCGTATCATTTCAAATCCAAAGTGCTGGAGTACAGAGCCAAAGCAATAAAAAATGTGTCACTGTCCCTATATGTTTGGAGCTCACTGTATACTCATTGATTCTTGAAGAATGTAACTTATACATGCCTCATGAGCTTAGTTCAATTGCCGTACCCCAACACAACCCAACATTTAAGCTTATTTTACTCCAATATTTGTAAACAATGTAAATGTAAACAAACACTGTAGGCCTATAGCCTCAAAACATGGCTAGAACGATAATTTTGAGATCATGGATGGTCAGTCCTTGCATCCATACCCCTGTCTACGAATTTGAGAGTGGTTAAATTTCTCCAGGCCCATCCCTCAGCTTTTTACCAAAACGGAGGCAGGGTGTCCGATTTGTTATTGTTTCAATTAAGGATTCTAGCTTTAATGCATGTACAGTAGGTATGTGTGAATCCCATGCATGAGATGAATTTGTTTGAAATTAAAACATTTCTGCTCTTGGCATAAAAAGATACATTTCTTTTGTAAACATTTAACATTGCTCTCAAGAGAATCATTCCTTATTTGAACTGGTCTCCACATAAATTTGTTTGAAAAAGGGATCAGCATCAAGAGATTTACTATAAACCATGTCTTACTCTTTATATACTGTATTTGTTTATGTAGCAATCAAGTGTAAGTGAGGAACAATACATCCCAGAACATTCCAGACAGGCTATTGTATGAAGCGACTCCTTGTAAAAGCAGATCCTATTTCAACACTTATTAAAAACATGAGAACAAGTACATGTAGCCTATGTGCCCCCCACCAACATGGGACAGTCAGATTTGGCAATTTGTCAAACAACAGATTACGCAAGGTACGTATATAAATTCCTAAATATGATTTGGATCCAAACACAGAGCTACACACACACCACACACACACACTGTAGTTTGTCTGCCAAAGAACCTCCTCAGTTTTCCAAAAAGGAGTCAAGCATTTCATCTATGAGATAAAACAGAGACTGAACAAACCAGTGGGGTTGCCAATTCACTGATGAGAAAAATAGAGGCAGCTAGGGGAAGGAAGAAGAGAGAGAGAGAGAGAGAGAGAGAGGGAGGGAGAGTGACGATAAAACTCCACTGTGAGCACTCCTGTAAGCTCAGTCACAGAGAGCAACAGAGAAGGAGAGAGAGTGAGAGTGTGTAACGAGGCAAGCAAGCAACAGGGACTTACCACACACACTGACACACACACACAGGCAGACAAACAGGGCTCTCTGAGGTGAAATTGCACATGTTTTTGTCACCCCAGAGCAGACGGACTGGGTTGATGAATGAGCAGTAGTGAGTTATGTACAGCTGGGTGTACTGGACAGCAGAGACTGTGTTGCTAATAACCCTCAAAGTGTTTTTAACACCACTTTGAAGTTTTCTCTCTGGATCTGCTGCTGCGGGGGACCAATTTTATACCCTTTAAGGAGAAAAGAAGAAGGAAGGCCAAAGGCTAAGAAAATTGGACCATCTCCAACTCCCCTTGGACTTTTTTTCATTCTCTGTCTACTCCTGAGGGAAGCACGTGTGAGGAGGACTGAGGGATTGAATGCCAAGCAGCATTCTCTGAAGAAAATCCCAACTATTATGGGACTTCCACTTCAACCAACTATCGAAATACTATGAGGAAGATCCATTGCTCAGTGTGAGAGAAAGAGCAAGAAAGAGGGTGATAAAGAACTCTACCATCCACTTCTACCCAAGGCTTCCCTCCCTCCCCCAGCTTCAAACACCCCTCCTCTCTGCCTCTCTCTCCTTTGCCCCCTGCATCCCCCTCCTCCCCCCCACAGAGCAGAAAGCGTGAAAAATCTCACTAATGGGTTTATTTGCTGTCAGATCTGTGCCGATCTGTCATTCCCCGGGACCACATTTCATAGTTGAGTAAGCCGCCTGGCTTTCTGGCTAGAGTTAGCTCTGCTCCAGCTCCAGCAACACACTGCTGTCTGGCTCAAAGATCATCAGGAAGAGAGCAGCCAAACCAGGAGTCATAGTTTTTGTAGTCCAATCATCTTGGTTGGGGTCTGGCAATACCTTTATTCTTCCCAATCGTTGGACAGTTTGGACAGACCACTGGGCCAGTTGATCGAAGTTTCAGGGATCTTTGGGTTGATTTAGTGTTTGTTGAAGATGTGGTGTGGGCCGCTGGCCGTGCTGGCTGTGGTGTTCTGGACCCAGTTTGTCCTGCTGGAAGGGGTGGATGCCAAGAAGGAGAGGAAGAGGACGCAGGAGACCCCCCCACAGCACACAGAGGCATATAACACTACCCTCTCCAACAGCGAAGAGGTTGGCGGGAGCACCAAGGTAATGTTTGATTTGAAACGGACTAAAATGTGGTTTTGAAGTCACCAGTGGCTGCCTCCAGCCTCTTTGCTCTGTCGATCTGCTGGTGTATTTCAAACTTTATGGCTGAAATGTGTATATTTGGTCTGATCCTACGAGTGCTGAGCATAAGAAGAATGTTTATGATTAGTATGTGGAATATGTAATTAACTTTATTAGCGGTTTTGGATTGTGACTTTTGATTTTGATAACCTTATCTGATGAATATCAAAGTACAAACCTCATTGAAAATAACATTGTGCTACCTAAATTCAAACAACCTGCTAAATTATCTGATCACATTCTCTTAACTTGGAATCTATTCTGAGATATATACTTGAGCTGATAATTAACTTGTTAAATTATGGATTGCAATGACTGGCTATGGCAGGTAACATGCTCTGACAGATTTATCTGGACTTGATTCAGGCTTTATGAATGTATAATTCATGTCAAAGTGTTTTATAGAGAGAATGAGTGTAGTGGTGTAGTGGCAATAGACCGCATAGAACAGGTTTGCCCTATTGGGTCAAGCCTGAGAAAGTGAGTTGTGTCTGAAATGTGTGCAAACCTAAATGGATGACTTCCTGAAGAATGTGTGGAATGTGGGATGATCAATGCACCAATTAGTCCTCACTATGGGGGGCTAACACCGATTTCCCAGCCTATCAGATTTAAGGATTGTATATTGACAAATCGGGGCTCAAGAGGGTTTGAATCAACGTGAATTAGGGATAAGAAGATGTGACAGTTTAGTCTACATTCTCTAAAAGTGTAGCCAAAGTATAGTATTTATTTAAATATAAAATATGGACAGGAATTGGCAAACAGATAGAAACTTGTATTTTTACACCAAAGTACAATATGAAAAAGGTGTAGTAAAAGTTGTTTTCTGTTGAAAATACACCATGTGGTACTCGGGTAAACACAAAATGCTCCGTTGCCACTGATTCATACATCTACTTTTCATTTATGTTTCCCTGTCCAAAAACAGCATTTGACCTTTCACATTCTTATTTATTGGTTTATTGCTGGTATTACATATTTCCAGGAGTTTCCAATGAGGTATTTGTTTTGCCTTGAGCCCACCCATTGTGTTGGCATTCTTAAATAACCCTCTGCCCCGTCCGCTCAATACCAGCCCTTCCTCCCAGTCCAAGCTCTACCAGGTTGCCTCTCTGCCCTGTTGGTTGGTTAGCCTATTACTTTTATTTGCCATAGATAGAGTGAGGATTTGTTTCTGTATTCTCAAGAAGAAGAACACATTATTCAGCCCTAGCCTGTCTCATTGTGATCTGGCTGTGTTTATTTGACTTGGTTTGCCCTGTAAAGGCAGAAGGCTCTGAAGGATGACCTTGTGTCAACCCCCAGGTTGCTGAAGACTGAGGATTTCTGCACCCCACTGGGATATATCTGTTCAGTTCTCTCTCCCATCTATCCAACCCGAGCCCAGGGTGTCTCTGTCTCCATAGCCCCCCTCCGCCCCCCTCTATCTCCCCCCATGGTCCAGCAACAGGCCACAGGCAGACTGCCATGATGTAATTCCTGGGAAAGTTAGGTGGGCAGATATTTAAAGAGCTTTGGCAGTACTGTTCCCAGCCCATTGATGCTGTCATTCACAGGGCCAGTCTGACTCCGCTGTGTCTGGGACATCCGATAGGGGCGGTGCGGCCCAGAAAAACTGGGGCAGCGTGCCGTGTAAGCCCCTCACAAAGCCCCATAGAAAGGGTCCTGAAAGAGGACACCTCGACAAGGATTAGCCCCCTGTGCCCCCCTCACTTACATTCTTTTCATCTTGTCTCCCACAATCTGAGGGTAATGACATAATCACTCCTAAGACCCTGTGTTATGGCAGATAGTGTCTCGGCCAAATACTGTCACCTCTAGTTGAGGACCCTGGGGTTTAGACTTTACATCTAAGGTTAAAGAGTGGAGATGTTGAAGGTTAGACAATGCAACCAAACTAATTTAGGCTACATAAGACTCATTTAGGCTACAGAAGACTCATTAAGGCTACAGAAATTGAGCACTTCTTATTGTAACGTGGTCTCAGGGATATTTGTCAAATTCTGTACGTAAATCTGTGACATTCCGTTTAGTATAATAAATTACGTTACGTTAGGTTAGGTTACGTTACATTAGGTTATATAATGAATGCAATATTGGTCGTAGGATGTATAGTATCGTACATCTTACCTGGTCGTACAATAGCATATGAATTGAATGATGTGACTTATCATACATCCTGGAGGACGTATAGTATTGCACATCTTTATCTGATACCAGGTTGCTTGTTGCGCTGTAACAACAAAGGAGAATTACTGGGAGAATTTACGTTGGCGGTTAGGGGAACTAAGAACAAATATGAGGAGAACTAAAATGACAAATGTTAGGAGAACTAAAACAACAAAGGTTAGGTGAATTTACTTTTAGAATAAGGGTTAACTGAAGGGTTAGCTAAAATGTTCAGTTTTCCCCGACACGACTCAAACATTCAACCTTTGGATTGCTAGAGTGTGCCTTTGGATTGCTAGAGTGTTGCGGATTATGCCCACCCATCCTCGCCGCCCAACCTCCCTACATTAGTTTCTGTCTTAATTAAGTAACTAGACCATTAGTAGGTATCATATGTCTTGGGGATGCTCAGAAATACGTAAAGTATATTTCGTATTGGCTCTGAGGCCAGGCTGCTTATTATGCATTTTGTATGGACAATGCAACAGCAAAATGGAATGCTATGTCACCCAGAGTTCAATGAAAATGCATCCAGTAAAAAACGAATAATGTCTACTATGCCAACTGCAAGCAGTGCTTGGTAGCTTCATTTCATGATGGAATCTTAGTTTGTTCAAGTTTTATCACTTAATCCTCACACCTGTAGGGGAGAGTGGGGTAAATTGAGCCATTTTTTACATTCAGCATTTTTACATTCACTCAGTCAAGGGAAATATAGCATTCTTTCTAACAAAGATATCTACGTATATTTCAGGATCTGGTGTATCCCTAGAGATAATCCAAATTCATATAAACATTACAGTTTAACAAAAAAAAAGCTTGTCCAAAAAAAGGGGTCTCTTGGCACAACTTCCCCCGGGTATGGGGTAAGTTGAGCTGCGGGACAGGGTAAGTTAAGCAAAGGGACAGGGTAAGTTAAGCAAAGGGACAGGGTAAGTTAAGCCGCCTACACATTTCTGTACTGAATGAAATATTACCACTACCATTTTAAAACCATGCCTATATTTATTTCCAAAACACAATTCAACACAACTACAATCACTTTTTTTAATCTTTTGAATCATTTAACACAGGCTTTACACCTTAACACAGACTTTGTACTTTTTAAACACTTTTATCACAGGCTCTGTTGTTACCTCATATCCCAGCGATAATGCCTTGCATTACAACTGGGAAGAAAACACTTACATCTGCTCAACCATTGGCTCAAAACAATCTATGGCCATTGGCTCAACTTATACTAAGGCAAACATTTAGACCATATTAGCACACACAGCTACAAGGATACAATTTCATGCTGGGATTAGGACCTTATATTGAAGCTTATAGAGACCCCAACCGATTTATAGAAGAGTCTTAAAACGATCTACTTTGGTTTAGATGAAACCTCTAACATGATACATTCATTTGACTTGGTGAAAATCAGTTTTTTGGACCTAACTTGCTAACCACTTTTTCCATGTGGTTTCTTCCTTCACAGACTTCATGAAATTATGACCTCTTCCTAAATATTTGGTCAAATAATTAATTTTGTGTATGGTTGGCTCAACTTGCCCCACTCTTCCCTACCTGTAATGTTTTGGAGAAAACAACCTCCTTATTAAAGTGATTTTGGCAGGAGAACACCGGCTTGTATCTTCAAACAAGCCAAACAGTTTATACATTTGCATGTTTTTCTTTTTGCTCATGCAGTGGAAAGTCTTCTTGTGATGGCATTCATTTCGTATCTGGCCCAACCCCAGTGAGGGCTGTTGGCAGGGTGCAGCAGACCACATTCCATCAGAGATTTTCCATTTGAAATTGATCACAATTGAGGTGTGGAGTGGTGCACTTTGTGAAATTTGGTGAGATGATACAAAGCAGTAACCTTTTGTACCAAGCAGTAATTTTTTTGCACCAAAATCAACATTATGTCTGCTAAAATCGCTGACAGCACTACACATTTCTTTTCTTCTACCATTCTTTCTGGGCACGTGTCAAAGTAATAACATAGATGGCTAATGATTCGCAGTCCATTCTATCATGATTTCACTGACTAGCACCGTAAATACACTGTGAGGGCAGAACTGCGTGAACAATATATACATTTGTATTTCACTTCTTTCCAAAGTGCAGTGAAATCTGTCAATGTTGAGCAGCAAAGGGCTCGGTCAGTGAAGGCAGTAATTGAGGCAGTCAAGTCGAACATCACACCTAGCATGTTGAGTAATGGCTAAGCAGTGCCCTGGGGGAGGGCTTGAGTTTCGCCTCTCTCATCCCAACACCATGATTAATGAAGGGGTGTGTGGCACCGTTTGAATCGCCCCACACACAGGGGACCCGGCTGGGAACACACACACACACACACACACACACACACACACACACACACACACACACACACACACACACACACACACACACACACACACACACACACACACACACACACACAAACACAAAATAAACTCATCTCTCACACTGGTAAAGGAAGTATAGCCCACTAAGCTTGCCCATCACCATATCCAACCAAAAGATTGGAAACAGTGAGAACAAGGATCCCATAGTGAGATTATGACATTTATAACATGTCGTAATGACCATTGTTTAGTTACACATTGCACAATCAATGTATGCACTCCTTGAAATCCTGACAGACAGCTATAATAACAATAAGCAGCCTTTTGTCATTATATCTAAAATCTACAAGTAAAATAAAATGTTAGGACGATATTCCCCTTGAAATAAAACTTTTTTATATATATATTAGGCAAAGAGGTCCTGTTTTATTTGGATTACCTCTTATTTTAATAACTTCTAATTGATGCCAGATTTATAGAAATCCCTTAATCTTGCCTGATACGTATCATGTGCTGGTCATGTTCCTCTACCTCAGATTCACATCGGACTGGAGTCTTGAAAGTAAAGAATAATATGGGGGTGTATACGCCTACTGCCGTGCAAATGATTGTTAAAATGTTGGCAATCCTTGAATCGTTTTCAGAGCCATTGTTGTTTGTAGAAAAGAGTTATGTATTTCTTTTTTGCTGTGATATTTACATCAGACCTACATTTGATGGGTGTTGAAGCCAGGGAGAATTTGGCATGTATTCAAATTTGCCTTTCAGATGAACGATAAATTATATTTTTTATTTCCCTCTTATATTTTGTGCTTTTCTACTTCCAACATGTTTTTAATACCTCATAAAGTAAGTGAGCACAGTACTTACACAATAAAAGTGCTTAAACCTAACAGAACGGAGGACTCTGCACTTATGTGGTAGAGTGGAACCGCAAATGGAGGCTATGGAGCACATAAGAGAAGAAAAGATCTCATGAGTGTCTACAGTATCTACCTGGTGCATTCCACAGTGAATAAAACCATGGAGCATAACTCAGACCTGGGATCAAATACTATTTGAAATATTTAAAAATACTTTGAGTGTTTGCTTTACCCTGTCTGGAGTGCCTGGTGGGCATGATTTGCATGCTTGGGACTTCTCTATAAGTTCTATTTGTATGGGGTGCGTACTGGCGGCGGAGAAGTCAGGCTCAGGAGAGCAAAAACTGATTTACAACGGCGCAGTTTAATAAATAAAACCACCGTAAACAGAACAATAAATCAATGGGTAAACAAAACCCGTTACACACCAGCATAATGTGCACAAGCACTACAATAAACAATTCCGGACAAGGACATGGGGGGAACAGAGGGTAAAATACACAACATGTAATGATGGAATTGAAACCAGGTGTGTGGGAAGACAAGACAAAACAAATGGAAAATGAAAGGTGGATCGGCGATGGCTAGAAGACCGGTGACGTCGACTGCCGAACGCCGCCCGAACAAGGAGAGGGAAGTCGTGACACCATTGCAAGTTCAATCAAGCACAAAAAGTTTTTCAGAACTTTGTGCTCTACAAATTAAGTATATCAAATAGTATTTGAACCTAGGTCTGGAAAAACTGTTCAGTTTTCAGTTTGATATGGAAGTGGAGCCAGAGTCATTTTTAATGGATCCTCTTACCTACCACAGATACAGGGGGAAAATAGCCCCCATTTGAGCAATTTGAAGACTATAATTTGAACACAAAGCAGGTGTGTCAGCAATCAGACTCTCTTCAGATTTTTGGACTAAAGCACAGTTATTATTCCCTAGGAGGTTTCATGAATACATTTGATTGCTTTAGTAGCTCTTACATGTCTTCACTGGAAAGGAATGCACATTCAATGTTTGCATAAATATCTACGGCATGTTGACACTGCAGCAGTTGTTTTGTGGAAAGAAAAGAAAGATGATATGACGGCTACACCATAGGAATATGTGTACGTGCAGCATACCCACAAATTCTGTGACTTGAAACTGGCTTGATCCTTTACAGTCATATCATTTGATAATTTGGTAGCACTCTAGAGATTAAAATGGTGTCTATGTTTCATGTGGTTAATATGCAAAGGCCTACACTTTTCTCATATCCTCAACAACTTTTATGTGACATCTCTACACAGTTAAAGTGTAGCGTGGTGTGCAGGGTGCACCAGTTGCACAGGTTGCATGTCTAACCATATTTAGTGTTGTGGTGGTAAATCCTCTGTCTATGAGGTGCATCGGGGGAGAACTGCGGTGGATTGGACACTCATTAGGGGGGAACGGGTGGATGCGTGACGGTGGGGAAGCATGTGGGTTCCCCCTAGCCCAGCCCTACTGTAGCCTGGGGATCCCTGCCTCCCAGGATGTGATAGGCCCTCCCTTAGTTAGCCTCCTACACGCATGCATGGATGACTGCAGAAGGACTATAACGATATAAAAACAAGGGATTAGGGACGCCTCTACATCATCCTATCCCACGTCAAACTAAATATGTACCTGTTCACAAAACATACATTAGACATAATCTTACAAGCTTATTTTTTGGTGTGGCTGGTGCACCCTGCTCTCACATTTACATTTGTTTGGTAAAAACAGTAGGATAAAAACATGAGTCCATTCCAAACATTTTATTTTAAGAGCTTTGTCACGGACCAGTCAGGTACATTACAAGATATTGTTTGCACGGGGAAGGTATTTTTTCTGTACTAGTTGGTGCATTTTAAGCAGTAAATTATGGATACTTATTAACAAGTTAAGAGTTATGGGCTACACCGTTATGTCTACAGAGGAGGCGGCAATGCTTCTTAAGGATTCAGAAACTATCTGCTATGTGGAGTGCTGTTCTGGATGAGTATCTATTGCAGCCAAAGAGACAAGTTTTAACAGTTATGTCTGTGGTTGCATTCCAAATGACACCCTATTCCCTACATAGTGCACTACTTTTAATCAGGATCCATGGCCATATGGCACCCTATTCCCTACATAGTGTACTACTTTAGACCAGCTCTGGTCATTTGGAACGCACAAGTGTTTTTGATGGCATGCTGCCCAAGGGACATATTTCCCTCTCTTTATTGCTTCAAATAAAATTCTACCTAATTTCACCAAACATACAAATCAAATCAAATGTTATTTGTCACATACACGTGTTTAGCAGATGTTTTTGCGGGTGTAGCAAAGTGCTTGTGTTTCTAGCTCCAACAGTGCAGTAATATCTAACAATTCACAACAATACACACAACCTACAAGTAAAATAATGGAATTAAAGAATATATAAATATTAGGATGAGCAATGTCGGAGTGGCATTGACTAAAATACAGTAGAATAGAATACAGTATATACATATGAGATGAGTAAAGCAGAAATATGTAAACATTATTAAAGTGACTAGTGTTCCATTATTAAAGTGGCCAGTGACTTCAAGTCTATGTATATAGGGCAGCAAATACATAGACTTGAAATGACTGGCCACTTTAATAATGGAACACTAGTCACTTTAATAAAGAGATGCATGTAAAGGGGTTATTCATCACGACTCGAGCAACTGTTTCCTGAATGATCATGGATATAATGAAGCAATAACTAAATTGGTGAATCGCATACATTGCAGGTAGGCTATTACATATTTGCAACCTTACATGCAATGTTCAACAACATAGTGTTGCAAAAGTGTCATGATGCATACAAACTGGGATGTTCATCATATATAGTGGTCACATATTTGTAAGTAAAGTTCATTGCACTATAAGGATCGGGGCATGTAGCAATATACACCATCCCTTCGGTATGAATAAAGCCCCCACCGATGAGCCAAACAAACAGTGTTTGATGTTCTGAGGAATACCTTTTAGTTTGACACCTTAAGAATGTCTGACACATTTTCCAAATCACCACTGGAGTGGTGTGCTCTCACAGCTGTTGAAAGACACGGCCATTGGATGGCACTCATACAACAGCCGGGATCAAAGGGAAGTTCAGATTGATACCTGTATCTATCCTCTGTTCACTTTGTTCATGTGCTGTACGCGCTGATATACAGGTATGTGAGTGAGAACATTGTTTCATTTGCGCCACACTCAGTAGGAACTGGATTAAACATACAGTAACTGACAGTTTTTCTATTTCGTCATGCAATGGGATTTTAATTTCTCTGTGTATGGACTCTGTCCTTCATCTGGGGAATATTGAAGATGACTGAGGTGCATTGAATCATAATTTCTTGCCAGCTGTGGGAAGTGCAACCATCTATCACTATTGGATGTCATGGTAGCAAAAATATTATGCTGAGTGATGTACAGCACGATCAATGAACGTGAGGAATGTGTGTCCATACTAGAAAGATAAAAGAATTGAACAGATCTTAAAATCCTCATGACTTAATGTTTGATTGATGCACTCCTGTCACCAAATAGCAATTCTCATGATATGTTGTGTTACACACGGTATAAAAGTGTCAGAAAGTGATTTGCTCCATTTTGCAGTTCGAATAACAGTTATAATTACCTTGGTTACAGGCCAACTTCCTAAAATATCGAAAATCCTTTAGGGCACGGTTTCACGCGTTTAATTAGAAATGCGTGTGCTAACAATACAAGACGATAACAAGCAGAAAGAGAGGCTTCCTGTCCTAGCAGTGCTATTATTATGCAGGGAATAGCTACGGTAGCGTATATAATTATAAGTTGCATGTGTGGGCTGACTTGAGGTGGTCTAAAAACATCTGACATACAGTATGATGATCTATGTATGACATCAATGTGAGAGGAGAGGTGCAGTTATTTTGAGACTTGCAGGATGAACCGTCAGGTGTAGCGTTTAAGGTCCTTGTTTTGCGTTTCACCTGCTGTCAGTGTTCAGTGTGCATCACTTCAATCAAACAGAGTTGTCAGAGAGGGTCCTCTCTGGTGATTATTGTCGGTGTTTAAATCAAACGTGTGGTTTAGGAATAGAGTTGCAGACAGCTCTTTCAGATTTTTTCGGCGTCTCAAACGCAAATCATTTTTCCTATGAGCTTTTAAGGTTGGTATGAAAGTGAGAGGTATAATTAGAGATAATTCCTATGCAGCATGAGCTGTAGAAAGAAAAAAAGGTTCAGTATAACCAATTAAATGGCCCGGGCAGTGTTGCAGTGTTATGGAAAAGATGTGGTGGATTATGCAGTAACAGTATCTTTGGCTTGACAAAATCTGTCTGCCGTTTATCTGTCTCCAGGCTTCAAAAACACAACAAAAACCCACAGACGTCTAACATGCACAAGGCACTGTGTTACTTAACTTGTTTATTTTGTCTGCCGTCACAAGAAAAGAGAGAAGAGAGAAGACGGAGAGAAAAACAAACCCAAAATATAAAACCTTTTTTATTCCAGTATATTGAAGACAAGACAAACAAGGGGTTACTTTGTTGCTTTAGAACAGAACAAGAGGAGAGTCTCTCTTTCTGTCAAGAAAAGGGGGCATGTTAGTTTTGCAGATAAGTGATCCGTGTCCTCCTGCCAAACATAAATAAATAAAATTTCAGACAGCTCACCTCCATGGCTTGTCTTAATCTCCTCTTTTATCTCCACCACAGTCACTTGATGTTTGGGGAGGAGGAAGAAGGCCTTTGCTTGGGGAGGATTCAAGGCATTCTGTGGTTATTGGAATTCATACAGCATCGCTTTTCACCCAAATGAAATAACGTCAGCCAGGGTGGGTTAGGGTTAGAATTATTTGGTGGCAGAGGCCTTTCATTTTGATAAATGAGATATGTGAGGGTGTTTTTCTTCAACAAAACTATAACATCACCACACATCCAGAATCCCTGCATGTCAATCAAAGGTCTACAATCATCACCAGCAGCATGAGGGAGTTTCCGCTTAGAAATCATGTACGTCCATGCACTTCAACAGCCTCTGTTGACTTTTATGGTATGCCACCATATCTATTATTGTGTTCATCAAGGTCGTTTCGGTAATTTCCTTCCTGTTATCGCTTACATTTTCAATTGTGCACCAAAAAATGTTTCATTGCTGGTATGTTTGTAGCTAGCTATAGGTGAAAGTGTTGTTGGATGTTTAGAAATCTTGTCGTAGGCTAATTGGTCACTAAAATATCCTATGGATAGAGTCACTTCAGAAGTCTTGTTTATTTTCCTCTGAACCTATTAAGCCAATAACAATTGACGTGGCACCTGAGTGAGTTATCTGGAGAGAAAAAACAAGCAAACAGGGAAAGTCTTGGAAAGAAAAAGTGACTGAACATAATTGTCAAAGTGAAAGATACGACACAAAAAGCCTTCTTCCTGCTCTCTGGAATGGCAGTAGATCGGCAAGGAGACACGGAGAGAGAGAGAGAGAAAGAAAGAAAGAGAGTTCACTTAACAGTGTGACCTGCCTTGATGTCTGGCACCATTTAATAGTATCTTAAGGCAAGATTTTCCAATGGAGGGTAAGCAGAAATTATGACTCATTGGATTCAGTTACATAGTTACAATACTTTGCATTGTGTGCCAGTGGGCGAAATGATTCCAGACTGAAATATCTGATGAATCTTGCAATTAGCACTGTTCTCCTTAAAGAGCCATTTTGATTGAGGAATAAGAACACAGTGCAACAGTTTTGGACTAGCTTGATTGTAAGTACATTCTGGCAAAACCCTTAATCACACTTTATTTCACTGGGCACTTGTTTAATGCTCACCATCAATCAGCCAGGTTTATGTAGGTACACCTACCTCTCCTTGATGTATCATTGATTCATAGTAGGCCTGTCTTCGTTGCAAAATCAGACCTCTGAAGTGGTTTGATGTTGAAAGAAAAATGTCTCATGGGTTTCTCTGTCTCATGTATCCTATAGAATCCTGACAACCAGAGAGTGGATCCCCTGGGATCATGGATGGACTTTGTGAAACGACCTGTAGGCAACTTCCCTGGGAAGTGCCGCAAACGCAAAAGGCCACTGGTAAATAAAACACTGGCTTCAGTAGTGGTTCAAAGAAGCTAGCTGATCAAGCACTTGTTCGTTCATTACATTGGTCACAAAGCATCTAGTACGATACATAAGTAGAATATTGGTTGATTGAATATTGAAACAAGTTTCTGTTTCAAATCGTGTTCACAGCAGTGGAGGCTGCTGAGTGGAGGATGGCTCATAATAATGGCTGGAATGGAGTCAATGGAATGATATCAAACACAATGGAGTCAATGGAATGGTATCAACCACATGGAAATCACATGTTTGATGTGTTTGATATCATTCCATTGACTCCATTCCAGCCATTATTATGAGCCTTCCTCCCCTCAGCAGCCTCCACTGCTGTACAGTAGATTATCTTCTTATTCATATGATCCTATATTATTATGTAATGTGTTATTATTTCCTGGTCTCTGTCAGCCCGGGCCACCAGGTCCTCCTGGCCCCCCAGGCCCCCAGGGACCACCTGGATCCCCCGGGGCAGAGGTCACCCAGGAAGTCCTCCTCCAGGAGTTCAAAAAGATGATAAAAGGTGACATCATATAAAGTCCTCAAATGTCATATAAAGACACAACATGTGATAAAGTCCTTCGCTGTGTATAAGAGGACTCATCGATTTCAAGACATTGGTGATTGACTGTTACTACTGATGGATCATTGTCTCAGTGAAGGCGGAAGTATTTCATTAGTACCTGACCATCCACGGTACAGTGAGGGAAAAAAGTATTTGATCCCCTGCTGATTTTGTACGTTTGCCCACTGACAAAGAAATGATCAGTCTATAATTTTAACGGTAGGTTTATTTGAACAGTGAGAGACAGAATAACAACAAAAAAATCCAGACAAACACATGTCAAAAATGTTATAAAATGATTTGCATTTTAATGAGGGAAATAAGTATTTGACCCCTCTGCAAAACATGACTTAGTACTTGGTGGCAAAACCCTTGTTGGCAATCACAGAGGTCAGACGTTTCTTGTAGTTGGCCACCAGGTTTGCACACATCTCAGGAGGGATTTTGTCCCACTCCTCTTTGCAGATCTTCTCCAAGTCATTAAGGTTTCAAGGCTGACGTTTGGCAACTCGAAACCTTCAGCTCCCTCCACAAATTTTCTATGGGATTAAGGTCTGGAGACTGGCTAGGCCACTCCAGGAGCTTAATGTGCTTCTTCTTGAGCCTCTCCTTTGTTGCCTTGGCCGTGTGTTTTGGGTCATTGTCATGCTGGAATACCCATCCACGACCCATTTTCAATGCCCTGGCTCAGGGAAGGCCCCGTCCATCGTCCCTTTGATGCAGTGAAGTTGTCCTGTCCCCTTAGCAGAAAACACCCCCAAAGCATAATGTTTCCACCTCCATGTTTGACGATGGGGATGGTGTTCTTGGGGTCATAGGCAGCATTCCTCCTCCTCCAAACACGGCGAGTTGACTGGATGCCAAAGAGCTCCATTTTGGTCTCATCTGACCACAACACTTTCACCCAATTGTCCTCTGAATCATTCAGATGTTCATTGGCAAACTTCAGACGGGCATGTATATGTGCTTTCTTGAGCAGGGGGACCTTGCGGGCGCTGCAGGATTTCAGTCCTTCATGGCGTAGTGTGTTACCAATTGTTTTCTTGGTGACTATGGTCCCAGCTGCCTTGAGATCATTGACAAGATCCTCCCGTGTAGTTCTGGGCTGATTCCTCACCGCTCTCATGATCATTGCAACTCCACGAGGTGAGATCTTGCATGGAGCCCCAGGCCGAGGGAGATTGACAGTTCTTTTGTGTTTCTTCCATTTGCGAATAATCACACCAACTGTTGTCACCTTCTCACCAAGCTGCTTGGCGATGGTCTTATAGCCCATTCCAGCCTTGTGTAGGTCTACAATCTTGTCCCTGACATCCTTGGAGAGCTCTTTGGTCTTGACCATGGTGGAGAGTTTGGAATCTGATTGATTGATTGCTTCTGTGGACAGGTGTATTTTATACAGGTAACAAGCTGATATTAGGAGCACTCCCTTTAAGAGTGTGCTGCTAATCTCAGCTCGTTACCTGTATAAAAGACATCTGGGAGCCAGAAATCTTTCTAATTGAGAGGGGGTCAAATACTTATTTCCCTCATTAAAATGCAAATCAATTTATAACATTTTTGACATGCGTTTGTCTGGATTTTTTTGTTGTTATTCTGTCTCTCACTGTTCAAATAAACCTTCCATTAAAATTATAGACTGATCATTTCTTTGTCAGTGGGCAAACGTACAAAATCAGCAGGGGATCAAATACTTTTCCCCCTCACTGTAGATATTGGGTCAGCAACCTATTGGTGTACTGTAGTGCCAGAGAAAGTTTTTCCTATAGTTTAAAGTCAAGTCCATATTCGTGTCATCTTTCTAGTTGAGATTATCTCATATTCCTTCTGTGTTTTAATCAGAAGCTACAGAGAGGAGAACTGCTGCAGTGGACAGACAGACCAGTACCAGTCCTAGTCAGATACCCACGGTCCACATCGCCCTGGAAAGAATGACCTCTTACAGGAGGATAGAGGAAGCCTTCCACTGTAAACTCAAAGGACCTGTGGTTATCGACAAGAAGACACTGATGGAGTTACAGAACTTTCAGACGGTACGTTTTGGAGGAACAATCGAGAAGTTTGTAAAGGATGTAGACGTTTGTGAAGTATTTGGTCACCCCCTTGAACATCTTTTGGATCCTCTTGTCTTACTCTTAACCATTTAGTACACAATATCAAGCCAGTGTTAATATTCACTATCAGGTTTCTATCTTTCAATTTTCTTTCTTTTAGCCATGTTTGAATATTGGGATTGAAGATTGAACCAGCAATGATTCTGGTTATGTCCACTTGATGTATAAGAATGATGCCAGGAATCCTTAGGGATCACCCCATCCCTAGAGTCTGACAAAGCAGTACCAGGCTGGAGCTCAGACTGGCTCCTTAGTCAAAAATGCAATGCTCCACATCACTTTCTGGGTCGGCATACAAAAGGCACTCTGTCTGTGACTTGGAATATGGTGTGGAGAGGACAAATTTATACACTGTTTAAATTAGCATGCTGTAGTGGAAGAACTATGCCCAGGGACATTCTGAGGCGGGAGGTTAAAGGGGCAATCAGCAGTTCCTACATCCATTTTTGGATTTCTAAATGAATGATATGTACCCATTGATTCTTGAAGAATATATCTTATACAGTTCTCATGAGCTTAGTTTAACTGTCATACCCCATCAGAACCCAAAATATAAGCTTGTTTTACTCCAATGTTTGTTAACAAAGTAAATGTAAACAAACACTGTATAGCCTCAAAACATGGTTAAAACTATAACTTTTAATCCATGGATAGTCACTCCTTGTATCCATAGGTCTGTGTATGAATTTGAGAGTGATTACATTTCTCCAGCCCCATCCCTCAGCATTTTACCAAAACAGTGGCAGGGATACGCTTTGTTATTGTTTCAACTGCTGATTGGTCCTTTAAGAGTAGACATATACCAAGTTTAAGAAATGTCAGTTGGAAAAGTTCGGATTGATTGCTCGGGTGTTCACTTTGGCAGACGTACAGATATCAATTGAGCCCAAATTTGAGATGTAAAACTTGGTATTTACTATCCGTCAGTCATTGTATAACTCCATTCTGCATGTCACATTGTATTTCTCCTTCCAGCCTCTTGCTAAAGGTGCCTTCCTCAGAGGGACAGGAATGGACCAATCCACAGGACGATTCACGGCTCCCGTCACAGGGATCTACCAGTTCTCTGCTAATGTTCATATCGGTAGGGAATGCTTCTCTACAATAAGGAAATCTAATTAACAGGGAATCATCTTGGGAAATATATTGAAATAGATTGAGACAATGAATGAGGCCCCATTTATACAGATATTTGGCTAAAATACTATATATTTTCCGAGGACTCTGTGACCTTGTATTCAGAGAGGTGTTTCTGAGCTGGATAATGTCTGACCTCAGATGAACTCTGTTTTCTCCCTGAAGACCACAATGAGGTGAAGAGGAGTAAGAGTCAGCTGAGAGCTAGGGACAATGTGCGAGTGCTGATCTGCATCGAATCCCTGTGTCATCGATATACGTGAGTACCATCAGTCTCAGTCAGTAACACTTTACTGTAGGTGTCCTTTGGAATGTATTCATAAAGCCTTTATCGCAGCTATATAGCACAATGTAACATTTGTCATAAGCTGTTGTAAGTAGCTTTGAATAGTTATGAGTAACGGCATAATATGTAATTGAACGTGTTTTGATTGGTGTTACAGATAACTGTTCATCCTGTTGTCATATGCTCTAATGTCAACTGTTAATAACAACTGCTATTAAACAGTCTACATGACAACTTATGCCATGTATTATTACATGCTACATAAGAGTCTACATACCATGTGTTAGAGCAGGGTGTTATGTCATTTACCAACCTCTGTGTCACATTACTACATTTCATGGAATGATTGATGTCATAACCATGTCATATGCCCTTAATAAAGTGACATTCATTTGAAGTGTTATAAAACAGTTATGAATGTGCTTATACCACAGGATGAGTTGAAACTATCATAAAACTTTACAATTCAAAGGATCTCCAACAAACATGGGCAAATGGGAGCACATATGTACTTGGGATTTTCTTCATTTTGACAACGAGACAATAAACAGCTCTGAGTTGAACAAATTAGACCATGTCCATATATAAAAAAGGACACATAATGCCATCAACTTGCAAAAAAAACACAAACATTTTTAAACGAAATGGAATCAAATAGAATTTTACAACACAATCAAGGTTGCTGGGGCACAACAGGATTTGTGACAGTAAATCATCTGAATAATAATGACCCAGTTAGGTTGAGTTAAATAAGATTTGTTAAGATGAAAAGGTAATTGTGCAAGTAAAATAGGATGTATATGTGTAACGTGACAAAGAGTATTTTTTTTTTATTCCACCTGCAGCTAGTGAAGTTAGCTATCTAGCGCTAGCAGATAGCTAACGTTAGCTAGATAGCTAAAGCCGTCCGTCAGCTGCGAACCGTGGCTATTGGACCTTGCCTTTCAGTGGGGGATTTTTTTTTGTACCAAACTAAATAATCAAGAAAATCACAGATACAGAACCCACACTACCATTACCAGTAACAACAACCACAGTGCTTACATTAACTTATGGTAACCCACGTAACGCCATCAATATAAAACTATTACCAAAAGTGACAACAGTTCAGCACATAAAGTAACCAGTGATCTAAAGTTTAAATGAAACAACATTTCACACACATAATGCGTTATTTTCAGAGATAGCTAACAACAGCAAGTGAGCTGCAATAAAAAAACTGTTCCCACCCATTACAAGTCAAAATGTGATTGGTTGATTCCACTGTCACTACAATATTCTGCTCAGTTTAATGGCAGATGTCTTCTATCGAGCTTCTGAGGGCTTAGCGCCTGGTGAGCTATCTAACTAGATTTATCTCAACAGAAACCACCAAAGAAAAATCCTGATTTAGATATTTTTTTCTCCTCAGTTTTAACACTTTCCAACACAAACGGAAGAGATTAAATCAGAATATAATTGAAAAGAAGAGTATAATCAGAATACCATTGAATACCATCAGAATACCATATTATTCAAAAGATGAAATTGAAATTAAAACAACATTTATATTTAAAAAATACAACAATTATTTTATAATTGGGCCTTCTCTGAACGTGTAGATTGCCTTGACGGTTCCCCAATGCCATCCGTGGGTCGTAAAAATAACGCAATTGCAACGTCAACTACTTATTACTTAGTTACCTGACTAACAAGCCATTTTTTCATTATTTACAGTGCCTTCAGAAAGTATTCATACCCCTTGACTTTGGCAGGACGTCCAACCGGCCTCACAACCGCAGACCACATGTATGGCGTTGTGTGGGCGAGCGGTTTGCTGATGTCAACCTTGTAAACAGAGTGCCCCATGGTGGCGGTGGGGTTATGGTATTGGCAGGCATAAGCTACGGACAATGAACACAATGGCATTTTATCGATGGCTATTTTAATGCACAGAGATACCATGACGAGATCCTGAGATGCATTGTCGTGCCATTCATCCGCCGCCTTCATTATCATGTTTCAGCATGATAATGCACAGCCCCATGTCACAAGGATCTGTACACAATTCCTGGAAGCTGAAAATGTCTCAGTTCTTCCATGACCTGCATACTTACCAGACGGATCACCCATTGAGCATGTTTGGGATGCTCTGGATCGACGTATACGACAGCGTGTTCCAGTTCTCGCCAATATCCAGCAACTTCGCACAGCCATTGAAGAGGAGTGAGAAAGCGTTCCACAGGCCACAATCAACAGCTTGATCAACTCTATGTGAAGGAGATGTGTCTCGCTGCATGAGGAAAATGGTGGTCACACCAAACACTGACTGGTTTTCTGATCCACGCCTCTATCTTTTTTTCTAATGTACCTGTGACCAACAGATGCATATCTGTATTCCCAGTCATGTGAAACCCATAGATTAGGGCCTAAAACATTTATTTCAATTGACTGATTTCCTTATATGAACTGCAACTCTGTAAAATCTTTGAAATTGTTGCATGTTGCATGTTGCATTTTATATTTTTTATACCAGGACGTGGTCCATTTTGTGCAGCTCAGACCAGTTTATTGTCTCATTGTCAAACACTTCAAATTAATGTCACTTTACTTATGGTGTCTTTGCACATTATATTAAGGGCAGATGACATGGTTATGACATCGATCATTCCATGAAATGTAATAATGGTACACAGAGGTTGGTAAATGACATAACGCCCTGTTATAACACATGGTATGTAGACTCCTATGTAGCATGCAATAACATATGACATAAGTTGTCATGCAGATGGTGTAAAAGCAATTGTTATTAACAGTTGACAGAGTATATGACAACAGGATGAACAGTCATCTCCAACACTGATTAAAAATAGTTTAATTACATCTTATGCCGTTACTCATAACTATTTAGAACTACTTCTGGAAGCTTATGGCAAATGGTATGTGCTATATAGCTGTTGTAAAGGCTTTATGAATGCATTCATTAGGATACCTGCAGTGAAGTGTTACCGTCTCAGTCTATTGATCATCTATCAACAAATCAGTATGGTAAAGTTTTTTGTTTAATTTATTTAATTTATTTCACCTTTATTTAACCAGGTAAGCTAGTTGAGAACAAGTTCTCATTTACAACTGCGACCTGGCCAAGATAAATCAAAGCAGTGCGACACAAACAACAACACAGAGTTACACATGGAATAAACAAGCGTACAGTCAATAACACAATAGAAAAAAAGAAAGTCTATATACAGTCTGTGCAGATGGCGTGAGGAGGTAGGCAATAAATAGGCCATAGTAGCGAAGTAATTACAATTTATCAGATTAACACTAGAGTGATAAATGAGCAGATGATGACGTGCAAGTAGAGATACTGGTGTGCAAAAGAGCAGAAAAGTAAATAAAAACAATATGGGGATGAGGTAGGTCGATTGGGTGGGCTATTTACAGATGGACTATGTACAGCTGCAGCAATCGGTTAGCTGCTCAGATAGCTGATGTTTAAAGTTAGTGAGGGAAATATAAGTCTCCAGCTTCAGCGATTTTTGAAATTCGTTCCAGTCACTGGCAGCAGAGAACTGGAAGGAAAGGCGGCCAAAGGAGGTGTTGGCTTTGGGGATGACCAGTGAGATATACCTGCTGGAGCGCGTGCTACGGGTGGGTGTTGTTATCGTGACCAGTGAGCTGAGATAAGGTGGAGCTTTACTTAGCATAGACTTATAGATGACCTGGAGCCAGTGGGTCTGGCAATGAATATGTAGCGAGGGCCAGCCAACTAGACACAGGTCGCAGTGGTGGGTGGTATAAGGGGCTTTGGTGACAAAACGGATGCCACTGTGATAGACTGCATCCAGTTTGCTGAGTAGAGTATTGGAAGCTATTTTGTAGATGACATCGCCGAAGTCGAGGATCGGTAGGATAGTCAGTTTTACTAGGGTAAGTTTGTCAGCGTGAATGAAGGAGGCTTTGTTGCGAAATAGAAAGCCGATTCTAGATTTGATTTTGAAATGGAGATGTTTAATATGAGTCTGGAAGGAGTGTTTACAGTCTAGCCAGACACCTAGGTATTTGTAGTTGTCCACATATTCTAGGTCAGAACCATCCAGGCTAGTGATGCTAATCGGGCGGGCGGGTGTGGGCAGCGAATGGTTGAAAAGCATGCATTTGGTTTTATTAACGTTTAAGAGCAGTTGGAGTGTTGTATGGCATTGAAGCTCGTTTGGAGGTTTGTTAAAACAAAGTGTCCAAAGAAGGGCCAGATTGTATACAGAATGGTGTCGTCTGCGTAGAGGTGGATCAGACGAATCACCCGCAGCAAGAGCGACATCATTTATATATACAGAGAAAAGAGTCGGCCCGAGAATTGAACCCTGTGGTACCCCCATAGAGACTGCCAGAGGTCCAGACAATAGGCCCTCCGATTTGACACACTGAACTCTGTCTGCGAAGTAGTTGGTGAACCAGGCGAGGCAGTTATTTGAGAAACCAAGGCTATTGAGTCTGCCGATAAGAATACGGTGATTGACAGAGTCGAAAGCCTTGGCCAGGTCGATGAAGACGGCTCCACAGTACTGTCTTTTGTCGATGGTGGTTGTGATATTGTTTAGTACCTTGAGCGTGGCTGAGGTGCACCCTTGACCAGCTCGGAAACCGGATTGCACAGTGGAGAAGGTACAATGGGATTCGAAATGGTCAGTGATCTGTTTATTAACTTGGCTTTCGAAAACTTTAGGCAGGGCAGGATGGATATAGGTCTACAACAGTTTGGGTCTAGAGTGTCACCCCCTTTGAAGAGGGGGTGACACTCTTCAGGAGGAAAGTATGGCCAGCCGTGGAGAAATGCTTACTGAAATTTTCAATTATCATGGATTTATCGGTGGTGACCGTGTTACCTAGCCTCAGTGCAGTGGGCAGCTGGGAGGAAGTGCTCTTGTTCTCCATGGACTTTACAGTGTCCCAAAACCTTTTGGAGTTAGAGTTACAGGATGCAAACTTTGCTAGCCATTGCTTTCCTGACTGACTGCGTGTATTGGTTCCTGACTTCCTAATCCATTCTATTGTCTGCCAGGGCAGCCTTTCTTGTCGTGTTCTTGAGGCTCTATATTGACAGCAGTCATTGAATCCATGCGTGATAATCAGAGTTTAATGTCAGTTTTATGAGCTGTTAAACAAGTTGTTTGTTATACGTTGTGTGGAACTAGTCAGTCATTTCCTGTGTAAAAGTGAAGCACGTCTTTAAATGAAATGTCCTCTCACTCCTTCTCCTGGTCCCTTTCGCCTCCAAAATCGTTCTAGACTCACCTTTGACACCTGAGAAACCCTGCTGCTGCTTCCAACAACACAGGCCAGGGTCGTTTATCATCAAAGCAAAACGTTTTGCAATGAAGAAAAGGAACATTTCATATTGGAAAGGTTCAGGTAGTCCCTCCCTGTTTCAGTCCTATTTTAAAAAATGTGTTGCCTATTGAATACGACCCTGAATAGAGAAATGCCCTTTTTGGGATGTGTGAAGGATGAATTTTACACACTCATTTGTAAATACCACAATATTACACACCCATTTTCGGTGATATGAGTACTGTTGTTCACATAGTTTGGCCTTTTTTGTTTATATAAAGTAAGCAAAATCTGAAATGTTGAAACGAACGGTACCCAAGTTTTCCTCCATATATACAGGCCAACAACCTTGCTTCACAACCTGGTATTATGAAAGAAATGTATAAATAATATTGTTATCCGAAAAAGTGGGCTCATTCTTTTTTGCCTTTCCACCCCTAAGCCTCCAGCCTGTCTCGCTCTCCCACACATGAAAATGCAGAGAATGTGAAATGAGGCTCATTGCGATGGCAGTTAAAGTGAAGACAAACATGATTGATTCACCATAAAAATTGTGCGTTTTCCACTAAACAGGAGCCAGTGGTCTCAGCAAGAGTTGTACAACTAGACTCCATGCCTGCTATATTACATATTACTCTCTGCACTGCAGACTTCATTAAAGACTCACTGTAATGATTATGATGATTCAAGACTCAAAATGAAGCAATGACATGTTTATTTAATGTGTACAAAAACACATTTTGCATGAAGTATCATGCAATTAGATGATTTTGTTTCAGAGCGTATTAGGTGTGTATAGATTAAGTAAAGTTATTTAGAACAAATATAAAGTTCAGGAAAAAAAGATGATGAATAATTGTCAATCATTTTTGGTTTTCTTCTTCATTGCAGGTCATTAGAGATGATTGTTGGATTGGAAAGTAACAGCAAGATCTTCACAGTGAATGTGCAAGGGTTACTAGAGCTACAGGTAGGCTTATATTTATCAAACCATGCTCACCATTTAGATTCTCCAGTAGGGTTGAGCTGAATATAAAGCCTTTAAGAAAGGTTTGGAAGTATAATTACTATTGTATAATGAGTTGTATTATCACTATAACAAAAGAAATAGTAATCATATTCTTGTATTTAAAATGTTATTGTATCTCCTCAGGTTGGACAGTACACCTCAATATTTGTGGACAATGGAGCTGGGGCATCCATCATAATACAGAATGGCTCTGACTTCATGGGCATGTTGCTGGGTGTATAGCCTTACGTCCTGGCCTTGGAGCTGGGGTATACCTTACCTCTTCCCATTGGACACCAGGGCCCTGGCCACAAAAGGCATCTGTATCTAATTGGACTACTAACAGACGCTACTGGCCTATCACAATCCATGGAGGAGAAAGGACAGTTTTGAAAGCTTTAGGACTGTGTCTCTCCACAGACACCATGAAAGCAAGCACTCCCGTGGGCCAAGAAAGACATTAAGTACATTCCAACAGACAAACCCTAATAGACAAGACTTCAAATCACTCAATGAAAGGTTTTTATTTGAAAGGTTTTTATGTCAATCTGTTCATTTGTATGGCAGTAAGTAAGTACAGTACATAGACCTGTGAGTGTGTATATACACTGGATGATGCAAAGATGCTCAGATGCATCGTATGGGTGTCAAACGTTTCAGCTAAGGTTGCAAAATTCCAGGAAAAAACAGGGAATTTTGGGGAAAATTGCGGAATTTTGCAACCTTATTCTCAGCAAAGTGACCTGTACTGTATGCTCTATCTAGGGGGACTGTGTGTGGAGGCTACAGCCCACTGAACAAAATAGAGGAAACATTGGCCTCTGTATAATATCCCGTGGGCAGATTCTGCGTGTAGACTGAGAGAATCTGGTCGGACTGAACGAGATGCATGAGAGCAACATTAGTTCCAGTTTTGGGGTTTTCGTCACTGGTTATTTGGACTTATCAGGATAGGGCGAAGGCGGTGCTTAAACTGTTTCGCCTCGAGTGCTTCGTGCGTGTGCCCACATGGATCAGAAGGGGGGGGGCTTTTGCTGAGAGTTACCTTTTGTGAGGGTGGAGACATCATTTTTGCCGTATCTCCCAATTTCTAACACGTATGAACACAAAAGTTAATCACGCAGCTGACCAAATTTACACAACATTTTACTTCTGGGTTAACAGAGATAAGTTTCTGTCTGGAACTATTTTGTGCGATTCAAATCCAAACTAACCAATTTGGTTAGAGCATTTAAATGAAATGCGAGTGTGTTGGCCATTCTGTTTTATACTGATGTATTTAATATACAGTGTTTCCAAGTTACGCTTACGCCAAATGATATAACTGCCATGGTCAAGCAGAAAGGATGTTACATATTGTTTTATAAAATGCCAGTTGTTTCAGCAAAAGAGACCGATCATGTTATCTATTCAATTAGAAAATACTCACATATAGATTTGTGTTGTGTATATCTATACGTTTTTTTTCTCGCCATATAGTTGATTACGTTTTCTGTAAATTATTATATTTAATTAATACACATTGTTAAGAATTGAATTTGGACGTACATGGAGTTTATGTTCAAATGTAACCACAAATGGATATTCATATCTTTTCTTACCATAGGGATTCATTTACAGGTTATACAGAGTTTCAAGACTAGCACAGATTGGAGTACCGTTATGTTTTATACTGATTTGCTTTTTAAGAACTAATACAGTATGATATATTGTAATGAGATCAAAATTAAACGATGGTCAAATATTATGTTATTTCTGTGTTTACTAAATACATGCTGTGCTGAAAAACGTGCTGAAAAAAAGCTTGACATTTACACTGAGTGTAAAGATCTTCCAGATATTGAGTTGCATCCCGTTTTGCCCTCAGAACCGCCTCAATTCACCAGGGGGATGGACTCTACAATGTGTCTAAAGTGTTCCACAGGGAAGGGGGGCCCATGTTGACTCCAATGCTCTCCACAGTTGTGTCAAGTTGGCTGGATATCCCTTGGGTGGTGGACCCTTCTTGATACACACAGGAAATTGTTGAGAGTGAAAAACCCAGCAGTATTACAGTTCTTGACAAACTCAAACCAGTTCGCCTGGCACCTACTACCATACCCCGTTCAAAGGCACTTAAAGCTTTTGTCTTGCCCATTCACCATCTGAATGGCACACATACACATTCCATGTCTCAATTGGCTTCAAAATCCTTCTTTAACCTGTCTCCTCCCCTTTCATCTACACTGATTGAAGTGAATTTAACAAGTGACATCAATAAAAGATCATACGTTTCACCTGGATTCACCTGGTCAGTCTATGTCATGGAAAGAGCAGGTGTTCCTAAAGTTTTGTACACTCAGTGTGTATTGGAGAAGACTAAAAGTATCAATAATCAATGCATTTTACAGAGAGGAATGTGAGCCTTTTTACCGCCTTGACCAGTCATATAATGGAGTTATAATGGGGGTATGGATATTTCTTTTAGATATAAATATCTTGGGTGGTCTGTGTATCACAAGGCCCTAATAAGCAGCTTTTAGCCTCCATTGCACAAATGTCAGTCCAGCCACTTGTACGAGCTTGTTAGCATCAAGTCATGAATGCCTTAATAAGAGAGTTCTGCTCATGGAAGCATTGTTGAGCCCAAAGTGCCATACACTGTACCCACACACACCAAACACAAAGACTTTATCTACACCAGTCAAACTACAACAGTAATCTGCTGATCCAAGGGAAAGCCCTTTAAATTCCATTTTGGCTGCATCTAAAGCCTGCATTTGGACTGTATCAGACCCTTCTACCAGTATTTATACTGCCTGTGTTAATTGTGTTAGACTAACCACTAACCTGTCATTTCTTATACAGGTGAATCAGACATGACTTTTAGTGTGTTTGGGGCAGGAATGAAGACTGGATCGGTATACAAATGACTTACCGTATTTAAAATGATGTCATGAGAGGGAGGGACAATTCCCCAAACTCATACATCTTTTAACAACCATACCATAGGGTTCCAAGAAATGGGGCAAGAGAAAGGCACTCTATTTCAACAATACATTTCCTCCTTATTGCTTGAGAGTTGAATGCCATGCCAGGCACATACTTGAGAGTTTTGATTGTCTTATGTTTTCCTAAAATGTGTTTAATGACAGCTTTGTGAGCATGCCGCGACTCATTCTCTGTCCTGGCATCTAACATACGCACGTGCACGTGCACGTGCACACACGCACGCACGCACGCACGCACGCACACACACACACACACACACACACACACACACACACACACACACACACGAAAGAGCCTGCCTGCCAAAGCGGTCGCAAAACCACGTCTTCGACTGAGACTCCCTGACAGGAATTTCCCATCGCCCCATTATCAGCATCAGACGAGCTGAGTGATCGCAATTACATCTGCCCAAATGCTAAGAGCAACCGTTTTTCCTCCTTTTCCACCTCCTATCCTATCCCAGAGAGGAGAGGTTGAGTTTATGAATGGGCCCATTGTGAAATTGTGAGGTTTCTGTCTTTCTGTCTGGCTGTCTGACTGGTTCAGGGTTATGTAAACAAGCCTGTATAGCTTTAATGAAGCTTTAGTTAGCTAGCAGGATTCCTCCCTGTTTAGAAACTTACTGGGGTCTGTGGGGTGATGGTGTGACGGCTTTAGCAGAGTACCTTCCATGATGGGCAGTGATTCACACCAGAAGGCTATGGCAGCTCGTGACAATGGTTACCTACTCGTGTGCCAAGTACCAATGCAACATTATCAGTGTTGTGCATTATTGTCTCTGCAAGGAATAACTCAAGACAGGTTTTGTAGAAGCGAAGCACTAATGGGTTGTGTCCCTGTCATGAAATGGTTCATTTGCATTGAACTGCAAAGTCGTGAGTGGTTTATTCAGCTTCTTGGCACAGAGGAAAATGACAATGCACATCATTTCAGTTACTTATTCAGGTCTTATCTGGTGAAGTAGCTTGCCTTTTTAAGACACAGGTTGATGTTTACTGGGATGAATCCTGTCCTGGAGGCAGAGTTATTTAACTTGGCAAGTCAGTTAGGAACAAATTCTTATTTTACTGATGGCCTACCCCGGCTAAACCCCGGACAATGCTGGACCAATTGTGCGCCGCCCTATGGGACTCCCAATCACGGCTGTTTGTGATACAGCCTGGAATCGAACCAGGGTCTGTAGTGACGCCTCTAGCACTGAGATGCAGTACCTTAGACCGCTGCGCCACTCGGGAGCCCTGTTCACTCGGGAGCCCCCCTATATATATCGTCAAAATTCTTGACAACAAACAGTTGCTTTTGGTCTTATTTTAAGGTGAGGGTTAGGGTTAGGGTAAGGCATAATGTTAGCAGTATGGTTAAAGTTAGGGTTTAGGTTAGGGTTAGGTTTAAAATACAATTCTGACTTTTTGACTGTGCAAGCTAGGGACTACTCTGCAGAGCTGCCTCTAGTACATGAATCATCCCAATAAAAGCCAACCTGCATTTTAGACAGGGTGCTTCCTCTGTTCTCCCTTCAATGTAACAAGCAATGCAGTAAAACATTTTTTCTCCCAATCATACAATACAGGAATTTTTCAAAAACTAGATTGCAGCTGAACAATGCAGAGGGGATGTTGTTTGGATGAGAGGCTTTCTGTCTCGCTCTCCTATTTGTCAGCACTTCCAAACAAGGCTACCTGCAGAGAGCAGAGCAGACAGAGTCTGTGTCCTAAATGTCACCCACTTCTCTACATAGTGCACTACTTTTGACCATGGGCCATGGTCAAAAGTAGTGCACTATAAAGGGCATAGGGTTCCATTTGGGACACAGTCAGAGAGACTGTCTCTCCCTTGGAGACGCACGCCAAGCTCCTGTATATTATGTTTTGTGCATGCTTTGAATTTTTTCACAGCAACCCAAGTTTCTCCAAACAGTTACTCAGTCCAAGACCCACTGATACCTAGGCAGGGTACTCTAAACTACAGGAGGCTGCTGAGGGGAAAACGGCTCATAATAATGTCCGGAACGGTGCGAATGGGATGGCATCAAACACAAGGAAACCATGTGTTTGATGTATTTGATGGAAAACAGAAAGGAAAACGCCGCACACTGCTGCTCATGCTCTGAGGGGATTTTATTTATAACAACATTTCGACCCTTAGGTCTTCATCAGGCATCCATATCCCAGATGGGGGTGGAAGGTCCTATACAGTGCCTTGCAAAAGTATTCATCCCCCTCGGTGTTTTTCCTATTTTGTTGCATTACAACCTGCAATTTAAATTGATTTTTATTTGGATGGACATACACAAAATAGTCCAAATTGGTCAAGTGAGATGAAAAAATGGCCAGAAAAAAGCTATTTCTTAAAGAAAAAAATAAGCAAACGTTTGGTGTTCGCCAAAAGGCATGTGGGAGACTCCCCAAACATATGGAAGAAGGTACTCTGGTCAGATGAGACTAAAATTGAGCTTTTTGGCTATCAAGGAAAACGCTATGTCTGGCGCAAACCCAACACCTCACATCACCTCGAGAACACCATCCCCACAGTGAAGCATGGTGGTGGCAGCATCATGTTGTGGGGATGTTTTTCATCGGCAGGGACTGGGAAACTGGTCAGAATTGAAGGAATGATGGATGGCACTAAATACAGGGAAATTCTTGAGGGAAACCTGTTTCAGTCTTCCAGAGAGTTGAGACTGGGATGGAGGTTCCCCTTCCAGCAGGACAATTACCCTAAGCATACTGCTAAAGCAACACTTGAGTGGTTTAAGGGGAAACATTTGAATGTCTTGGAATGGCCTAGTCAAAGCCCAGACCTCAATCCAATTGAGAATCTGTGGTATGACTTAAAGATTGCTGTACACCAATGGAACCCATCCAACTTGAAGGAGCTGGAGCAGATTTGCCTTGAAGAATGGGCAAAAATCCCAGTGGCTAGATGTTCCAAGCTGATAGAGGCATATCCAAGAGACTTGCAGCTATAATTGGGGTGTTGAATAGTTATGTACGCTCATGTTTTCTGTTTTTATGTCTTATTTCCTGTTTCTTTCACAATAAAAAATAGTTTGCATCTTCAAAGTGGAAGGCATGTTGTGTAAATCAAATGATACAAACCCCCCAAAAATCTATTTTAATTCCAGGTTGTAAGGCAAGAAAATAGGAAAAATGCCAAGGGGGTGAATACTTTTGCAAGCCACTGTATATAGGGGCAGTACTCTGTGACATCACTTCCTGAAACAGGAGGTACAAATAATATGACAATATTATTTGACATTCAGTGTATCAAAATATATGATCATACACAAGGAATGTGATCAGTATTTACAGTAATATACAGTACCAATCAAAAGTTTGGACACACCTCCTGATTCAAGGGTTTTTCTTTATTTTTACTATTTTCTACATTGCACATCAAAACTATGAAATAACACATATGGAATCATGTAGTAACCAAAAAGTGTAAAACAAATCAAAATACATTTTATTTGAGATTCTTCAAAGTAGCCACCCTTTTCCTTGATGACAGCTGTGCACACTCTTGGCATTCTCTCAACCAGCTTCATGAGGTAGTCACCTGGAAGGCATTTCAATTAACAGGTGTGCCTTGTTAAAAGTACATTTGAGGTATTTCTTTCCTTCTAAATGCGTTTGAGCCAATCAGTTGTGTTGTGACAAGGTAGGAGGGGTATACAGAAGATAGCCCTATTTGGTAAAAGACTGAGTCCATATTATGGTAAGAACAGCTCAAATAAACAAAGAGAAACGACAGTCCATCATTACTTTAAGACATGAACTTCAGTCAATCAGTCAAGTTTCAGGAACTTTGAAAGTTTATTAAAGTGCAGTCACATAAACCATCAAGCGCTATGATGAAACGGGCTCTCATGAGGACCACTACAGGAAAGGAAGAAGCAGAGTTACCTCTGCTGCAGAGGATAAGTTCATTATAGTTAACTGCACCTCAGACTGCAGATTCACAGAGTTCAAGTAATAGACACATCAACATCAACTGTTCAGAGGAAACTGCGCGAATCTGGCCTTCATGGTCGAATTGCTGCAAAAAAAACACTACTAAAGGACACCATTAATAATAAGAGACTTGCTTGGGCCAAGAAACATGAGCAATGAACATTAGACCAGTGGAAATCTGTCCTTTGGTCTGATGAGTCCAAATTGTAGATTTCTGGTTCCAACCACTGTGTCTTTGTGAGACGCTGGGTAGGTGAACGGATGATCTCTGCATGTGTGATTCCCAACGTGAAGCATGGAGAAGGAGGTGTGATGGTGTGGGGATGCTTTGCTGGTGACACTGTCTGTGATTTATTTAGAATTCAAGGCACACTTAACCAGCATGGCTACCACAGCATTTTGCAGAAATACGCCATCCCATCTGGTTTGCGCTTAGTGGGACTATCATTTGTTTTTCAACAGGACAATGACCCAACACACCTCCAGCTTGTGTAAGGGCTATTTGACCAAGAAGGAGAGTGATGGAGTGGTGCATCAGATGACCTGGCCTCCACAATCACCCGACCTCAACCCAATTGAGATGGATTGGGATGAGTTGGACCGCAGAGTAAAGGAAAAGCAGCCAACAATTATTCTACAATGTAGAGAATAGTAAAAATAAATAAAAACCCTTGAATGAGTATGTGTGCAAACCTTTGACTGGTACTGTATATCACACATTATTCAATTAGGATAAAAAACACAATCATTTTGACATTTTGAAACTATAAAAACTTCAAAGTCAAAAACCTCGTTAAGGCCAAGAGGAGACAGTGTGTTCAGCCTGTGGATCCAGAAAGAATCCCTTTTATGAAGTTTCCTCTCAATGTCCCCTCCCCTGTGTGACATCTTAACCATTTCCATCCCAAAGTATCTCAGAGAACTAATAGGATGTCCAGCTTGTACAAAATGAACAGCAACCAGATTTTGTGTTTCACCTGTCTGTATATTGCTGTGGTGCTCACTGATCTGGATCTTAAGGCTTCTGCAGGTTTTCCCTACGTAATGAGGTATTTGATACCATTCCACTAATTCCACTCCAGCCATTACCATGAGCCTGTCCTCCTCAATTAAGGTGCCACCAACCTCCTGTGCCCTAAACACAACTGTTGCTATGATACCAGCTTGGTATCTAAGTCCTTTCTCTTGTCTCTCTGTTGGAAAAGAAAGAAGGTGAAAGAAAATGCAACGGAGGGGTCATGTGTGGCATTCCTTAAGCTTTTCTACTATCTTTCTCTTTGGGGAGTCTCTCTCTCTCTCTCCCCCGTCACTTCTTTCTTTCTCTTTAGTCGGGCGGGTTGGTAAATTATCCCCTAGTCAAAGCTTACATTACGACATGCAGCTCAGTGAAGATTTGGAATGAGCAAAGTACACAGCCAGTGAGCAACACTAGATTTTTCTATAAATTGTGCTCTAGATGCAGAAGCAGGGGTTGTTTTTCATACCTGGAGGCTCCAGGAAAGCATCCACACCTTGCTAGGAGGAGTGGGAGACGTTTTTCCGCTAACAGTACCTAACCCCCCCGTCTGTCCATATCAGTCCATGTAAAGAGTTAGACAGAAAGGTAGAGATTGTTGGTGTACGTGTTGGTCATTTATTTACAGTAACCATAGCTCCTAGATAGATATAGATACCTTGCCTAGGTTACACTTCTTTTTCCAGTCTGTCAAAGAAACCTACCCAACTAACTGCAAGTTCATTATCATTAATTCTTGTCCTTTGCTTTTGCAAAGGTTTATGTGGCTTATTAGGGGAAGTACTGGTAATTATATCTGGCCACTCATACCTGCAAAATATTTGCAAACTGCACACTCATCCCCTCCATGATATAGTCAATTCAAACTGTCCATCCTATCTCTCATATCTTCATTTAGCTAATCTGTTTTACATCTGCCTTTCTGAGGAAAAGTTTTCTTTATGAGCAGACAGCAATAATAGAGTAATTTCCTGTCATTTTATTCTAAAATTACACAGCTGTCAAGTGCATTTATAGTTTCGTACTTTCACACACGACTTTCACACACATGCTCCATCCGTGCCTGTTTCTGTCCTTCCCACATCAAATTATCTTCAGTCTCCTTATATTTTTTTCAAATGCAACATGCCACTACTATGTACTAAACAGTGGAAGGACACAAAACAATCTCGAAATCATCCCCATCTGTATTGTAAGACATTACAACAGCACAACAAACCAAACCATCCGTCCCAGCTCCCAGCTTCTCTACACTATGGTTCTAGGTTTAACTATGCACAAATTGTGTAAGGACACAAAGCCAAATATATTATAGAAGCACAACAAAACAAGGTAATTTGTCCCCGACTCTCTTACCCCAGATCGAGACAAGGTTCCTGTCCAGGGTTTAGACTGGAGACGGTGGACGATGTCATAATGACACAGAGAGTGTCTTTCAGAACATTCCCATAATTATCCTCCTACCCTCCATCTCATCTGTCTGACGTGGATCTGTCACTGACATTGATTGTTTGTCCTGATGCCCACCTCCTTGGGGAGTGGAAGGGGATGGTGGGGGATGTTTGGATCCTCCTAGACTGGAGTTGGAAAGGTTGCATTGAGGAGCCCATGGGAGAGCTAGAGGCCCGTACTGACTGGAGCCATTGGTGAGATTGGTATCGTGTTAATGGGGGCCAAGGCTCCAAGACACATAGTGGGAAAAACCATAAGAGCCAATGGAATGTAGAGCTCCTTGAATCAATGTCAGAATTTCTGAATTAGAGACAATTGCAGACGCTGCATACAGACATGAGACAATGTGCCCTGTTTGGAAACTGGCTGGGCTGAGTTTTTGTTCACCCTCGCTCAGTGTGTGTGTGCGTGTTTATATGCGCATGTGTGCATGTGTGGTGTACCTGCGTGCCTGGCACCAGCTGATTACCTAATTCGACAGCGCCACTAAGCTATGTCGTAATGAAAAACATGTCAAGCATCTTCACTGGTCTGATTATGACTAGACAGGGAATAGAACTAATGGCACTAAAAAGGCTAAATCTCCCCCTCATTATGTCTCCCTGACTGATAAGGGATGTAGAGGGGCTGGGGGTAGAGAGGCTGGGACTGAGACTTGGGTAGGGGGTTGGTATTATGTTATGTGGTAGGGGGGCTGGGGGGCTGGGAATAGGGAGTGGGACTGGGGTAGCGGCAGAGAGGGGCTGGTGTGGATGGAAGTGTCCTGGTCTGGACCTTGTCTGGACCAAGATGAGTTTACAGACTCAGTGATAATCCCTGGCCATGAAAAACAGACATGGTAGCATAGGTGCTCCCCCAGCAAACAGGGGATGTCCTAAGGACATTAGGCAACATTCCCATTAGGTCCCTTTTATGGTTGTGGCAATATGTTATCCCACTGTTCTGAGAATGTTCTAGGATAATTAAAATAAGACGTTCACCTCAGGACCATAAAGGGACATTCAGTACAGGTCCCGGTTTAGTCGCAGTAAAACGCTATAATAAAGTATTTTGATGTTCACTAGTGAATGTTAAAAATAAAATGAGAAGATACTGAAAATTACAAACAAAATTCCCAATGACGCACTAATGCAATTCCACAAAATACACAACATGCACAGCAGCAGATTAGCAAAAAATAAAATAGCACCTTATCCAAACAGGTTGTCGGATGGAAGCCTCTAGCCTAGCCTATTTACTGCACACAAAGTCGCCATGAATTCAAAGCACACGCATAATTGACACTGCCGGACTGCACACGCGACCCGAATGCAGTTAATAAACTCCACAGGAAACCCATAAAGATTAGCCTATAAAATAACTTGTGCCTTTTTGAGCTGTCATTGTGACTGTCCAGACAGTCACAAATTTGATAGGCCAATGCACAATTCACTACATAGGCATATCTGTCACAGACATGAAGTCTGTTAACAATTCAGAGACGCAAGAGGGAAAATTCGATTTTCTCCTGTCCTAGAGCCTAGGTTATTTTCCTATCCAGTCCCAATCCCACTGAAACCCAAAATCTTGACTCCTGTCTTGCATGCAAATTCTGTGATCCATAGATTGCATTATCCAAGCACATCTTACGCTATACCACTTCCTCTGCTTCTCTGTGCTGTCTCGTACTTGCTGCCCATATGAGAGCTTCATTAGAGAATGTGTGATCAACAAACGGTGTGAGAATAGATATGGATATTTTTAACAGTGTTGGTCCCATGTAAGATACTTTGATATTTAAACTATTTAAACATCTCCCTGCATGTTATCCATGCGCTGGTCTGCTATCTGTAGGCATATAATCATCAACTCAATTTAGCCAAATATAGGACATATTCTGTCATTCGTTGAAGGAGGTTAT
The DNA here is from genome assembly GCF_901001165.1 of Salmo trutta. Classification (NCBI taxonomy): domain Eukaryota; kingdom Metazoa; phylum Chordata; class Actinopteri; order Salmoniformes; family Salmonidae; genus Salmo; species Salmo trutta. The sequence continues at coordinate 11,700,144 of NC_042986.1, read as the reverse complement.
CTAGCAAGCTTAGCAACTTTGGTCACTTGACTTTTCTTTAACTGCCCTTACAAAGTTTGTATGATTCGACAACGCTATACTCCACGATTTACGATGGAGTTGAACAGCGACGAGTGTGGGCAGACTGGAGCTCCGACGTCAGATAAAATGACGTTTTATAAAAAAATACGACATTGTTCTGTGTAATTGCGGCCTACTATTCTTTAGGTGCGGAAAGCAGTCGTTTTTGATAAACATGTATTTTTTCAAAGATAGTTACTTTATTATTACTATGTATCAGTTTAATTTGCTCTGAAATCCTTACATAGTGGCGCAGCGCCTTCTTATTTAGGGAGAACCCTGGCAGAGTGACCATATCTTGGTTTGAAACACTTTAATTTGATATTGATTTATTAGGTTCCCTGATAAAAGATTAGAGGGCCTAGAGATCTGCCAATTTTTGATCTATTTCCTGGTACTCTCTGGATAAATACAAATTATTCCTGGTATTGAAACTTGGTAGATTTTTGGGAAAATATGAATCCCTAGTTCTGACATAAAGTTGTCCTCATTGACCACAAGGAGATGTTTTAGACAGGACATTCAGCAAACACAAGGGGACTACCAGTACAGGTCCTGGTTTACTACTGGCAGTGTGGTACAATAAGGTCTTTGAATGACCGTTAGGGAACGAACCTGTTTGACTTTTTTTTACCCCTTTTTTCTCCCCAATTTCATGGTATCCAATTGGTAGTTACAGTCTTGTCTCATTGCTGCAACTCCCGTACGGACTCAGAAGAGGCGAAGGTCAAGAGCCGTGTGTCCTCTGAAACACAACCCAACCAAGCCACACTGCTTTTGACACAATGCCCATTTAACCTGGAAGCCAGCCGCACCAATGTGTTGGAGGAAAGACCGTACACCTGGCGACCGTGTCAGCGTACACTCCCGTACACGCCCACAGGAGTCAACAGTGCGCGATTGGACAAGGACATCCCTGCCGGCCAAACCCTCCCCTAACCCGGATGACGCTGCAATTGTGCACCGCTGCAATGGTCTCCTGGTCGCGGCCAGCTGCAACAAAGCCTAGACTCAAACCCAGAATCTGTAGTGGCACAGCTAGCACTGCGATTTAGTGCCTTAGACCACTGCACCACTCGGGAGGCCGAGACCCTGTTTGGCTTTGACAGGACGTTCTCCTCATGTTTTTCAACGAGCACAAAAGGATGTTCCACACAGGTCATAGTTTGCTTTAGCCAGGATGTTGTGTCATGATTCTCAGGGGGAACTCTCAGGACATAAATATTTCTAGTCCCAAGGGAACGTTCTCTGGGGGACCTTTGTCTACTTCCCTGTAAGTTACCAGGATGTTGTTGAAGACCATGTGAGGATATCTTTAAGCCGTTTTCATGACATTTGTTTTACCAGTCGTCAGGACATCGCATGATGGTCCTCTGGGAAGATTCTCTGGGGGAGCTTTGTCTAGTTCCCTGTACGTTTACAGGACGTCGTTGAGGATCATGTCAGGACATTTTTAAGACATTCCCGGGACACTTGTTTTATAAGTAAGTAATGGAATGGAATTGGGGGTTTTAGGTAAGTGGGACAATGACACTTTTTTATACTGACCTTTTAATATGACCCTCACGTGGGCTTTGAACTGAATGCTGATCGTTCTGCAGTGCCAAACACATTCTGCAGTGCCCAATACATTTATTACCTAGAATATATCTCTGCAGGAAAATAGGAAAATAGTGCTGTCGGCACTGCTATTCTAGTTATCAGTTAATCTGACTATTCTCTCATCATTATCACAGCAATTTGAGGCTTTTCTGTATAGTTGTCTGATGTTGGTGGGGCATTTTACTCAGTTTTTATGTTACTCCTTAATCACTATGATCAATTCCATTGTTTTTCTTGAGTGTATTTTGTAACAGAACTGGGTTAAATTCCAAAGTGTAGCAGTACAGGTTCGCTCAAGCATTGACACAGGCATGGTGGTGTAGCAGGAAGATTGGAACCAAGATTGCAACCACGAACCAAGAGGCTGTGAGTTCAAATCAAAGGTGAGAACATGTTGAATAACAAGTACTGTACAAATGAACATGCACAATGTAATCATGTACAGTGCATTTGGAAAGTATTCAGACCCCTTGACTTTTTCCACATTTTGTTACTTTACAGCCTTCTTTGAAAATTGATTAAATTGTTTTTTTACCCTCAGCAATCTACAAGTAGGCTGTTATGTGCCTTTTACTGAGGAATGGCTTTCATCTGGACAGTCTACCATAAAGGCCTGATTGGTGGAGTGCTGCAGAGATAGATTGTTTTCCTTTTGGAAGGTTCCCTCATCTCTACAGAGGAACTCTGGAGCTCTTTCAGAGTGACCATTGGGTTCTTGGTCACCTCCCTCAGTTTGGGCGGGCGGCCAGTTCTCAAACTTCTTCCTATTAAGAACTATGGAGGCCACTGTGTTCTTGGGGACCTTCAATTCTGCCAAAAAAAAATCGTACCCTTCTCCAGATTTGTGCCTCGACACAATCCTGTCTCAGAGCGCTACGGACAATTCCTTTGACCTCATGGCTTGGTTTTTGCTCTGACATGCACTATCAATTGTGGGACCTTATATAGACAGGTGTGTGCCTTTCCAAATCCTGTCCAATCAATTGAATTTGCCACAGGTGGACTCCAATCAAGTTGTTGAAAACATCTCAAGGATGATCAATGGAAACAGGATGCACCTGAGCTCAAGTTCGAATCTCTGAGTACTTATGTAAATAAGGTATTTCTGTTCTTTACTTTTAATACATTTGCAAACATTTCTAAAAACCTGTTTTTCGTTTTGTCGTTATGGGGTATTGTGTGTAGATTGATGAGGGAAAAAATACATGTAATCAATTTTAGCATAAGGCTGTAACGTAACAAAATGGGGAAGAAGTCAAGGAGTCTGAATACTTTCTGAATGCACTGTATGTCAAATATGTAAGTTGAAAACACTATGTGTGTGTGTGAGTGTCCCTAACCATGCCAACATGACAAAGAGCAGTGAATGGATCAGTGGTTCACCATTCAGGGCCTTAATGGGCTCAGTAACAAGGGGTCCTTGACCACTGGTTGAATCAACGTAATTTCAATGAAATTACATTGAACCAATGTGGAATAGACAATGAATTCACGTCTGTGCCCAGTAGGTGGGGTATGTCTCTGGAACAAACTGGGAACTAGACAAAACCGTAACTGTAGGTGACCGTTCTGAGGATGTCCTTGCGACTCCTTGCCAGTCATTGATCTTTTATGGCTTTCTGTATTTGTCTTGCATCCCATACTGTGTTAGATAGTACCTATATTGGGCCGATTTCCTATTATATTTTTGGTGTAAATGACTTACAGAATCCCTGAGCAGCTACAGGAAAGAGGGCAAAAGTGAGTGAAAGTTATATGAGCTGGTTGATATGTTACCACTACACTCCAGAAAGTTCACTGTCAACAATCCGACTAGAGTTCTCCTTCTCCGGATGGTGATGGAATGTGGACTGGGCTTGGCGTGGATTTGTACAGCCTTCCTGCCATCTCCCTCAACCCGCCATCGCTCACTCCTCTCCTTGTTACCGTGTTAATAAACTGTAAACGTTCAACCTGGCAACACTCTGCCTCGTTAAAATTTGTGAGCACCATTCATTCCTTCTCAGGTTTGATTTTGGGCCGGGGGGAAAGGCTAACCTACGCTATGCGATGGCGGTGCTTCTGCCTCTAATGGGATGGGAGAAGGAATGGAGAGATGGAGATGGGGGAATCTGAATGTAGTCCATAGGGAGCTCCCATCGTCCTGGACCTATAGTCGGACAAGAACAGGGTTGTGCTCACTAGGCACGAAACAGAAGAAAATGGGCTGAAACTTCGAGGTACTATCTAAACTTGTCCAATAAGAAACACTTGTTTTCCGTTGCACAAAATGTTGATACCTTTGCCCAAATGAATACCACCATTTTCACTCTAGTCCAGAGGGGGTAATGAATCAGCAATAATATTTCAGTCCTAAAAATCAAAGCTGTCGTGATTGTATATACTGTATGTCCAACCTGAGTCTGATCTAGCCCCATAAATGCCCTAGCTGCTCTACCATCCATTTTTACATGTCTTATCCCATACATCAGAAGTCACTTGCGGAGACGCTGTAATCTTTCAGAAGCTTTTAGTTGAAATCCTGTTGACAGTGTTTTTTAAATACCCTTGTGATTATTCTGTTCGTAGCGGTTTACATACAGTATCTCAGCGAGGCTGGCTAAGACATGGGCTCTAGTGTGGGATGAGTCCTTTTGGATATAAATCGATGTATTTATATGAAAAAGACTGTCTAGATCTCTTGGCAGGCTGATAAAACTTTAGAAAATAATATAATATTTGTGGACATAACTCTCCTGGCTTCAGACAGGTTTACAGTCTCATGCTGGCAGAATGAATTCCTGAAATAAACTTTCCAGACCCTGGGAGTGAAAACAACTCCCTTTCTTTTGTGGGCGAGGTGCAAGAGACTGGCCTCAGACCGATATTCATCAGTAGGGATAACCTTTGACCCGGGAATCATATGACGCCGAGTGCTGGAGATCCTTGTGCAGCCAGACAGTCTGACTGGCTGTGGCGGGCGGGCGGCATCTCTCCCTAACACTTTCTCTCTCTCTCTTTCTCCCCGACCCTCTCTCTCTTTCCCAGTCTCTCGCTCGCTCTCTTTTTTGCTCACTTAGTTTGCAGCACTCTGATCTACGTAGCTCCCATATGCTGAAGCAGTCTGAACCCTAGCAGGAGAAACCAAGCTTCTGTCTGTCTCTCCACAATCACACCCATCGTTGAGATGATGTGTCCCCTATAAATATGTGTCCCCTTTAAGGATGTTGTGTCCCCTATAAACAGACAAGACAGACAAGACACTGGGCTCTTAGCGCTCCTGGCAATTACCATTAGGTAGGCTATGACAGAGGTATTCAACACCGTCCAACAGGCTGAAGCAGCTGCTGACAAGTCTCTCTCTCCCCGCGTCTTCTACTCCAGACCAGTCTACAGGGATGCTGTTGTTGTGACACTGGTGTTCAGATAAGAGATTCCTACCTGGGCCCGGAGAAAGACATTGATTCCTACCGTAGCTCAGGAGAAAGACATTGAGAACATGCTGTCTGGCAAGCAGGGTGGGGCGGCAGGGTAGCCTAGTGGTTAGAGCGTTGGTTGCAACCGAAAGGTTGCAAGTTTGAATCCCCGAGCTGACAAGGTACAAATCTGTTGTTCTTCCCCTGAACAGGCAGTTAACCCACTGTTCCTAGGCTGTTGTTGAAAATAAGAATTTGTTCTTAACTGACTTGCCTAGTTAAATAAAGGTATAAAAAAAAGACTAACCTCTCTCTCAGGATTTGGACCTCTCAAGACCTTTCTGCACGTCTCATTCTGCTTACAGGAAGAGGCAGCCTTGCCCATAAATATACAACCCTGTTAATTTCACAACCTACCTGGCACCCATAAAGCCGTCATTAATCAGAGTTTGAGGCATTTCACTCAGGTGAATCATAGTAAGGAACAGAGAGCCGTGCCAAGGAGGTCCTGAGGATGAGCGCTGTGGGGACGAGCTGCGGTGAGGTGCTTGGAACAGGCGGAGGGGAACGTGAGGTGACATGTTCTGCTGGTATAGGAGGAGATGGGAGTTCTCCTGTAATGAGTGCTTTGTGTGATATAATGGTATGGACAGCTAGGTCCGCCCCCTGCTCAGGTTTCCCCACTCACTCAGCTCCCAGGGGAGAAACAGCAACAAGAACAATGCTGAAACATGTCAAGCAGACTTGTAAGAGGGTGAGAGGGAGACCTGAGAGCACTCTCATTTAAAGCTGCATTGTGTGTGCACATAGATGCATCACATAGATGCATTACAATACCGTATTCATGTGATAACTTCATTAAGGTCAATGTCTATGTGGCCAAGGTCTCCTGCGCATCACAAGACTGTGTTAGCCTGCTGAGTTAAAGCCTAGGTAATTATCTTGGAGCACTAACACACGTCTTCAGGTGTCAGGTAAGGTTACTAGTCATATGAGTTTGATTTACAGTACCACCTCCGTTACATCTATTCATCTTGCCCATGCACTTGTAGTAAACCTATCATGTAGCAATTCGGTGTAGTTTACAGCTGTTTAGACTGACTGTAAATGCTTCTTGTACAGTAATTCACACCACTCTGCTTCTCCCTAATATGAATTACCCTAGAAAACATCTGTGAGGTTCAACAGACACAGTTGGCTTTGATACTGACGTTGTTTTTGATTCCCAGCCATGCCAAAGGCTGTAACATGCAGTACAGTACAGTAGAGCATAGAGTTAGAGAGAGAGAGAGAGAACGAGAGACAGGGAGAGAGAGAGAGAGAAAGTGGGAGTGAGAGAGAGCGAGAGAGAGAGAGAGAGAGAGAGAGAGAGAGAGAGAGAGAGAGAGAACGAGAGACAGGGAGAGAGAGAGAGAGAGAGAAAGTGGGAGTGAGAGAGAGCGAGAGAGAGAGAGAAAGAGAGAGAGAGCAAGAGAGAGAGAGAGAGAGAGAGGGTATGGCTAACAGCTGTGTGCTCCTGTCTCGGGACAACTGGCTCTGACGGCATTTCCTTGGATATTCTCACATACTGTGTCTTTATTTCCAGTGGTCAAGCTGCTGTTGCTGGATCCGTGCGCAGCGCTCGGCGTGCGTCGTGGATAAATGCTGCTTTGTCAGTGTTTTTCCCCTCTGCTCTGAGCAGCTGTCCTGTCCACAGCCTCTTAGTCTTATAGGCTTCAACGGCTCAGCAAGCTAAGCACATGCAATGGCTCACAGTAGTAGTAACACCAAAACGAAGGTGAATGTTTAGACTGGCTTTCTTTATACCATTTGGAAAAATATACACAAAATAGACATACCAGCATTTCCAATATGGGCATAGGCCACCCAGCAAAATATGCATCGTAACAACAAAGGAGAAATACGTTGGTGATAAGGTGAACTAAAGACAAAGGTTAGGATAATTTTACATAGCCAGTTAGGGGCATTGGGTTAGCTAAAATTCTACAGTTGTCCCCGACGTGACCCAAAACCCACAAAATACGTAAAGTATGTTTAGTATGGCTCTGAGGCCAGACTGGAGATACAGAGTGAGGGAAAGAGAGAGACTCAGAGAGAGAGAGAGCGAGAGAGCGAGAGACAGGGGCACCAGGGGTCAGAGAAGCAGCCGCCTTGCCTCTCTCCTTGCCTCTCAGTGACTGATTAAATGCACGAGTGCCCCTGAGGTTGGAGCCAGGGAAAAGAAGCCCAGAGAGAGCATGTTACTAATAAGGCCTTGACTATTACCTGGACTGACAGCCAGAGAATGGGAGGAGAGGGGCTGGCTCCAGAGCACTCAGTCAGCCAGAAAGCTCCCAAACTGCGGGGCTAACGCAGGTCAAGTGATTTGGCGCCTTGGGTGTATTAAAGCTATTTACAAGAGTCCAAAGGATTTACGGCTACTCCTCGTAACGGCCTGCTAAATTATACGACCTGGCACTAGGTGGTCGTATTTTCTGATCCACTCAATCAATATGTAAGGCCAATAAAGAATGTTTCCTTAATGTTTGTCAGTGTGTTGTGTTTGGTTTTGGTTGTGTTGTAGGAGAGAGGGTTGTCTTTTTATTAGTGGCTCCTAGGGCCTTGTGTGAGGGTAAGTGCATGGATCAACATGCATACACATGACCAATTATATATAACTCTCTCTCATACTTGGCCCCTGAGTGGCGCAGCGGTCTAAGGCACTGCATCTCAGTGCTAGAGGTGTCACTACAGACACCCTGGTTTGAATCCAGGCTGTATCACAACCGGCTGTGGTTGGGAGTCCTATAGGGCGGTGCACAATTGGCCCAGCGTCATCCGGGTTTGGCCGGTGTAGGCCGTCATTGTAAATAAGAATTTGTTCTTAATTGACTAGTTAAATAAAGGTAAAAAATAAATAATGCACACACATTCCCTTGTTATTCTCCAATAGTATGCCTACTCTTAACAGTAGCTTATTCAATATGGTGCGCAAGTGATCGTAGTGGGGGTAGTAAAAGGAAATGTTGTATATAACAAAACATTTTGTGACTTTTGGCATGGTTACAGTCAAGGCTGCAAACGCCTTCTCAAGACATAGGTCTACCCAATCACAGAGCATTTCTTCATCTCCATCTTTAATATCTTTCGGTTTCATCTGATTAGAACAACTATTGTTCAACAGCCAAAACACCAGATAATTTTTACACTGAAGTCCTGTCTTCTTGCCTTGTTGCCACACATCAGGTCAACCAATACTCTGTCAAACTTTTACTGCCATCTAGTGGAGAGCAGTGTAAGGTGCATGGAGATAAATCTAATCTACCCCATTCATGCAAGGGGAGATGGCTAGGGTTAGGGTTATGGCTAAGGTTAGGGTTATGGTTAGGGTTATCAACCGGGATGTGGACATGAAGTTAGGGTTATGGCTGGGGTTATCAGACAGGGTGTGGACATGGAGCTAGGGTAAGGGTTATGGGTAGGGTTATCAGACGGGGTGTGGACATGGAACTAAGGTTAGGGTTATGGTTAGGGTTATCAACCGGGATGTGGACATGAAGTTAGGGTTATGGCTGGGGTTATCAGATGGGGTGTGGACATGGAGCTAGGGTAAGGGTTATGGGTAGGGTTATCAGACGGGGTGTGGACATGGAGCTAGGGTTAGGGTTATGGGTAGGGTTATCAGACGGGATGTGGACATGAAGTTAGGGTAAGGGTTATGGGTAGGGTTATCAGACGGGGTGTGGACATGGAACTAGGGTTAGGGTTATGGGTAGGGTTATCAGACGGGATGTGGACATGAAGTTAGGGTTATGGGTAGGGTTATCAGATAGGGTGTGGACATAGAGCTAGGGTAAGGGTTATGGGTAGGGTTATCAGACGGGGTGTGGACATGGAACTAGGGTTAGGGTTATGGGTAGGGTTATCAGACAGGGTGTGGACATAGAGCTAGGGTTAGGGTTATGGGTAGGGTTATCAGACAGGGTGTGGACATAGAGCTAGGGTTAGGGTTATGGGTAGGGTTATCAGACGGGGTGTGGACATGGAACTAGGGTTAGGGTTATGGGTAGGGTTATCAGACGGGGTGTGGACATGGAACTAGGGTTAGGGTTATGGGTAGGGTTATCAGACGGGGTGTGGACATGGAACTAGGGTTAGGGTTATGGGTAGGGTTATCAGACAGGGTGTGGACATAGAGCTAGGGTTAGGGTTATGGGTAGGGTTATCAGACGGGGTGTGGACATGGAGCTAGGGTAAGGGTTATGGGTAGGGTTATCAGACAGGGTGTGGACATGGAGCTAGGGTAAGGGTTATGGGTAGGGTTATCAGACAGGGTGTGGACATGGAGCTAGGGTAAGGGTTATGGGTAGGGTTATCAGACGGGGTGTGGACATGGAGCTAGGGTAAGGGTTATGGGTAGGGTTATCAGACAGGGTGTGGACATGGAGCTAGGGTAAGGGTTATGGGTAGGGTTATCAGACGGGGTGTGGACATGGAGCTAGGGTAAGGGTTATGGGTAGGGTTATCAGACAGGGTGTGGACATGGAGCTAGGGTAAGGGTTATGGGTAGGATTATCAGACAGGATGTGGACATGAAGTTAGGGTAAGGGTTATGGGTAGGGTTATCAGACGGGGTGTGGACATGGAACTAGGGTTAGGGTTATGGGTAGAGTTATCAGACAGGGTGTGGACATGGAGCTAGGGTAAGGGTTATGGGTAGGGTTATCAGACAGGGTGTGGACATGGAGCTAGGTTAAGGGTTATGGGTAGGGTTATCAGACGGGGTGTGGACATGGAGCTAGGGTAAGGGTTATGGGTAGGGTTATCAGACGGGGTGTGGACATGGAGCTAGGCTTAGGGTTATGGGTAGAGTTATCAGACAGGGTGTGGACATGGAGCTAGGCTTAGGGTTATGGGTAGAGTTATCAGACAGGGTGTGGACATGGAGCTAGGGTTAGGGTTATGGGTAGAGTTATCAGACAGGGTGTGGACATGGAGTTAGGGTTAGGGTTATGGGTAGGGTTATCAGATGGGGTGTGGACATGGAGCTAGGGTAAGGGTTATGGGTAGGATTATCAGACAGGGTGTGGACATGGAGTTAGGGTAAGGGTTATGGGTAGGGTTATCAGACGGGGTGTGGACATGGAACTAGGGTTAGGGTTATGGGTAGAGTTATCAGACAGGGTGTGGACATGGAGCTAGGGTAAGGGTTATGGGTAGGGTTATCAGACGGGGTGTGGACATGGAACTAGGGTTAGGGTTATGGGTAGAGTTATCAGACAGGGTGTGGACATGGAGCTAGGGTAAGGGTTATGGGTAGGGTTATCAGACGGGGTGTGGACATGGAGCTAGGGTAAGGGTTATGGGTAGGGTTATCAGACGGGGTGTGGACATGGAGCTAGGGTAAGGGTTATGGGTAGGATTATCAGACAGGGTGTGGACATGGAGTTAGGGTTAGGGTTATGGGTAGGGTTATCAGACGCGGTGTGGACATAGAGCTAGGGTAAGGGTTATGGGTAAGGTTATCAGCCGGGATGTGGACATTAAGTTAGTGTTAGGGTTAGGGTTATGGCTAGGGTGAAGGTTTTGGGTTAGGGCCAGTCATGTCCCCTTATTAGAACCCATTCATGCACAGAAGGGGCAAACACTCCAGATCAGAATATACTGAAGCACTTGGGTATACAAACCACTTCTCAGCGGGTGATAAATCTCCCGTATTCAGCACACATCTGCACCCAGCCAGGGGGTAATAGGTTCTTGTAATATGCCTCTACTAAACAGACTCTAATGAATTATTAATGGTTGCCCTATGATTACATCAAACCAATCAATAACTCAACTATGCAGATTATGAATAAAATATCAAAATAGACCCCAGACAGACACACACACACACACACACACACACACAGACCCACACACAGACCCAGGCACTATGAAATTGTACGTCTAAAAATGTTATCAGTGAGATAAAAACGATATTACAATCGAGTGATTCACATCAATCATATGCTGTAATTAAACAGAGACACATACAACCCAGGGGGATAAACACAGTGGATGCATCCAAAATAGGACCCTGTTCCCTATATAGTGCACTAGTTTATAATAATAATTTGGTGGGTGCTTATATTTGTCCTGTTTCATGTGTTTCAATGGTTTTTTTGCAAATCCCAATTCCCCCTGAGACACCCTCAGAGAGAGTGGGGTCATGGCCAGCCATTATCAACAGTGACCCTGGAGGAATAAGGGTCAAGTGCCTTGCCCACGGGCACATCAACAGATTTTTCACCTTGTCGGCTCAGAGATTCAAACTAGCAAACTTTCGGTTGCTGGCCCAATCTAACCGCTAGGCTACCTGCCACCCTCAAGTAAAGTAATGCTACTGTGTATACAGTATATAGTGAATAGGGTGCCATTTCAGACACAGTGTGTAAACTAGCCAGACAGTCAGCCAGATGTGTGTCCTCAAATAACAGTGGGCTACCCTAGAAGTAACATAGTAAACGTAAATCTGGGACACTCAAATGAGTATAAGTTACGTTTGGTATGGTACATAAGACAGATGGTTACTTAAGGCAACAATGAAAGTAAGGTAGTTGGTCAGGGTGGATGGGTGGGCATATAACACGTTCAAATCTCATCAGAGACAACTTTAGCTTTTGAGCTAATTAGCAACTTTTCAACTACTTACTACTTTTTAGCTACTTTGCAACTACTCAACATGTTAGCTAACCCTAACCCTAACCTTAACTAACACTTCCCCTAACCCTAACCTTAACCTTAACCTTTTAACCTAAATCCTAAATTTAACCCTAATCTTAACCCTAACCCCTAACCTAGCTAGAATTCCTGACATATCATGCGTTTTGCAAATCTGTAACATATAGAGGGGTTGGACACATTACAGTTGAATGCATTCAGTTGTACAACTGACTAGGTATCTACCTTTTCTAATACGAGATTGTAATTCGTAACATATCATACAAAATGAGTGATTTACGTCCACAAATTAATACATACCAGTGGAGGCTGCTCAGAGGAGGAAGGGATGGACCATCCTCCTCAGTGAATTTGATAAAAATACAAATTGTGAAACATGAAAAAAGTTTTCCTTTTTAGATACAACTATACTAAATATATTCACATGCACCAAGTAATATATTAAAACACTATGTTTTGCAATTGTCTACAGTAGTCTTAGCAGCATTCTGTAGGGTAGCACCATGGTGTAGCCGGAGGACATCTACCTTCTGTCCTCCTCTGGGTTCATTGACTTCAATACAAAAAACCCTTCCATAGACTTACACAGTAATTATGTCAACTTCCAGAGGACGTCCTCCAACCTATCAGAGCTCTTGCAGCATGAACTGACATGTTGTCCACCCAATCAAATGATCAGATAATGAATCTAGTACTGTCATAAGCTACTGTACAGCTAGCTAGCACTGCAGTGCAAACAATGTTGTGAGTAGTTGACTCAAAGAGAAAGACAATAGTTGAATAGATTTGAACAAATTAATTTCTTCCAAAATGAAGAAGAAGCTAGAGAGAGAGAAAGAGAGAGAGCGAGCGATTGAGAGCGAGAGAGCGAGCGAGCGAGCTATATTTAGTTGTATTTTATTTTCACTTTCACTTAGCAAGCAAATTCAGCTAGCTAGTTTAACCTACTCAAACACCTGGCTCAAAAAGAGAGGGGCGCTATGTTAGCTAGCTGGCTATGGCTATCCAACACTGGAACTCTTCCAAGTCAAGGTAAGCTTTTGGTTTTAGGAATTTGGAACACACTGATGGAACTGCTAAACTACTTTCTGACTGTACACTCTACTGCATGATTGTACCAGGTTTACTAACGCGTTTGTTCTAGTAGTTCTAGTAGACTATGACGTGACATTGATGTAGGCTGTGTGTAGCGGTTAGCGGTCATGATATGAAGGTTTGGCTTAGAAAGTTTTTTCCGCCTGGTCACAGACAGCTGATGTGTTGTGCACTGAAGTCCACAAGCTAAGGAAAAAGCTAGGAGGAGGAGAATAGTTGCGAGATGAAATTATATATGCAATGAGCAAAGCGATCATGCTGTTTTTATGTGGCTGCTATGAAAGTGAACTGTGTTTGCGTTTGATCAGGGGTGTATTCATTCTGCCATTTTGGTTGAATTTGTCCAATAGAAACTTTAATTTCCAACTGTTGAACTAATGATTACACCCTAGATTAGCTAGATGCAGGCAACCGTGTGCAAGGCGGTATTGAATGTGTAACTGTCTGTCACCTTCATTACTCTAAATTCTCTCGATAGGTGCACATATGTTGTAAACTTTCATTCATAGGCTAGGTTCTAGCAACCTCATGATGGGTACAGGGAAAATTCCAGTATCACGTAGTAGCCTAAACCTATCAATGTTACATAGACCTGGGTGAATGGAATATAAGTGACAGTCATCCAATATGCTATAATAGAAATAAGGCCATGCTCATACATCTTTTATCATCCTCCCTCATCTTAAACGGCACCAACGGCCACTGATACATACGGTACCATAATAAATGTAACATATCAAACAAAATGGAGTGTCTCGGATTTACTTACAGAATAATGCTCTGAGACCAGGTTGGGCTGGTATACAGGGTCTGTTAGATGTACAGTGGATTTAAAAAGTCTACACACCCCTGTTAAAATGCCAGGTTTTTGTGATGTAAAATAATGAGACAAAGATAAATCATGTCAGAACTTTTTCCACCTTTAATGTGACCTATAATGTGAACAATTCAATTGAAAACAAACTGAAATCTTTGAGGGGGAAAAATTAAAAATTAAAAACTCACAATAACCTGGTTGCATAAGTGTGCACACCCTTAAACTAATACTTTGTTGAAGCACCTTTTGATTTTATTACAGCACTCAGTCTTTTTGGGTAGGAGTCTATTAGCGTGGCAATATTTGCCCACTCTTCTTTGCAAAAGCGCTCCAAATCTGTCAGATGGCGAGGACATCTCCTGTGCACAGCCCTCTTCAAATCACCCCAGAGATGTTCAATTGGATTCAGGTCTGGGCTCTGGCTGGGCCATTCCAAAACGTTAATCTTCTTCTGGTGAAGCCATGCTTTCGTGGATTTGGATGTGTGCTTTGGGTCGTTGTCGTGCTGAAAGGTGAACTTCCTCTTCATCTTCAGCTTTCTAACGGACGCCTGAAGGTTTTGTGCCAAAATTGCCTGATATTTGGAACTGTTCATAATTCCCTCCACCCTGACTAAGGCCCCGGTTCCAGCTGAAGAAAAACAGCCCCAAAGCATGATGCTGCCACCACCATGCTTCACTGTGGGTATGGTGTTCTTTGGGTGATGTGCAGTGTTGTTTTTGCGCCAAACATACCTTTTGGAATTATGGCCAAAAAGTTCAACCTTAGTTTCATCAGACCATAACACATTTTCCCACATGCTTTTGGGGGACTTGATGTTTGTTTTTGCAAACTTCAGCTGGGCTTGGATGTTTTTCATTGTAAGAAAAGTCTTGCCACCCTACCCCATTCATATGAAGAATACGGGCCAGTACTTGCCAGAAATTCCTGCAGTTCCTTTAATGTTGCTGTAGGCCTCTCTGAAGCCTCCCTGACCAGTTTTCTTCTCGTCTTTTCATACATTTTGGAGGGACGTCCAGTTCTTGGTAATGTCTCTGTGGTGCCATATTTTCTCCACTTGATGATGACTGTCTTCACTGTGTTCCATGGTACATGTAATGCTTTGGAAATTCTTTTGTACCCTTCTCCTGACTGATATTTTTCAACAATGAGATCCCTCTGATGCTTTGGAAGCTCTCTGCGGACCATGGCTTTTGCTCTGAGATGCAACTAAGAAAATGTCAGGAAAATCCTACTAGAACAGCTGAACTTTATTTGTGATTAATCAGAGTCACTTTAAATGATGGCAGGTGTGTAATGACTTCTATTTAACATGAGTTTGAATGTGATTGGTTAATTCTGAACACAGCCACATCCCCAGTTATAAGAGGGTGTGCACACTTATGCAACCAGGTTATTCTAAGGTTTTTATTTTTCATTTTTCCCCCTCGAAGATTTCAGTTTGTTTTTCAATTGAATTGTTCACATTATAGGTCACATTAACAGTAGAAAAAGTTCTGACATTATTTATCTTTGTCTCATTCATTTACATCACAAAAACCTGGCATTTAAACAGGGGTGTGTAGACTTTTTATATCCACTGTAGTTGTTAGCAGTGTTAAAGGTAGCTTGGGGGAGAGCTAACTGTGATCTGCAACTGGGATTGAAGACAGAAATACAACATTCTATGCAGGGACATTCAGGTGTGCCTCAGCTATATCCAGATGTTTCCAGAAGGGGTCACTCCTGCTTTGAGCAAATGACCATATCACAAAGTTGGCTCATGTTACACATGCATCTCTTTACCCCTCCATCTCTCCACCCTTCCATCTGTCCATCCCTCCACACTCCATCCCTGCTCCATTGAGGCCTGATATGTACTTATCATACTTATCTGTGTGATGAAATACAGCATGTGAACAGTGACTCAAAATGTATTGTACCTGCTCTTCTCTCTAAAATCAGAGCAATGTAATTGCCTTTAAGTGGGAGAGAGGTGTTGGGTAATCTCATTAACGGTGTGGGAGGGAACAATATGCTGTCAACATTCCGTGCATCTGCAAGATAGAACAACTGCCTCCGGTAAGTCTGTGTATATTTGTAAATAACAGCTGGTGCACGAAATCTAATATTAAGTCTCTACGTTTTGCTGATTTCAAATCAAATCAAATCGAAGTTTATTTGTCGCGTGGCCCGAATACAACAGAAGCAGTGTGGCTTGGAAGCAGTGAAATGCTTACTTACAGGCTCTAACCAATAGTGCGAAAAAAGGTATGTTTGTGTGTAAGTAAGTAAAGAAATAAAACAACAGTAAAAAGACATTTGAAGATAAGAGTAGCAGACACTGGTTAGTCAGGCTTACCTACATGTACGTATGTTTACCCCTTTTTCTCCCCAATTGGTAGTAGTTACTGTCTTGTCTCATCACTGCAGCTCCCGTATGGACTTGAGAGAGGCAAAGTTCGAGAGCCGTGCATCCTCCAAAACACAACCCAACCAAGCCACACTGCTTCTTGACACAACGCACATCCAACCCCGGAAGCCAGCCACGCCAATGTGTCAGAGGAAACACCATACACCTAGCAACCTGGTCAGCATGCACTGCGCCCAGCCCGCCGCAGGAGTCGCTAACCCGGACGACACTGGGCCAATTGTGCAAAGCCCCATGAGCCTTGCGGTTGTGGCAGAGCCTGGGCTCAAACCCAGAATCTCTGGTGGCACAGCTAGCACTGCAATGCAGCGCCTTAGACCACTGCGCCACCCGGGAGGCCTCATGTAGGTATGGTTAAAGTGACTATGCATATATGATGAACAGAGAGTAGCAGTAGCGTAAAAAGAGGGGTTGGCGGGTGGTGGGACACAATGCAAATAGCCCGGTTAGCCAATGTGCGGGAGCACTGGTTGTTCGGTCCAATTGAGGTAGTATGTACATGAATGTATAGTTTAAAGAGATTATGCATATAAGATAAACATAGAGTATCAGCAGCGTAAAAGAGGGGTTGGGGGGGGGGCACACAATGCAAATAGTCCGGGTAACCATTTGTTTACCTGTTCAGGAGTCTTATGGCTTGGGGGTAAAAACTGTTGAGAAGCCTTTTTGTCCGAGACTTGGCACTCCAGTACCACTTGCCATGCGGTAGCAGAGAGAACAGTCTATGACTGGGGTGGTTGGGGTCTTTGACAATTTTTAGGGCCTTCCTCTGACATCGCCTGGTGTAGAGGTCCTCGATGGCAGGCAGCTTTGCCCCAGTGATGTACTGGGCCGTACGCACTACCCTCTGAAGTGCCTTGCGGTCGGAGGCCGAGCAATTGCCGTACCAGGCAGTGATGCAATCAGTCAGGATGCTCTCGATGTTGCAGCTGTAGAACCTTTTGAGGATCTCAGGACCCATGCCAAATCTTTTTAGTTTCCTAAGGGGGAATAGGCTTTGTCGTGCCCTCTTCACGACTGTCTTGGTGTGTTTGGACCATTCTAGTTTGTTGTTGATGTGGACACCAAGGAACTTGAAGCTCTCAACCTGCTCCGCAACAGCCCCGTCGATGAGAATAGGGGCGTGCTCGGTGCTCCTTTTCTTGTAGTCCACAATCATCTCCTTAGTCTTGGTTACGTTGAGGGATAGGTTGTTATTCTGGCACCATTCAGCCAGGTTGACGACTTCCTTATAGGCTGTCTCGTCGTTGTCGGTGATCAGGCCTACCACTGTTGTGTCATCTGCAAACTTAATGATGGTGTTGGAGTCGTGCCTGGCCATGCAGTTGTGGGTGAACAGGGAGTACAGGAGGGGACTGAGCACACACCCCTGGGGAGCTCCAGTGTTGAGGATCAGCATGGCAGATGTGTTGTTACCTACCCTCACCACCTGGGGGCGGCCCGTCAGGAAGTCCAGGATCCAGTTGCAGAGGGAGGTATTTAGTCCCAGGTTCCTTAGCTTAGTGATGAGCTTTGAGGGCACTATGGTGTTGAACGCTGAGCTGTAGTCAATGAATAGCATTCTCACATAGCTGTTCCTTTTGTCCAGGTGGGAAAGGGCAGTGTGGAGTGCAATAGAGATTGCATCATCTGTGGATCTGTTTGGGCGGTATTATCTGGTGTCCTCTGTGATGGGCCACCAGCAGGTAACAACACATATGCTGCGCTGATCCACAACCCCTCAGGGGTGTGTGATCAGTCCCCTTCTGTACTCCCTGTTCACCCATGACTGCATGGCCAAACACAACTCCAACACCATCAGTAAGTTTGTCGACGACACAACAGTGGTAGGCCTGATCACCGACAACAATGAGACAGCCTATAGGGAGGAGGTCAGAGACCTGGCAGTGTGGTGCCAGGATAACAACCTCTCCCTCAATGTGATCAAGACAAAGGAGATGATTGTGGACTACAGGAAAAGGAGGACCGAGCACGCCCCCATTCTCATCGACAGGGCTATAGTGGAGCAGGTTGAGAGCTTCAAGTTCCTTGGTGTTCACATCACCAACCAGCTGTCATGGTCCAAACACACCAAGACAGTCATGAAGAGGGCACGACAACGCCCCCTCAGGAGAATGAAAAGATTTGGCATGGGTCCTCAGATCCTCAAAAAGTTCTATAACTGCACCATCGAGAGCATCCTGACTGGTTGCATCACTGCCTGGTATGGCAACTGCTCGGTCTCTGACCGCCAGGCACTACAGAGGGTAGAGTGTACGGACCAGTACATCACTGGGGCCAAGCTTCCTGCCATCCAGGACCTCTATACCAGGCAGTGACAGAGCAAGGCCCTAAAAATTGTCAAAGACTCCAGCCACCCTAGTCATAGACTGTTCTCTCTGCTACCGCAAGCGGTACCGGAGCGTCAAGTCTAGGTCAAAAAGTCTTCTTAAGAGCTTCTACCCCCAAGCCATTAGACTCCTGAACAGCTAACCAAATGGCTACCCGGACTATTTGCATTGACCACCCCCTGCCCCAATTTTTGCGCTGCTGCTACTCTCTGTTTATTATCTATGCATAGTCACTTTACCTCTACCTACATGTACATATTACCTCAATTACCCCGACTAACCTGTGCCCCCGCACATTGACTCTGTACCGGTACCCCCTGTATATAGCCTTGTTAATATTTTTATTTATTTATTGTTTACTTCAGTTTATTTAGTAAATACTTTCTTAACACTTATTTTGTCTTAAAAGTGCATTGTTGGTTAAATTAAGGGCTTGTAAGTAAGCATTTCACTGTACGGTTGTAACCTGTTGTATTCGGCTCATGTGACAAATAACATTTGATTTGATTTGATAAGCCAGCCTGTGTGGGCCCACCAGAGTTGAGGCTTTGTATGATGGCGATATACTGTAAGTGAATTACATTTTGTTTTAGCTTCGAAATAAGTGTTTTTTGTTGTGTCCTGGTTTGCAGTGGGCTTATCTTTAGACTCCCTGCTGTTATTTAAGGATCTATAGGGATAAGCACATTATTAACACAGATTTGGAATATTGCTTTTGAATATGATGAGGATGATGAAATACCTTGGATTTATAAAGATTTGCATGTGAAGCATTTACTGTATCTGTGTTTGAAAAGCATTAGATTGGATGATGTACACCACAGTCAAGAATTTCTTCATGACCTTTGATCATAGAGTTTGGCAGGATTTTCATTTGCAAAGGAATGTTTAAAGAGAAGTTGCAGAAGTGATTGAGATTGTGAGCTAAAACTTAGACAAAGACAAAGACAGAATATATACTATATACTCTGAGACTACGTGAAAGGGATTTGGTTGTGCTCCAGCCGCAAATCCATAAACAACTGTCTATCTCTCGGTCAACAGTCATGCACGGGCGCACCGACCCACACACGTACACACTCACGCACGTACACACTCGCGTACACACGCACACTCGCTTGCACGCACGCACACGTACACACACATACACACACACACACACACACAGTGTTGCTCAGTGTCCAGTACAACAGTACATTCGCATTTTGAGGACAGAAAGGGGCTAGAGGAACAAGGCTCCTCCCTGGGAGTTCGTGAAAACATTCCAGCAACGTGAGTGAGCCAAAGAGTTTGAAACCCAAGAACCTGGCCCTTCTCTCTCTCTCTCTCTCTCTCTCTCTCTCTCTCTCTCTCTCTCTCTCTCTCTCTCTCTCTCTCTCTCTCTCTCTCTCTCTCTCTCTCACCTCCACACACACACTCTCCCACACACAGGGACACACACAGGCTTACACACACAAACACACACACACACACACACACACACACACACACACACACACACACACACACACACACACACACACACACACACACACACACACCTCTACACACAGTTATTCACGAACACTCACACTCTGTAGGAAACCAACCATAAGAAGACCACAAGGAGACCGGACCAGACAGGAGGAAGTATTTTTGCTACCTGGACTTACGTACAGGACGCCCAGACTGTCCCTTGGATCTATCAACCATGACAACGGCTGTCCCCTTCCTCCTCTCCTTGGTCCTAGTCCTCACCAACGGTCAGTATTACTACCAGGGTCTCATGGATTATCTGGAGAACAGATTCCTTGCCATTGAGGTAAGAGACAAACTCCTAAACAACCGTTTTACACCGCATAACTCCACCTAAAGTGGTGTAAGAAAAGTTATAGGTATAGGAACACGAATCAAATCAATGATGCAGCTATGGTGAATCAAGTTTTCTTTTTGAATGCTAGTGAGACAACATCTTTCTGAAAGAACAGCAAACAGCAGTTACTGTGAAATCAAGGACAAAAAAATCAAGGCCATGTGTCAGGCTTTATCTCTGATATTCTGCAAAACTTTTGTTCGCTCTCAGTGTCTGCCTGCAAGGTTTCTTTTTATTTATATATTTTTACGTGTTGACTAAAGCCATCCAATTAATACAATCTCTGTTCGACTCATCAACTTCTCTGGCTAAGGCCCTTAGAGAATATCAGTGGCCGTGAGCTGTCGTATCTGTGCCTGAGTACTTCTCCTATTGTCACGTCCTGACCATAGAGTGCTTTTATTTTTATGGTAGAGTAGGTCAGGGCGTGACTGGGGGGTTTATCTACTTTATTTTTTTTATGTTGTGTTCTAGTTTCTTTTTACTATGTTGGTTTTTTTTTATGATTCCCAATTAGAGGCAGCTGGTCATCGTTGTCTCTAATTGGGGATCATATTTAAGTAGTTGTTTTTCCCACCTGTGTTTGTGGGAGATTATTTTGAGTTAGTGCATGTTGCACCTCTGTCGTCACGGTTTGTGTTTTGTTTATTGTTTGTTTGGCTAAGTTTCACAATATAATAAAGATGTGGAACGATACGCACGCTGCGCCTTGGTCTCATCCTACACACAGTCGTGACACCTACTCTCGTTCCCCTTCTCAGAATACACACTAAGCAGTGTGAAACTCTTCATGAGGATCAAAGATAACACATTGATAATGAAAACAATAGGAACATTTACAGCAGTTACTGACAAAAAATGATAATGGCAAAATCATATTCTTTAGAATAAGCAAGAACATGTATCAACAAAAGTGTGCCTTGCAATTTCTCTTGGCCAAATGAAAATGCTGTTTGAGGCACTGTACAATATTAATTTTGTCAAATATAATATGCCAGGTTTGTGGGAGTGTGTTCTACTCCTCCTATATTGCAGCTATTTTATACTGATTATGCCAAGTTTGCTTACAGTATATGTTGAGCGTGATGAAGTGTCCAAATAGTGGAATGCAGCTCCATTCTGTCTGCTGTAGATCCTACAGTATTATTAGCTACAGTAATCAAGAGTCCAGAATGCAGTCATTTATATGCACCAATCTATCTATTCATTATGACCATGTCATGTAACTCGTTAGTTTCCTCTTTCGAGGCATTTTCGAATATAACACCCAAAAAATTGGGAAAATAGTGTGACAATACAAATAACATTAACTTGACTGAAATGAATCATTTGTTTATCATTCAAATCTTCCTGCTCCCTTCTGTTCTTTTGATCTTTTTTTAAATCTCCCTCCCATGGTGCCGCTGGCTCGACTCTTACATTAGTAATTAGAATAAATAAATTCAGAACGTTTTTTTCATTTAGTATTTTTATTCCAATCCAACCAAGGATTCACTCAAGTTAAAGAGAGAAAATTAAACTGTAGGCTCTTAGACAGAGGAGAAATAATCAGTTATTCCTTTTCATTCTCAACCTCTCTCGATGACATGATCCATTGGCGTAACCACAGTCTACGAGGGTGTCTCCTTTCCACACACTTGTCCAGGTTACACACTTATATATATAAATACACAGTATAAGCTACGTATATATAAGCACCCCCTATTTGACCTTTTGTCAATCTTAGTATGAGTCAACCTCTGTGGTTCACTGTCACTGAACCAGATCCCTGAACAACATTGTGATAATAAACAACACACTTGTTTCTTCTTGTGAGGTTTTGATGGTGGAATTGATGTTGATGGGTGCTGATACTTTCTGCCACGATAAATGATCATGATGACCCTGGTTTGACACGCTTTCAAACACCAACACCTGATACAGTTTTCTCAGAACTCTGTCCACAGTGTTGTCCTTGTGCCTAAGACCTGTGCGATTGGAAGGAACTAGAGTCTGATACTAGGACAATTACATTCACCCAACATTACAGTAATCCTCAATCATTGGCCACACACCAAATCAACGTCCTTGATAACACATTATGCTCCCCCAGGATCGTATGCTCATATGGCACGAGCAGTCGAACCGCTACAACACAGAGCTGCGGCACTTCAAGAAGCAGACTGCTGAGTTTATAAAGGGACTAAACCAGGACCACGGTACTTTGCGCCAAGACCTGGAGGGGACAGGGGTACGAATGGACCGCATCGAGAGAGAGATGGACTACATCGAAACCCAAAACCCCGCTAGGCCCTGTGTGAACCAGGAAGACAGAATGGTGGATGTGGACCTGGAGGTGAAGGAGCGGGTGAAGGAGATGAAGAAAGGGGGAGAGGAAGATGGGTACTCCAGAGTCTTGGGTGAGTAGAGAGAGGAGCAGTGTATGGGGAGTTGGGGGGAGCGTGAGGCGTAGAGCTCTGACGTCCTGTACAGGATGACTGCCTTTGATCTAGTGCCTTCATTTCCCTGCCTGAAAGAGACTTGGCTAAGGGAGACCTGTTGGCTTATGAAGCATGGTTACAGTATTTTTAGGCTTACAGTAAGCTCTTTACCACTCTTGGCAGTTGGTGTCCTCCCCTGAAAACCCATTCCACAGGAAAAGAGGCAGGAAACAAAGATTTGTTTCAAGTAAAAAAAAATG
This sequence comes from Salmo trutta, assembly GCF_901001165.1. Lineage (NCBI taxonomy): Eukaryota > Metazoa > Chordata > Actinopteri > Salmoniformes > Salmonidae > Salmo > Salmo trutta. The sequence continues at coordinate 11,677,201 of NC_042986.1, read as the reverse complement.
TTGCAATTTAGAGCTACATTTTGAATCAGTGGGTAGGCTAGTCATTAATTTTATTTTCCTATAGATTTATTGCTAGTTGGCTATGAGTCATTTATTTGAGGGGGGGGAACCAGTCTCCTATTTGTACTTCATGGACACGGGTAGTCTGGCTTTACTACCTACAACGTGACTCACAGCGGGTTGGTACAAATAATGTTGCGATTCAAAGTTCAATTTCACAGACAGTAGGTTCATTTAGTCAACTGTATAACCTCATGTAAAACACAGAGCAAACAGACGTCTAAGAGTTTCAGCATCTGCATAACCCTCCTCAGTGATCAGGGGGTTCGGTAACACATTAACATAAAAAAAGGTTTATAAAAGGTTTAGAAGTAGTTTAGAAACTGTTAATTATTTGTGTATAAATCTCAAATAAACAGTTATAACATTCATGTAAAGTGTTTACCAGGAGCTCTTACTCTACCTGAAAGGGGGAACCAGATGCTGCCCTCAGGTCAGTGGCAATACTTTGAAAGTCCATATTCAAGGAGTGTTCCATGCATATGGAACGGAACAGCCCCCCCCCCCCCCCCCCCCCCCGATTGAGAGGAAGTCTTTTTGTTGTCTTGAGAGCTAAAATGTACTTTTTACAGCAAAAGGCTCTTGGAAGAAAAGACCACTTTACTATACTTCAGCATATCTGTGTGTCACTCATCTTTCCCAATTTCCAAAGCACAATGTAGCTGCTTCTTCCACTTCCCTTTGATTGTGTTGAGTTCATTTTAATTTGGACTGCATTGAAATAGCCTGCTGCAGCCTGCGGGGTACATTATGTGCCCTGCATGTTGAAGTAGACATCAAAACATGTTTCAGGTGGGCAAGGACACTGCAGAGGCATGCTGATGCAACAAGAGAAGGAAATGTGAACTGGATGCCTGGATGCTAACCAACCTGGTTTCAGAGCATTTAGTAGTATTCTGCAAGTAAATCCAAGACACTCCATTTAGTATATGTAATGTTTCGTATGGTATGTATTCATCTGTGGATGTCCATCACATCTGACAATGATACGTTACAAATTACAATTTGTATTATATGTTACGAATTTGCAAAATGTACAATACTGCATGTTACGAATTTGCAAAATGCATGATATTTGACGAATTCTAGCTAGGTGGCTAACGTTAGCTAGATGGCTAATGTTAGACATTTACATTTACATTTTAGTCATTTAGCAGACGCTCTTATCCAGAATGACTTACAGTAGTGAATGCATACATTTCATACATTTCACTTCATGCATTTTGTTTTTGTATATTTTTTTGTTGTTGTACTGGCCCCCCGTGGGAAACGAACCCACAACCCTGGCGTTGCACACACCATGCTGGCGTTGCAAACACCATGCTCTACCAGCTAGGCTAGGGGTTAGGGGTTAGAGTTAAGATTAGGGTTAAGTTTAGGAATTAGGTTAAAGGTTTAAAGTTAGGGTTAGGGGAAAGGTTGGCTAATATTCTAAGTACTTGCGAAGTAGCTAAAAAGTAGTAAGCAGTTGAAAAGTTGCTAAAGTTTCCATGATGAGATTCGAACTTGCAACCTTTGGGCTGCTAGACATTTGCATTATAAGTAAACATCTTTCTTATGTAACCATACTAAACGTAACATATCATACTAATTTGAGTGTCCCGGATTTACAATTACTATGTTACGTCTAGGCTATGAGACCAGGCTGACCAGCCTGAACTCATCTTTGATTTTAAAAACTACAAATAGACAATTAACATTTATAATAGTAATATTTTATATGTTATAATCATTATCTGTTGTCATTTTATACAGTATACTGTACACAAACGTCTTCATAATTACCAGATTTGTCATTACATCTGGCAATGTTATTAAGACCACTCATGAAAACGGCTATTCACGATACCATCTCCATTTCTCTATCAACAGATTGTATAGACATCATCTCCAGCATCAGAGCCATGAAGATCCTGAAGAAGATGGGCAGCCCCAAGGGCATGTGGACTAAAGACGCCAGGACCTCTAAGATCTACATCTTCAACGGCACGGCAGAGGACACCGTGTACCAGTTCAGCTCTGTTCTAGACTTCTCATCCTCCCCAGGAGTGGCCCACAGCAGGCCCATAAGACTGCCATCTCTGTGGAGTGGCACCGGTGGTGCCGTCTATAACGGCTATGCCTACTACGTGATGGAGGGGGCTGACGAGCTCCAGGTCATTAAGTATGACCTGGCGAATGGCACATTGACAGACAGTGCTGTGTTCCCAGTGGAGGTGGCAGACCATAGACCCGTCTACAGCCTCAACCCAGAGACTGCTGTGGACCTGGCTGCCGATGAGGAAGGCCTCTGGGCCCTTTACACCACCAGGGAGAGTGAGTCCATCAACCTGGCTAAGATGGACCCAGACAGCCTGGATATCGAGCAGATGTGGGATACACAGTGTCCCCAGGAGAATGCGGAGGCAGCCTTCGTGGTCTGTGGGACGGTCTATGTGGTCTACAACACCAGGTTGCCTAGTCGCTCTCGTATTCAGTGTGTGTTTGACGTAAACGATATGGTGACCAATGAGGAGGCTCCGCTACTGTATTTCCCCAGGAGGTATGGAGTCCACGCCAGCCTTAAGTACAACCCTCAGGAGAAACAGATCTATGCCTGGGACGACGGCTACCTGATCCTTTACAAACTGTCCATGAAGAGGAAGCTAATGGTTTAAGTGGATGGACGAGTGGGTATTTTAGTCAAATAACATTTTAGTCAGAGAAAACATTCTAATATGAAGACTATCACTGGAGACATAGATTTGTTTTTTGATACCACTCACCCCACTGTCCATACTGTATACATTGTCTCTACAGGAAAATGTACCTCTGTATTTTTTACTTGAAATAATGCATTGAATTACTATACTGTAGGTGCCTGATATCAAACATATTATTGCAACCTCAGTTTGATATAAAGTTTATGTTGAATGGAGCTCTGAATTAGATTGGAATTGTAATATGTCTGCAACAACTGGATTTATTTGGGGCAGAGATCAGAAACTGTGTATAATTGAATGCCATGATGGAACGTATGCCCCAGCTCTCCTCAAGATGTCATTTGTCTATTTGCATTCCACTTGTTTAAGTTCATCCAATTTACTCTTCCCTGCTGCTTGCTCCCTTTGTTGTTCACTTTGACATATGTAGTCGTGAAATTGACAGTCTCCGGGTAAATTATAAGTTCATCTGCACAATCAGAGAGAAATATCATGTCACAAAAACTTTACAGAGGAGAAATCTTACATAAATACAAAAAAAAAATATTATGTGTGCCACCATAATTCATCATACCCTACCGTTCAAAACTTTGGGGTCACTTAGAAATGTCCTTGTTTTGGAAAGAAGGCGTACAGAGGCCCATTATCCACAACCATCACTCCTGTGTTCCAATGGCATGTTGTGTTAGCTAATCCAAGTTTATAATTTTAAAAGGCTAATTGATCATTAGAAAACCCTTTTGCAATTATGTAAGCACAGCTGTAAACTGGCAGCTTCATTAAATAGTACCTGCCAGTCACAACGTCAACAGTGGAGAGGTGACTCCGGGATGCTGGCCCTCTAGGCAGAGTTGCAAAGAAAAAGCCATATCTCAGACTGGCCAATATAATGAAAAGGTTAAGATGGGCAAAAGAACACAGACACTGGACAGGGAAACTCTGCCCAGAAGGCCAGCATTCCGGAGTCGCTTCTTCACTGCTGATGTTGACACGGGTGTTTTGCGGGTGCTATTCAATGAAGCTGCCAGTTGAGGACTTGTGAGGCATCTGTTTCTCAAACTAGACACTCAAATGTACTTGTCCTCTTGCTCAGTTGTGCACCGGGGCCTCCCAATCCTCTTTCTATTCTGGTTAGAGCCAGTTTGCTCTGTTCTGTGAAGGGAGTAGTAACAGCGTTGTACAAGATCTTCAGTTTCTTGGCAATTTCACACATGGAATAGCCTTCATTTATCATCACAAGAATAGACTGACGAGTTTCAGAAGAAAGGTATTTGTTTCTGGCCATTTTGAGCCTGTAATCGAACCAAGAAATGCTGATGCTCCAGATACTCAACTAGTCTAAAGAAGGCCAGCTTTATTGCTTCTTTAATTAGGACAGCAGTTTTCAGTTGTGCTAACATAATTGCAAAAGGGTTTTCTAATGATCAATTAGCCTTTTAAAATGATAAACTTGGATTAGCTAACACAACGTGCCATTGGAACACAGGAGTGATGGTTGCTGATAATGGGCCTCTATACGCCAATGTAGATATTCCATAAAAACTCTGTCGTTTCCAGCTACAATAGTCCTTTACAACATTAACAATGTATATACTGTATTTCTGATCAATTTGATGTTATAGTAATGGACAAAAAATGTGCTTTTCTTTAAAAAACAAGGACATTTCTAAGTGACCCCAAACTTTTGTAGTGTACATCTTTAAATGTTGCACCACCGTAATTCATAACTTCGATCTTCATTCTTGCAAAATACATTTAAATGAAATAAAATGTAAATACGCAACAGATAATTATTTTTTGTTCAATTTATTACACATTGGACCTCATATTATGAGTCATTAACAATTCAGGATTTAAAAGGAAACAAAAACAAACAAAAAAACCCTAACAGGCTTCAATTACAAGAACAGTTGTCAAAACAGTTATATTACAAGTACAAATCTTCAATAAAAAATTGGAAAGTCAGTGCTATCCATGACGAATGGAAAGGATACAAGATCATATTGAGAAACACAACAATAATAATAACAGACAAAGGTCTTTAAAACAGTACATAAACTGAGGCAAAATGTATATAACATAATATTATTACATACTATGGAAACAAACACACTAGTCTATATAGTCAGAACAGAAGATCATCATCATTATTAAACACACCACTGAAACAGAGGAAGAACAAAACTACAGTCAGTTATTTCATACAGTTTTGTCAAATAGAAACAAACTTGGAGTCAAATATCAGGAGTGTAAAATAAATGACATAAATCTAATCAGAAATGTAATCAACAAGTGTATACCTACTGTATATATGTGAGAAAACATAAAACCATACTTCATTTTTTTTTAACAAACTGGAGTGAGTCAGATATGAGGAGTCTACCAGTAATGGAAGGAGGGATCTTATCAGGATTGTAACCAGTAAATATAGTATGTGAGGAAACCTGAACAATCCTATTGTGAAGAAAGACACAATTATGGTGTGAGGGAATCCAACAAATGACTCATTGTATTGTCTCTCATAGACCTACCAACTGCTTATTAGAGAAAGGTCACTGACTCACTGCAAGACATTGGCCTGCGACTATCTCTAGGCTAGTTTCCCCCACACTATCTGTCTGAATCTCTGTCTGTTTTGTCTGTCTCCCAAACGAAATCCCTGCTCTCTCTAGAGGAAGGAAATGGCTAAAACAGTGATCTAATGTGTGTATGTTAAGTACATTTGTTCACTTTTACCATGCCTCTTCTGCATCCTCTCAGTTTGATTTATACCATCTTCAAAACATGCTTTTGCTGCATAGCTGTAGTCAGGCGGAAGCCACATTGTCATCTGGATGGCCATTCCAGTACTATCATTAAGTCACTATAACCTCCTGGGTTAAAAAACAACTACTACTACCAAATCTCAGTGCCAAAGTTGTGTAGATAGAATGCATGGAGAAAGAGTTCAAACAACTACTGCTACATAACCACAGTGCCAAAGTTCTGTTGACAAGATACATTAATGTAGACGCTTTGGTTTAGGGCACTCAAGAGCTTAAATTAGAGAAGGTGCCTCTTAAAACCGCACCTTACATTCTGTAAACAACACCCACTTCCTGATACCCACTATACCAACCTGTTTCTCTATGTGCTTTCAAACATGTGCTTGTCAATTAGTAAAATAATGAAAACACTGTCATGGTCAACATAAAATAACATTAAGGAAGATTCCTGATTTCTATTACATCTTACATAACCCAACTGGGTCAAACAAAAACCCTTCTAATCAAATTGGTATCTTTAATTTACAATCTGTAGAAACTATGAGAATAGAAAGGTTTGGAACTTTTGTGAAACATCACAGCACAGTTGAAAAATATATGGCAAATAGAAATCAAAACTGGATGGTGTTCAGAGATAGATGGGAGGGGTCGAGTGGAGCTTGAAGGGTGAGACAAAAAATAACAAGATAACTCATATACTGTGTCCGTAAAATGTATTTAGGTTCAGAACTTTATTGAAACTGCACAGTTAAAAATATATGGCAAATAGAAATCAAAACTGGATGTTCTTCAGAGATAGATGGGAGGGGTTGAGGGTATCTGAAGAATGGGACTAAAAACAAAAGAAAGCTACTGTAAAATATACTGTGTTCATAAAATGTTTATAGTATTACAGTATCAGCTGGAAGTGGAAGCCTCAGTGTTGTTGTCCATAACTTTACCCCAATTAGGGAAAATAATAAAGGAAAATATATATATTTTTAAATATATATATATATATATATATATATATATATATACAAAAAATATATATGGGGGATTGGAAATGATGCAGACAATTACATTGATGGAAAATAAATCAATTAATTGGTAGCCCATGTTTGGTTGCACAAGTTATTATTAAAAACTATTTGTAATCCCTGCTGTATTTTCTCAAATAATTGAAACAATACATTTACTACATAGCGCAGAATATAATGAGTCTCACTGGAAAGAAAACATGAATTAATAATATATAACATATGCCATTTAGCAGACGCTTTTATCCAAAGCGACTTATAGTCATGCGTGCATACATTTTACGAATGGGTGGCCTGGAAATTTCAATGAAAGACATTACTTTAATAATTTTTGTGACAGAACAAATTATAGTCTACCTTTGCTACAAACACGTTTGGCACCAAAAAAACTATACACCAATCGGGTTGTTTTCTTTTGTCTGTTTGATACACATTTGGGTATTGAGATGACATCAATTATTAGATTGTAATCATAGAACCACAATGTAGAAATAGACTAAATAACCATTATAATCAAACCAATATTAGTTTTGACCTTTTTATACAGTCAAAAGTTTGGACACACCTACTCATTCCAGGGTTTTTCTTTATTTTTACTATTTTCTACATTGCAGAATAATAGTAAAGACATCAAAACTATGAAATAACACATATTGTCACGTCCTGACCAGTAAAGGGGTTATTTGTTATTGTAGTTTGGTCAGGACGTGGCAGGGGGTGTTTGTTTTATGTGGTTCGGGGTTTGTTGGGCTATGTACTTATGTAAGAGGGGTGTTTATTTGATGTGTTCCTGGGTTTTTTGGTCTATGTTCTATGTTAGTGTATTTCTATGTTCAGTCTAGTCTATCCATTTCTATCTTTAGTTCATTGGATTGACCTTCAATTGGAGGCAGCTGTTCCTCGTTGCCTCTGATTGAAGGTCCTATGTATAGGGGTGTTTTTGTAATGGGGTTTGTCAGTAGTTGTCTCCTGTTTTGTGTCTGTGCACCTGACAGGACTGTTTAGTGTCGTTCATTGTTTTGTATACGTGATTTTTTTTTCTTCTTTTGATTTAATAAAGAAGATGAGTATACACGTTCCCGCTGCACCTTGGTCCAATCCTTACGACTCCCGTTACACATGGAATCATGTAGTAACCAAAAAAGTGTTAAACAAATCCATCCTTTGCCTTGATGATAGCTTTGCACACTATTGGTATTCTCTCAACCAGCTTCATGAGGTAGTCACCTGGAATGCATTTCAATTAACAGGTGTGCCTTCTTAAAAGTTAATTTGTGGATTGTCTTTCCTTCTTAATGTGTTTGAGTCAATCAGTTGTGTTGTGACACGGTAGGGGTGGTATACAGAAAATAACCCTATTTGGTAAAAGACTAAGTCCATATTATGGCAAGAACAAATCTCAAATAAGCAAAGAGAAACAACAGTCCATTACTTTAAGACACGAACGTCTGTCAGATGATTCTAGGAGTGGTGGTTGGAGTCAGGCGCAGAGAGCAGAGGTAAAGTATACGGTCTTTATTTTCTCCGGCAACAAACTGGTCACGCCAAAACAGAAGGGCGCGTAATAATAATGACCAACCCAAAACACAGGGCAAAACGGTCCGAAGAGAGAAATAAGACGTCAGCCAGCACAAAACACAAAAATACAAAAACATCCAAAATACAACTAGCGAAGCAACTACATTCACAGGCCCACCGTCCTGAGTGGACAACAAACAATCCCGCACAAAATCCCAACTGAAAACACACATTAAATAAGTCCCCACTAATGACATACACAAAACAGGTGCGGAACAGACAGACAAACTAAACGAAACTGAAACAACGATCGGTGGCAGCTAATAGGCCGGCGACGACGACCGGCGAGCGCCGCCCGACCGAGGAGGGGCGCCACTTTCGTTGGATCCTGTGACAACGTCAGTCAATCCAAAGTTTCTTCAAGTGCTGTCGCAAAAACCATCAAGCGCTATGATGAAACTGGCTCTCATGAGCCATAGGAAAGGAAGACCTAGAGTTACCTCTGCTGCAGAGGATAAATTCATTAGAGTTAACTGCACCTCAGTTTGCAGCCCAAATAAATGCTTCACAGAGTTCAAGTAACAGACACATCTCAACATCAACTGTTCAGAGGAGACTGTGTGAATCAGGCCTTCATGGTCGAATTGCTGCAAAGAAACCACTACTAAAGGACACCAATAAGAAGAAGAGACTTGCTTGGGCCAAGAAACACCAGCAATGGATATTAGACTGGTAGAAATCTGTCCTTCGGTCTGATGAGTCCAAATTTGAGAGATTTTTGGTTCCAACCGCCGTGTCTTTGTGAGACGCAGAGTAGGTGAACAGATGATATCCACATATATTTATTTTTCAACAGGACAATGAACCAAAACACACCTCCGGGTTGTGTAAGGGCTATTTGACCATGAAGGAGAGTGGTGGAGTGCTGCATCAGATGACCTGGCCTCCACAATCAACCAACCTCAACCCAATTGAGATTGTTTGGACTTAGTTGGACTGCAGAGTGAAGAAAAAGCAGCCAACAAGTGCTCAGCATATGTGGGAACTCCCTCAATACTGTTGGAAAAGCATTCGTCATGAAGCTGGTTGAGAGAATGCCAAGACTGTGCAATAGCTGTCATCAAGGCAAACAGTGATTTGTTAACACTTTTTTGGTTACTACATGACTCCATATGTGTTATTTCATAGTTTTGATGTCTTCACTACTATTCTACAATGTAGAAAATAGTAAAAAAGAAAGAAAAACCGTTGAATGAGTATTTGTGTCCAAACCTTTGACTGGTACTGTATATCTGTCCAATATCCAGCAGTACAACCATTAGAAAAACAGTAGAAGAAGTAGCTACATGACTGCCTACATGTACCGTAAACGCTGACTTATTGGATTTTGTTGAATAATGTTCAATAATGCAAGTCATGTTTGGATTTAGATCAAACTCCTCAACAATATTCAATAAACTAATCCTTGTACAACGAGCAGATTGAAAGTCACCCCATTACAAATCGCTCCAGTGTACCTCTGGCTTATGATAGACAAGAAAATATGAAATGAATAGTTGATTATTGGTCCACCAATGGTCATATTCTCTTATTCTGGAGAAGAGGTCTGGACGCTGCAGGATAAGGAAAACTCCCAAAACACAACAATACTAGTTCTATATCTAATTTGTATTCTGGTGGGAAATACAAACTTTACATTAGCAGATAGAGGACTGTGCTGTACAGTTCAAACCAACCCCAGAGAACAGAACACGATAAGAAGGAGCTGAAGAAGTGCAGTACGTTCAGCTGAGAGAGGAAAACTATGGAGGTAAGATAACCAAGACTAACTAGGAGAAAACAAAGAGAGACAGGTAAGGGTGGTTCGGAGTCTGTGGGCTATTTAACTCTTTGTTGCTCCATAGAAAGACACTCAGGAGGTGCTATGCTCCAACATTGTTGCAATGTGCTCATATTGTGTGCTGATCATCATTTGTTGATTCAATGAACCGCTATAAACTCGATGAACACTATTTGCCTGGTTAAAACCACCCCTTTAAGTTCTGTTCAATACTCCCGAAAATGTAAAGGTTTATGTCGAGAAGATATACAACATAGCTACTATTTTCAAATGAGTTTGTTGCCTTGTTTGGCTTGGTTACTATGACAGTTAATGTTTGGTGAAAGAACTACACATTTGATTGTGTCACAATGTTTTTTTGTTACTGCCGCACAAAAGGAGAAAGTAAGGGCAGACGGCTTTAGATATTCCTAAGTTCCGTCCACTGTCCTTCAGTTCCTATCTTACCCCATATCCTTCAGTTCTCTTTCTCTGTCTCTCTGGGAAACTTCAACTGCATTCAAAGTGTGATTTCCATGTGGAGCCTCTCATCAAAGAGCTCTGCAGTGCTGAGCAGAAACTTCAGTGTGTTTAGACCAAGTCCCTGTGAGAGCGCTGTGATCACATTCCATTAGCCTCAACCCAAAGATAGATACACTGGAAAACGGCAGTCTGCTGTTCGACTCAGACAACAATCTTCCCCTTTGGGGACTCACTTGAGAAGATCAGCTTAGGATTAAAACCAAACCAAAGTCTCCCAAGGTCTAGGTCTGACTCCAGATCAGTAATTCTAATGTTGATTTTTTTTAAACAACGTTACTATCACAAATAACTGACGATGCTGATCCAGGATCTGGTCTTAGGACTGGGAGCACTCTGTGGCTACACTTGAGGGAAAGTGAAGACTGAGAGAGAGACTCAGTGGGGTTATGCTTCTCCTTAGGCTCAGGCAGACAGAACAGACAGGAAGTAGGATCAGTAGGAGAGATAGAAGAGACCCAAACCAAACCTGGGCCGTTCCACTAGGGTCACATGTGGTTCTGCTCAGGGGCTAGCAGGACGCCTGGGGGAGGGGCAGGAGCCCTGGCTGTCAAAACTGGCCGTCCGCGTTTTCCACTGCAGTACACAGACAGACACACACAGGCAGACACATAAACACACACACGCACGCACGCACGCACACACACACACACACACACTTCAGTTAGAACATAGATATTACACTATTACAATATCGGACATTGATTTTATCCTACATGTGATCGTTGAAAAAAAGTATATTTTACTATAGAAAATATAGTACGTATAGTAAATATAGTCTACACATTATTCATCACACACTGCAACATGCTGTATGAACTAACCTCTTTCTCTGATTTCTTGGCCTCCAGTAGGGGGTGCCAGTGTGCAATGGGCTTGCGTGGGTACGCCAGCATCTCGTTCCAGTGGCCCTTGCCAAGCCCCTCAGCACTGCACCCCACACGGTTCACACCAATGATCTCATTGTGACCAACCCTGCAGGGGCCAGACGACACACACAACATCACACAACGTCAACACAACATTACAGCTAATCCTGCTCTTCAGACACACTACATTACAAAATGCAGGGTTGATTCTATAGCTGAATTTGTATTACATGCAGCGGTGTAAGTATTCTGGGAACCCACCAATGTAAAGTCGTGGAATTGACCTTAAATAAACTAATTTGGCATCTCCAACTCTTATTACATACATTTTGTTATCAGAGGATACAGTTGCAAGAAGTGAAAGGGAGAGGTGAGGTGATCATGTCGCGGTTGTAATTCATGTGAATAGAGCTGAGTCATCTGGGTGGTTAAAAGGAGACATTTCCATATCTCTTTGAGAGATTATGTCTGAAATGTAAATGCGATGAAGAAAGGGTTTGTGCTAGACAACTACAAACGATAACGGCACCAACAAACTCCTCTCCGGATTGGCTCAGACCAATGGTGACGTTTGTTCTTCCTCATCATAATCCCTACACCCACAACATAATCCTACATCGAAGGGACTGACTAGTAAACAAGGACAACTTGATAACCACAGTAGACTCGGTTTGCCAGTTAGCAACACACACGTGTGTTAATAGACTAGCACACCTGCACCCATTTAACCAGCCATGTTGGCTGATAAAGACTACCCTCAGAGCATCCCTTCAGCCAGCGAAGTGATTGTCCTGACTCCTGACCTTTTCTTTCTCTTTGTTGTCCCGTTTGTTTAAAAAAAAATAGACAACACACAGAGTGCTCTATTCGAGGAGGCGTATCATGCAAACTGCACAGATACAGAATATTCCTCAGAGAGAACCGTTAAATGTTTTGACAATGTTTCAGCAAACGTAAAACTGAGTTCAATCGAACATAGTCTCTCTTGACAGACTCCCACCAAGTGGCTGGAAAGTGTGCATGGCAGATTTGTATTTACAGTTGAAGTCGGAAGTTTGCATACACTTAGGTTGGAGTCATTAAAACTAGTTTTTCAACCACTCCACAAATTTCTTGTTAACAAACTATAGTTTTGGCGAGTCGGTTAGGACATCTACTTCGTGCATTACACAAGTCATTTTTCCAATAATTATTTACAAACAGATTCTTTCACTTATAATTCACTGTATCACAATTCCAGTGGGTCAGAAGTTTACATACACTAAGTTGACTGTGCCTTTAATAAACACCTTTGAAAATTCCAGAAAATGATGTCATGGCTTTAGAAGTTTCTGATAGGCTAATTGACATCATTTGAGTCAGTTAGAGGTGTACCTGTGGATGTATTTCAAGGCCTACCTTCAAACACAGTGCCTCTTTGCTTGACATCATGGGAAAATAAATAGAAATCAGAAAAATAACTGTAGACCTCCACAAGTCTGGTTCATCCTTGGGAGCAATTTCCAAATGCCTGAAGGTACCAAGTTCATCTGCACAAACAATCATACACAAGTATAAACACCTTGGGACCACGCAGCCGTCATACCGCTCAGGAAGGAGACGCGTTTTGTCTCCTAGAGATGAACGTACTTTGGTGCGAAAAGTGCAAATCAATGCCAGTACCACAGCAAAGGACTTTGTGAAGATGCTGGAGGAAACAGGTACAAAAGTATCTATAGCCACAGTAAAACTAGTCCTATATCGACATAACCTGAAAGGCCGCTCAGCAAGGAAGAAGCCACTGCTCCAAAACCGCCATAAAAAAGCCAGACTACGGTTTGCAACTGCACATGGGGACAAAGATGGTACTTTTTGGAGAAATGTCCTCTGGTCTGATGAAATAAAAATAGAACTGTTTGGCCATAACATGTTTGGAGGGAAAAGGGAGAGACTTGCAAGCCGAAGAACACCATCCCAATCGTGATGCACGGGGGTGGCAGCATCATGCTGTGGGGGTGCTTTGCTGCAGGAGGGACTGGTGAACTTCACAAAATAGATGGCATCACGAGGGAAGAAAATGATTTGGATATATTGAAGCAACATCTCAAGACATCAGTCAGAAAGTTAAAGCTTGGTTGCAAATGGGTCTTCCAAATGGACAATGACCCCGAGCATACTTCCAAAGTTGTGGCAAAATGGCTTAAGGACAACAAAGTCAAGGTATTGGAGTGGCCATCACAAAGCCCTGACCTCAATCCTATTGAAAATTTGTGGGCAGAACTGAAAAAGCGTGTGCGAGCAAGGAGGCCTACAAACCTGACTCTGTTACACCAGCTCTGTCAAGAGGAATGGGCCAAAATTCACCCAACTTATTATGGGAAGCTTGTGGAAGGCTACCCGAAAGGTTTGACCCAAGTTAAACAATTTAAAGGCAATGCTACCAAATACTAATTGAGTGTATGTAAACTTCTGACCCACTGGGAATGTGATAAAAGAAATAAAAGCTGAAATAAATCATTCTCTCTACTATTATTCTGACATTTCAAATTCTTAATATAAAGTGGTGATCCTATCTGACAGGGAATTTTTACTAGGATTAAATGTCAGGAATTGTGAAAAACTGAGTTTAAATATATTTGGCTAAGGTGTATGTAAACTTCCGACTTCAACTGTAGGTGCCAATATATATTTTTAAACAGTATGTACAAGTCATAGTCCATGACTGAGATGTGCAGGCTGACGTGGTCCATGCTGTCTGGGGGGATGTCGAAGATGATGGCCTCATTGTACGTGGGGTTCAGAGTGTTCTTCTTGATGGTTGTCTTCTTCTTTTTCAAACGCCTCCCGTCACAGACGAGAGACACTTTGACGTAGGGATCTGCCAATGAGAGAAAGGAAAGGTATGAGGTGGTTATAAATTCTATATTCCATAGCTACATTATCTTGAGATTAATCCTCGAACCCAGAATCAAATTTCCTGCAAACACTCTGTCACGAGAGACATCCTGAGAGAATGAGATGACAAGTTTGTCTTTCAATGCTTGGATGTTAGTCTCTGTTAGTGTGATTTGCGATAGAGATGGTGTAGATCTATCTCTATAACACTTGACATGCAGGCATTGTCTCAGCATTTGAGAATCAAAAGCTATTCCAATTACTGTAGGGCCTACAGTGACCTCACCTTAACTCAAACACATCAGTTTTGATACAGCAGCTGCGGCGATCAATTTATTTCCCATATGTATTTCCCATGTGTATTCCACTCCTGCTCTACTTAAACCTAAATATAGCAATAACATCCTTGAAAATGTCTGGAATAATTCGCTGTACATTAAATATTGATGAGTCAACACCTCAGGTATTGAAAGCGAAGCAAGTGAAGGCATTTGACAGAGTGCTTTAACGGGATAAAGTGAAACATTGTTGTGGTGAATACTGATTTCAATCTTCATCTGTCAGCTCCTATGATACATTATTCCAGTGTAATAGTCAGATGTAAGCTGCCCTCAATTCATAAATAACAATATAAGGAGGGCTTGCTTTGCAACCAAATATGCTTCAGGGTACCGTTGATTAGCCATGGTTTACTGCACACAGATCCAGTTCTATTCAGAAACCACTGGGAGACATGTAAATCCTCTGAGGAGTGGTGTTAAACTTGTAAAATGTAAATAAAGATGAGAGGTAAATAATAACATGTCTTATTTTGGTTTGAATGAGTACAACCCGATTCATGACCTTTAACTCACAGTGAATGTCACTTTAATTCCAAAGCAAACATATTTCCTCTAATGGTATCTGGTTATTGATAATATAAATGGAATATGGAACAGCAGACTTTTAGGCTGTGTCCCAAATGGCACCCCATTCCCCACATCGTGCACTACTTTTGCCCAGAGCCCTACACAGTATATAGAGAACAGGCTGCCATTTGGGATGCAAACTTACATAACAATGAACACCGCCTGAAACCTCATAGAAATAAGCTGCTGCAGATGACACCTTCATATTGCCACTGATGAATATTAATAGATTCCCACAGAACTAGAAGCGGTAGAGAGGACTTCCCTTAGTTTGCTGTTTTTATTTGACATTTTATGTGACTGTATCTATAATTTCATATGTAACAGTCAGGGTAGGGTGCATTTCTACTTTCAGTCATTACGACAAACAATGAGTCACACATATGCACGTAGACATGGACACACACGCGCACACACACGCGCGCACACACACGCGCGCACACACACGCGCGCACACACACGCGCGCACACACACGCGCGCGCATACCTACCTGAGTATCCCATGATATCCATGGCCTTGAGGTTCCTGCACTTGATGACGGTGAGAGTGAGTCGTCCAGCAGTGGGTAGGTAGCATAGTGAGAACATGATCTCTCCCAGGTCCACACTCTCCTGTGGGAACAAACAGTAAAAAAATGAAAGTTACACACGCACAGCACTGGAAGGATTCCTTCAGGCCCTACTGACGCAAGGGCAAAAACACTAGGATGGAAATGGATTGTAAAGCCAAAGTCATTACAATTTCCCTCAAGAGCTGTATTTGTGTGAAGCCTGCCATCGCACACAGAACTGACTATCAGGCTCACGCTCAAGAAGTTATAATGAAAAATCTGCAGGACAGTGACAAATGGGCACTCTATGGTCCTTCTGTGGAATTACACATCTAAAGACATACAACTTAGAAAGTTACAGTGGGTTACAGGAAACGAAGCTAAGGAACAATCTGGAGACTGCAGTAATGTTCTCAAATCAGTTAGTTTAAGCATTGCCCCTTTACCCTCTCTGTTTGAAGGCAATATGACCTGCTATTAATGCCTCCTCAGTAAAAAAGTATTACTTTTCAGGGTATTAGTGCAGCGTTGTAGCCAAAGGGCAAGGATTAAAGCGGTGGTTGGGTGTGGCGCGAAGGCATGGGCTGCATGTGTCAATGTTATTTGGGAAAATGCAAAAATCTGGGTTTGAGCCAGGATTAGTGTTGAGATTTAAGATATGGCTATGGCTCAGGTCAGATCGTTTTTTTGAGTTCTGAAGCCATACAACCACAACCCCTTCAATTCCTCTGAGTTTCTAGTCAGCCACTATCATTTAGCACTATATCACCACAGGATGAAGCAGTGTAAACAGTGGGCCTTCCTACACATTTCTATTATGTATTACAGATATTGACTAATCTCCCTCTAACCGGCCAATGATTAGTAAGCAAACCCTCCCGAAATAGTTTGTATGGATCAAACATGCTCTAAGACACTGCCTGATGTCAATAATTCTTTCTCTGTCCTTCTCCCAGCCCGCCCCCTCTAGACTCTTTATCTTCCTAATGCCTGTGGGTTGGTATTATTGATGCACTTGATCTATTAACTATTAACTGAGTAAAGCTGCCGGCTGGTACTCTTCTCCACACAAACCCCCCTCTGCCCAGCTTTGGGGGTTCTCAGCTCTATTCTCAGCTCTAAACATTTACATTTGTAAACAGTACTTTCATCCAGCCCAAGGCTCAGGCTCATGTTACAGGTACATGCTCCTAAACCCCATATTGTCTAATCTACTGCATCCTTAATGAAACAATTCATGAGACATTTAGAACCCCCCTTGTCTGCATACTGCGTACTTAACTTTGCAATTGCCTACAAGATGGTGAGCTAGGGAGTTTTGGCAGTGAGTCATTTCCTTGTTCAATAAAATGTGTGTGCTGAGCAACGAGGCAACTGCTTTCTGCCACTTTAGCAATAACTGCTAGATTATTGAGCGGTGCCTCCAAAGGCAGCTGAAGTTCAACAATACGGGCCACAGTTAATACTCTGACTGAAGTGGCTTCCAGTGAAGAGAAGCATTGAATAGATTCCAAACTGATGCCAACGACATAGTGCACTACTGCACTTAGCACAACAAGACATCCTCAGCACACCATCAAAAAAGGATTAGTGTAAAAATTAATGAGGACTTCAGTGTGTCGTTGGAAGGATCACATTTTTTTGCCCAGACAGTTTCATGACCTTTGTGATGATTACAAGTCCTTGTTATGCCTTTAGCTTATAACTACTGTCATTTCATATGAAGAGAATAACGTCTTACTTTAGAAAAGTATTTATGACACACTGAAAAAAATGTCATCTTTTTTTCTGGGGGGCATAATGATTAGAATGAGGTTATTTTTCTAACTGGTTACACATGTAAACAATGTTAACTCTAGGCTGGTCCCAGATCTGTTTGTGCTCTCTTGCCAACTCCTATGGGCTTTGTCATGCCAAACAATGGCCGTAGGAGTTGGCAAGACAGCACAAGCAGATCTGCGACCAGACTATGTCAACTCTGCTTTAAGTGAGAGACAGACATATTCTTACAGTTGTGGTGTACTGAATGTCCCTCCAAATGTCCGTCTCTCTGGAGAGGTCTGACGTCTCAACGAGGTTATCCACCACCACCTCCCCGATCATATCATGTCTGGAGAACCTGTCAAAGTCAAACACACTCATGTGGAGCTTCCTAACAGCCAGCTCATCATAAGGCACGGGGAACTGGAAGGACTCGTCAAACGTGGGGTTGAGTGTCTTCCGGTGGACGCGCGTCTGGAACTTCTTGCGATCAGGGAGAAGATAGATTTTGACGTAGGGGTCGGAGCTGCCACACAGGTCCTTGGCAGGCAGGTCGTAGGCCTTGAGGATGTTGACCAGGAGGGCCTCGTTTTCATAATCGTACTTCAGGGAGAAGTTGATCTTCCCACAGTTCTTGGCGTTGCTGTTCTTCGCGGACTCGTCAGTGTCCAGGGTCTTCTGTCTGTAGAGCTCGGGTTTGATGCGTCCGATGCTGGTGGGCTGCTCGTCCTCGTCCAAATAGTCATTGCCAAGGTCCAGGCTGATTGACTGCATCTGTCTGGGCAGGTGCCTTTTGAATGAGCTGTGTCTGCAGAGACAGAGGAGACGGAGGAGAGAAAGGAGGAAAAATACGAGAACCTTATAAAACCATGCAATCGGTAGTAGCAAAGGGCAGTGTATACAAAGGCAGAGACAGAGGAGAGAGAGGGGGAAATATAAACTACTTCATTGTGATGCCTGGAGAAGTCAGTGTTTGAAGAATTGTGCTTGATTGCCCAGCAGGTGAATTCAATTCCAAGTGGGTTTTGAATCTTAATAGTGTTTCTGGAACCTAGAACCGTATGGTCCTCGATTCAATTTATTTTACTCAGTAGTACAAATAGTCCTCATCTTAGGGTCTGTTATTCAATACGGCTATGGGGTCTTTCAAGACAACAGAACATAAAGATGATGTTATTGAAAAACTATTTGAGATACATCCAATAATCAGACCCCCCGTTGGAGTTGTGGCTATGTGGAATAATAGCTGTGGGATTGTTTTACTGGTGTTTCCCCCCACGCTTTTAAGTGTATTCCATTACTTCTCATGAAGTGATCTGGAGATATTAATTACCATATTTTAAATTAACAGCACCAAATGGCTCACAGGCAGAAAGTATATGGGCTTGGGAGGACCAAAACAAAATGAAACATAATTGCCTTTTTTGCACTGTGATAATTATGCAGAAACTGTATTTTTAAATGGCTGCGGAATAACAAATTGGATTCAGATAAAAAATGAATGACTAACTTTCTCAGTGCAGTTATTAGGAGATTTGTGAGGTCCCTATGAGGATTCTTTATAACTGACCATTGATATTTCTGCTGACTACCAGACCCATTCAGTTTTCTGAATGTATTTGTGTGTCAATGTTAGTGTGTGTGTGTGTGTGTATGTGTGTGTGTGTGTGTGTGTTTGTGAGTGTGTGTATGTGTGTGTGTGTGTGTGTGTGTGTGTGTGTGTGTGTGTGTGTGTGTGTGTGTGTGTGTGTGTGTGTGTGTGTGTGTGTGTGTGTGTGTGTGCGCGGCTGTGGAATACTCAAGTGGATTTAGGTAGATTAAAAATACATTTTCCATCTTTGTTGCCATTATGTGAATATTTGGCCTGTACTGTCAGGTTCCCATGAGGGTTGCCAATTCCTGGGATTCTTTAGAACTGACTATTGATATTTCTGCTAACTAACTGAGCCTTTTAGTTTTCTGACCACACCTCAGTGTGTGTGTGTGTGTTTGTGTGTTTATGTATTCATGTCGATGGCGAGGGTGTGTGCTAACCTGGAGGAGGAAGCAGGCTCAGTGGCCTGCCGCTGCATGCGTTGAGTACGCCTCATAAAGTGCTCCCTCATTGAGAGCTGCACCTCTGCTGGGATATCAGGTGACGTGTGGCTTATCTTCACAGCAGCCTCCAGGAAACCCATGGAACCCATCGGGTCCTTCACTTTCTCCGTTGCCATGGTGATCGGTGACTTCTGCTGGTTGGGGCTTGGGAGGAACTGGTGCTGAGGAGGGTGGATGTGGAGGTGGAAGGGGGGGCAGTCGTCTGGGGGACCGCAGGCCGGGGTCAGGGCTGCAGAGCTGGAGGAAAGGGCTGCTGCCGCCTTGTTCTGCCAGTAAGGCACCCAGCACAGCTTCCAGGAGGCGAAGGCACAAAGAGTCAACAGGACAAGTCCGCACACCACAAACACGCTGAGGAGGAGGCCAAAAGTGACATCTGGAGAAGATCCGCAGGGACCAAACGCAGGATCACACAATATGGACAAACAGATGGTGGAGACAGTGAGAAGAAAATCAGAATCAATTAGATTGAAACACAAAATATGGAAGAGTAGATTAGTACGGCACAGTGGGTGCAGCATCACATTAACACCATAGATTGGTATTGCTGTATCAGTGGTCAGCCAAATGTTAACTATCCAACCTGTTTTCGGAAGATTGATGATCATATTGTACATTTGTCTTCATTGCTGTATGGATGTGTGTGATAAATACATAAAAGCTCATCCTTAGAAATGGACTCTGCATGAGGGAATAAAGCGCCACTGTTCACCCCTGCACCTTTGTTACTGTTTTTGTTTTGTGAACGAAACAGAGGTGAGGTGCGTCGAGCAGTGTGGTTCAAAACATTGCAGTACACATTTTGTTGTTCTATCACGTGTGCAATGATGTCCGAGGGAAAAAAACAGTGTTGGTTGTTTGCAGTAACTTCTTTGTTGTTGTAATATCCCAAACAGATGTGGCAGTTCCCCCATTAAGGATTACAGTTTTAAAGCAGTAAAAAGATAACACACACACACACAGACACACACACACACACACACACACACACACACACACACATTGCAGTAGCACACACTTTGTTAGACTTGCAACTGAGTTAAAAAGTAATTACAGTTAACTCTGATAAATTATAAATAGGCATATCATCTATTTCAATAGCAACAAAGACTCTTGGGATAACTGCCGCAGAGATAGTTGCATCAATGAATGGGTTGTGTTTCTAGCCTATCTGTACGTGTGTGGGTGTTAAGACGAGACGGGGGTGGGGTGGGCTTGGAACAACCCAAGTCATTTATTTTTCAACATTATGAATATGCTTTCTGGAAGAACAAATGGGATCCAAAGACCTGGAGAGCCAACGAAAATGCTGACAGGCAGCACCAAGCAAACATTAATATGAATTGAGAAGGCATAGAAGAAACACCACATTGTTGGCTTGGCTTCACCCAGTGTTATACAGTAAATATATTCTTGATGCAATGTAATTATTTTTCTCCACCTGATACTTGCCAACGTTTCCATACTTCCAGAGTGGAAAATTGACTTTTATTTCTTCGGTTTTGCTGCAGCATTCGTTCTTTGTTGCTGCAGTCTTGATTACTCTGACTTGTCTGCAATAATTCACACTGAACAGTCCCTGAGCATCTTGGGGCTTTCTAAATGTATTCTGACTCCAATCTCAACATAATTCCCAACTGTTAGATAGATAAGACGACCTGCTCCGAGGCAGATTCAATTAGTTCCTTTTAGAAATTCAGCTGGCTCAACTGTTTCCCAGTTGAATGGACAAATATGAGCATATGTTAAACATTATTACTGCAGGATATTTGTTTGTTCAACAGTTACATTGTAGCCTATGACATAATATTTAAACAGGAAGATTTGCAAGTGGTTCAAATGAAACACGGATGGAATATCAACATGGATTCTTCTTTTTCTACATTTGATCCTTTCAGAATCCTTTCACACGTTACGTGATCTTGTATTATTATTAGATAACTTTATGCATGCCTTACGGTTTCCAGTGCAGTTCTAACTTTCAAACGTGCACAGATAAAAACGGTTCATTTTTACTCAAACGAAAACTCTCATGTTCAGAACTATCCAACAAATCATTTTTTAAATTGAGTGTCCAGTACGGAGCGCTTTAGGCTTATCCAAGATGGGAGACTAGATTTCCAAGACTGGAGGATTTGTGCCTCTGCTCCTAGGGGATTTCAACATTATCCCCGGCCATGACTTTTCCTTGTCAACTACCATTCCTCACAGTTCTGCCAAAGGACAGTGTTGACCAACCTATCACTGGCACATTTTTCATTTGCTGTGATGAAAAATGAGAAGATACAGTAGATTGATGGTTTATGTAGACTATCTGAAAGGAGCATAGAATGGATATTTTATGTCGCTGAAATGGTCTACGATGGCTGAGAAGAATTTTCCCAAGATATGTAACCACCGATAACATTAAACACATTACCAATTGGTTGTTAAAGGGATACTTCAGTCTTCCAGTCATTGCGCTAACACTTGTTAGTATCCGTTTAATTATCCTAAGCACATATTTATTTCCCAATATGACAGCATAACCGGACATTGAATCATCGGAACACGGGACCAAAATATTGCGTGCACTGACAGTCTGTCACAAGACACTTCCGCACATTAGATCGTTGACATACAGATCGTTGACATATCAGAGCTCAATTTGCTCTACATATAGTGCTGTCCACACTAGAGACAGTGATGTACGCCCACAGCTCTAGACAGTGGGCTGTGAAGTTCTATTTTCTCTCTGTGTGATGTAATGTACACACTAGACAGTGCTGCAGCTGTAGATACTGGGCAGCGGGGCCAAGGTCCACTGGGGGCTGATCACAGTGCAGTCTTTTGTGTTCCTTGACAGACAGACAGACAGACAGACAGACAGACAGACAGACAGACAGACAGACAGACAGACAGACAGACAGACAGACAGACAGACAGACAGACAGACAGACAGACAGACAGACAGACAGACAGACAGACAGCAGCTGCATCCCAAATGGCATCCTATTCCCAATACAGTGCCATACCTTTAACCAGACATATGGACTCTCAAAAGTAGTACACTATGTAGGGATTAGGGTGCCATTTGGGAGGTACACAGAGTATTGGTCATGGTGCAAGGGTGTGTGTTCCTTCCCAAACAGACAGACAAATAGTATAGGGTAATGAAGCAGAGCAGTGTGAGGCCGTTACTCCAAGTGGGGTGCTGGGCCCAACCACACTGAGACAGACAGACAGACAGACAGACAGACAGACAGACAGACAGACAGACAGACAGACAGACAGACAGACAGACAGACAGACAGACAGACAGACAGACAGACAGACAGACAGCGTGGGAATGGACTGACCTCAGGATTTAAAACAATATTGATGATCACATCCCCCCAAGACGGATCAGCTTTACAATCAATCAACAGGAATTGTTCAGGACGCCTTCTCATGACAGAACCAGTCAGCTTAGGCTACTCAATCGATACTCTCAGAGGTTGACACAAGAAAATATTGAGGTACGATGCAGTGGTAGATGATTGACTACTGCTATTTTAATAGCACAGACATAGCATCTGGGCTTTATCTCGAAGCCAGCTGGAGTACTCCCAATGGTTTAAACATCAATATGGTGTCTTGCATTATTGGCTCTCCCTGGGCCAATATTTTTTTATTCATTACATCACACCATGATGTAAATGAGAAAGGTCCAACCACAGTAAATACTGCTTCCTTTCACCCAGCTTTGAGCTTTTCATCCCTTGGTCCCTCCCTCCACACAGCTCTAAGCATCAACCTCTCCTTCCTTCTATCCCTCCCTTAAGCTCTCCCCTCCCCCATAATCGAAAACATTCCCTTTAAGTGAGATTAGTTTTTTTAACCATTCCTCTCCCTTACTGAACGGTTTGTCCTGTCTGAACTAGTTTCATTTGGCTAGTGCAGTAGTGGTACATGTACAGTGCCTTGCAAAAGTGTTCATCCCCTTGGCGTTTTTCCTATTTTGTTGCATTACAACCTGTAATTTAAATAGATTTATATTTGGATTTCATGTAATGGACATACACAAAAAGGGCCGTGGCTCTTGTGGCGCGATGGGTAACGATGCTTCGGTGGGTGTCAGTTGTTGATGTGTGCAAGGGTCCCTGGTTTGAGCCCGGGTTGGGGCGAAGAGAGGGATGGAACCTACACTGTTACATTGGTGCCGTGACCCGGATCATTGGTTGCTGCGGAAAAGGAGGAGGTCAAAGGGGGGGGGGGTGAGTGTAACCAATGTGAAATGGCTAGTTAGTTAGCGGTGGTGCGCGCTAATAGCGTTTCAATCAGTGACGTCACTCGCTCTGAGACTTGAAGTAGGGTTTCCCCTTGCGCTGCAAGGGCCGTGGCTCTTGTGGCGCGATGGGTAACGATGCTTCGGTGGGTGTCAGTTGTTGATGTGTGCAAGGGTCCCTGGTTCGAGCCCGGGTTGGGGCGAAGAGAGGGATGGAACCTACACTGTTACATATGTATTCACCCTCTTTGCTATGGAGCCCCTAAAGAAGATCTGGTGAAACCAATTACCTTCAGAAGTTACATAATTAGTTAAATAAAGTCCATCTGTGTTCAATCTAAGTGTCACATGATCTGTCACATGATCTCAGTATATATACACCTGTTCTGAAAGGCCCCAGAGTCTGCAACACCACTAAGCAAGAGGCACCACCAAGCAAGCGGCACCATGAAGACCAAGGAGCTCTCCAAACAGGTCAGGGACAAAGTTATGGAGAAGTACAGATCAGGGTTGGGTTCTAAAAAAATATCAGAAACTTTGAACATCCCACGGAGCACCATTAAATCCATTATTAAAAAATTGAAAAAATATGGCACCACAACAAACCTGCCAAGAGAGGGCCACCCACCAACACTCACAGACCAGGAAAGGAGGGCATTATTCAGAGAGGCAACAAAGAGACCAAAGATAACCCTGAAGGAGCTGCAGGAGATTGGAGTATCTGTTCATAGGACCACTTCAAGCCGTACACTCCACAGAGCTGGGCTTTACGGAAGAGTGGTCAGAAAAAAGCTATTGCTTAAAGACAAAAATAAGCAAACATGTTTGGTGCTCGCCAAAAGGCATGTGGGAGACTCCCCAAACACATGGAAGAAGATACTCTGGTTAGATTAGACTAAAATTGAGCTTTTGGAAAAAGCTATGGCTGGCACAAACCCAACTCCTCTCATCACCCCGAGAACAACATCCCCACAGTGAAGCATGGTGGTGGCAGCATCATGCTGTGGGGATGGTTTTCATCGGCAGGGACTGGGAAACTGATCAGAATTGAATGAATGATGGATGGCGCTAAATTCAGGGAAATTCTTGAGGGAGAATTGTTTGTCTTCCAGAGACTTGAGACTGGGACAGAGGTTCACCTTCCAGCGGGACAATGACCCTAAGCATACTGCTACAGCAACACTCGAGTGATTTAAGGGGAAACATTTAAATGTCTTGGAAGGGCCTAGTCAAAGCCCAGACCTCAATCCAATTGAGAATCTGTGATATGACTTAAAGATTGTGGTACACCAGCGGAACCCATCCAACTTGAAGGAGCTGGAGCAGTTTTTCCGTGAAGAATGGGCAAAAATCCTAGTGGCTACATGTGCCAAGCTTGTAGAGACATACCCCAAGAGACTTGCAGCTGTAATTGCTGCAAAAGGTGGCTCTACAAAGTATTGACTTTGGGGGGGTGAATAGTTATGCATGCTCAAATGTTAAGATTTTTTGTCTTATTTCTTGTTTGTTTCACAATGAAAAATATTTTGCATCTACAAAGTGGTAGGCATGTTGTGTAAATCAAATGATACAACCCCCCCAAAAATCCATTTTAATTCCAGGTTGTAAGGCAGCAAAATAGGAAAAATGCGAAAGCGGGTGAATAATTTCGCAAGCCTCTGTATCTGTGATTCAACCCTTATATTTCCACAACATCAATCCATGTGTTTGAGCCTACAAAGGCCTTGTATCAAAAGACCACTTGAAAGAATATGTTATGTTTCTGGATTTATAATTGGGAAAAAAGGAGTCATAATTTAAATGTATTTGTATTGTTTTGTCTTGAAAGCTCAGAAGCTCCAACATACATTTATATCAACATCAAGCTCAACGCTGGCGCCAGTAGGCCCAGTAAAAGCTCTACTGTAAAGTAGCCTATTTCAATATAAGGATAATGGAAGATAAAAAGGGCTGGCTGAGACCTCAGCCAATATAGAGTGCTACCAAGCTAGGCCTTGGCTGGAGCATATGCAGCCTTTCAGAATGGCCCACTAATTTAATTAAGCATTGTTTTGAAGCAGAGTCAAAGAGAAAACGGAAGCCCTGGGGTTTTTCACCTCAAGTGCCTTCAAAATATAACCTGGTTTCCATAGAAACCTAGTCATTAGACAGATGTATGCACTCTCTCCTGGCTGTTATGAATCAACTCAGCTCTCCAGCAAAAACAAGACTGTCCAGTCCATCTTTGCACAGACCTAAGAACACGATGCAAGAGTTACCAAATACACTGCTTGCAGTGCACAACATGAGTTGTATTGCATTAGTAATGATGCATTAGAACTTGTATTACAGATGTTGCAGTCCACAATGCAACAAGGAGAGTGTTTAATGATAAGCCAAGGTTGACCTTTTGGATTTAAATCTTTCAAGATCCTTAAGTATCCATGGTGATCAAATGAATTAAAATCTTTGGTGTGTATTGCTTCGCTCATTTTCTGGAAAGGGAAATCTCTGAGGAAGGTGGGAGCAGCGGTGCTATCCCTGCCCTGTGCCCCTCAATTACAACTCAAGGCTCTCCCTCCAACAACACATCGCCATGACAGCTGATATTTCCCTGTGAAGGAGAGGGGAGCCACAGCAATGGAGAGTGGCTCAGAGTCACGCTGCTATCAAAGACAGGGGCATTCAGTTGTGCTATAATATCACATCTCCTAGACATCCCACTAAGCACAGACTAGTGATGCAGGGTTGACTCATAACTCGCCGGGAGAGTTTAGGGTCATGAAATATTGCGTGGATGAAGGGTGGGTGGGTGGCGGGCGGGTTGAAAAGAGAAAAACAATACCTTAACAAATTCATAAATATATAATTCTTGGGCAATTTATATCTATAGGCTACACTGAGGTTTTTCTTTAATTATTTTAGGCAATCTGGCATTGGTGCATAAGCCTAAATCTTAGGGCCTAACTGTAAGTGCACCAAGGGCGCAAAATAGCCTACACGCCAATCCCCAAATGAAAGCAGAAAAGGTTCATGTCGATCCAAAGAGGCAAAAAGGACTATGTCGGAGTTTAATTCAGTAAGAGAAAAAATGTAGTTGAAAATAAAGAGTGTAGAGGGCCAGAAAAGTAGCCTAATGTTTGGGAAATATTTGGTGAAGTGGTGAAAGAGGATGATAGCAGTGCCGGCTATGTTATGTGTGATGATCATGAGGCGCTATACAAATCCGACAGTCACAAGATGGGTACTTCAAATAGGCTTATGACGCGCCAGGCGAACTGTAGCCTATCGTTCAGGTGGGCTAAATGGAAACTGAAATCTAGACACTGATTGTAAGTCTATAACCTCTCACAGTATTAATATTAACTCCTGCAGAATTAAGCATTTCTTGCGGTGAAATGATAGGCCTAAAGCAAATGTAGGCAAACTTTTGACTCTGGAACGGGAGTGGAGAAATATGATTTATTTCTTTCAGCATCTTGAGAGAATGCCAATGCCCAGTTAGATACCATCTGTAGAGGTGCTGCCTTTACCAGCATATTAACAGCTGATCGTATTTCAACCACAGAAAATACGCATCCAAGCCGAACTGAAATCTTATCAGAAACATGTTGGGTAGTTTGCACAGCTTTGTATTTCCTTACAACCAGTCAAACTGATGTAATTTTGAAATTTTGCACAGAAAATATTTCCCTTTTTTTCCCGTTATTGCATTTTATCCCCGGTACCTTAACGTATTTTCTCTGCTTCTTTCGCAGAGATGACGGAGAAAACTTTACTGATGTCAGCTTACACTGAACAAAAATATGAATGCAACATGCAACCATTTCAAAGATTTTACTGAGTTACAGTTCATATAAGGAAATCGGTCAATTTAAATAAATAAATTAGGCCCTAATCTATGAATTTTCCATGACTGGGAATACAGATATGCATCTGTTGGTCACAGATACCATTAAAAAGTTAGGGGAGTGGATCAGAAAACCAGCCAGTACCTGGTGTGACCACAATTTGTCTCATGCAGCGTGACACATCTCCTTTACATAGAGTTGATTAGACTGTTGGTTGTGGCCTGTGGAATCTTGTCCCACTCATCTTCAATGGCTGTGCAAAGTTGCTGGATATTGTCGGGAACTGGAACACGCTGTCGTACACATTGATCCAGAGCAACCCAAACATCCTCAATGGGTGACATGTCTGATGAGTATGCAGGCCTATAAAATTACATTGGAGGTGGCTTATGGCAGAGAAATTAACATTCAATTTTCTGGCAACAGTTCTGGTGGACATTCCTGCAGTCAGCATGCCAATTGCTGACTGAAACAATTCCAATCTGTTTCATTGTGTTGTGTGACAAAACTGCACATTTTAGAGTGGCCTTTTATTGTCTCCAGCACAAAGTGCACCTGTGTAATGATTATGCTGATTAATCAGCTGCTTGGTATGCCACACTTGTCAGGTGGATGGATTATCTTGGCAAAGGAGAAATGCTTACTAACAGGGATGTAAACAAATTTGTGCCCAAAATTCAAGAGAAATGCGCTTTTTTTGCATCTGAAAATATCTGGGATCTTTTATTTCAGCTCATGAAACATTCGACCAACACTTTACATGTTGCATGTTTTGTTTTTTGCACTAACACTACACAGCTGATTCAAATAACTAACTCATCATCAAGCTTTGATTATTTAAATCAGCTGTCTTGTGCTAGGGCTAAAACCAGAACAGAAACTCTGTTCTAGGGCATCGTACAGTATAACAACAGAAGATAAGCTGTATGTAGGCCTATCTAATTATAGACAAGTTGACTGACAAATAGCCTACAAATTATAAGCAGAAGCAATCTACAAAAAATATCCTGCACCCCGTCAAAACATTGTTCAGCAGTCTGTAGCTGTAGCCTACAGCACATTGTCTATACTAGCAGGTTAAAGCCAATTTATGCTTGATCCAGAGATGTGGTCCGGAGTCTCCCAGCGATGCCGAGCACCGCCCGAAGTTTGTAACATTGCAGAGGAATCTGCATAGCTCCACATTGACATGATTGGTTGACGGTAGGGGGGCGGTACATCCTGTTTAAACACAAACTCACTTCCTTAACAACTCCCTGACAACAAAAATTGATAACTTTAACAAAAGGCTATCAGAACAAGAACAAAAAACACCTTTATGACCTTGTGTCTGGATTTCAACGACACGAAAATTAGTTTGAACTCCTGGAAAGATATTGGAAAGGTAATGGGGATAGATGTGGTAAAGAGGTCAATGGAATGCAGAACGTGGGGGACAGAAGGATGCTTGATTGTTGCACATTCAACAAATCTGATGTAACAAAGTGGATATTTGTACATCATGATTGATGTACAGGCCCACAATGTGGTTGCTAAAATCCGATTTGGATATTTCGCTTTTTTCGCTGAATAACATTTAGAAGTTGTCCCTTTTCATGTTTAGAGAAAGTATCTGCTAAAGATTTTCACTTTATCGCATACAGTCAGCCGTTGCAGATGGGTTATTAGCAATTGCGGGTGGGTGCGGGTGAACAAACAGCTGACCAGTGCACCACTAGCACCGACGTCAATTTAACGTCTATTCCATGTTGGTTCAATGTAATCTCATTGTTAAGAGGGCACGACAAAATCTATTCCCCCTCAGGTGACTGAAAAGATTTGGCATGGGTCCTCAGATCCTCAAAAGGTTCTACAGCTGCACCATCGAGAGTCTCCTGACTGGTTGCATCACTGCCTGGTATGGTAACTGCTCGGCCTCCGACCGCAAGGCACAACAGAGGGTAGTGTGAACGGCCCAGTACATCACTGTGGCCAAGCTTCCTGCCATCCAGGACCTCTATACCAGGCGGTGTCAGAGGAAGGCCCTACAAAAGACTCCAGGCACCCTAGTCAAAGACCGTTCTCTCTGCTACCGCACGGCAAGTGGTACTGGAGTGCCAAGTCTAGGTCCAAGAGGCTTCTAAACAGCTTCTACCACCAAGCCATAAGACTCCTAAACACCTAATCAAATGGCCTACTCTCTGCTGTTGTCATCTATGCATAGTTACTTTAATATCTCTACCTACATGTACATATTACCTCAACTAACCGGTGCTCCCGCACATTGACTCTGTACCCCCCTGTATTTAGTCTCGCTATTGTTATTTTATGGCTGCTCTTTAATTATTTGTTACTTTTATTTCTTATTCTTATCCATATTTTGTTCTGTTTTATTCGGCGCATGTGACTAATACAATTTGATTTGATTTGAAATTACATGGAAACAACATTGATTCAACCAGTGTGGGCCCAGTAGGATGGCTCTTTTGTTGGGATATGATTTCAACCATTTCATTGCTTTGAAGTTTAGACAAGTATCAGACAGCTGTGAAACCCTAATATTACTGTTAAAATGTACTATTTAGATGTGCAACTGTGGCATTTCCAAACTCCCCAAGTGAAATTGGCTTTGAAAGACCTGTAATTTAAAATTCTGTATTTTCCAGTGGGGAATCTGTTTTTCACACAATTTCAACGTTCACAAGAAATGCAAATATCTTAAGACACAGTACAACATCATAAAAAGATCACAGCATTTGTATAGTATACTAGTATAATTGAAGAGTAGTATACCCAGGAAACTACAAGAAGATTAAAGGCAGGGTTCCCATGTCCCTATTATCTCCTTTACTTCTAAGTATTCTAAAGCACGCCCTTCCAGGCATGCAACAATGGGCTCTCAATGGTGGCTTCTCTTTCTTCACTCCCTCAGGGGGTGAAATAATGGGTTCTGATCTAGATGCTGCAGCACCTGAGCCATTTTAGATAGCTGCATTTCATGGCTTTCTCTTTTTTATTGTTCTCTCTTCCTCGTTGCAATCTAAAATCCTCTAATCCTCTGCATCCCTAAATCCTTAAGCTCCACAGCATGCAAGGAAGACGAGGGTTAGGCTCCAACATATCTGCTTGCCTGCCTGCTTGCCAGAGGTGTGCGTAAATGTCCAGTAAATCTGCCTGCCTGCTAGAGGTGTGAGGAGTAAATGGGAATGGATTATGTGAAAGAATATAAGACACCCTCACAGAAACATTCTCACACTGAGCTGGGGTGAGGTCTACTATTAGATAATGGTGTTAATTAGGGTTGGGGCTAGATGGAATCCATAGTAGCAGTATTCCTGATTTTGTGTGGAGAAAATGGGATGGGATTATGGAAAGGAAATGTAAGACAAAGTCCCTCACAATAAATATTAATTTAAAAAAAACATTCTGCCCACACCACGTTGTCTCCATGCTGCTTGTTTACTTTTAATAACCGTTTCATCAAAACTGCATTTAACACATTTACCAATGTCATAGGTTTTTCCTCGCTCTGCTATTTTCATTCAACGTTTTCACCTCGGACACTTTATTTGGACATGATTTTACAGGACCTCAACAACAAAAAGTAGTAACATTAACGCTATGCCATCTAATTGTAGTCGCTGTACTCATAATACACAGGAGAACTATCGCCTTATGGTGAGGGTAGCCGAGTTGGAAGCCCAGCTTCAAATGCAATCATTAGTCAAGGGCAATTTAAGTGTAGGAAAGGATGAAACAGCGTCTTTGCCACCAGTAAGTACAGATAGTAGTATAAATCCCCCCCGCACAGTCCCCGCAGCCAGACAATTTTCTCAAGGCTTCTGGAAAGAAATGCTGTGAGCATACTCAACCGGTGTCGCTCATTCAGCCGACAGAAACTTTCAACCGGTTCTCCCCATTAAGGTAAGAGTTGGAGTCAGAGGCCGAGCCTTTTCAAGTCTCTCCTACACCCGTTACGAGGTCTGAGCCACCGAAGACTCCCACGATTAGCTCTGACAAATTGAAAACCCTAGTCATTGGCGACTCCATTAGCCGCAATATTAGACTTAAAAAGAATCATCCAGTGAATCATCCAAGAATCATAAACTGCTTACCAGGGGGCAGGGCTGCCGACGTAAAGGCTAATCTGAAGAGGGTGCTAGCTAAGGCTAAAACTGGTGAGTGTAGGGATATTGTTATCCACGTCGGCACCTAGGATGAAACAGTCAGAGGTCACCAAGCGCAACATAGCTTCAGCATGTAAATTAGCTAGAAAGGTGTGTTGGTATCGAATAATTGTCTCTGGCCCCCTCCCAGTTAGGGGGAGGGATGAGCTCTATAGCAGTTTCACAACTCAATTGCTGGTTGAAAACTGTTTTCTGCCCCTCCCAAAATATAGAATTTATAGATAATTGGCCATCTGTCTGGGACTCACCCACAAGCAGGACCAAGCCTGAACTGCTGAGGAGTGACAGACTCCATCCTACCAGGAGGGTTGCTCTCATATTATCTATCAACATAGATAGTGCTCTAACCCCTCTAGCTCTACATTGAGATAGGGTGCAGGCCAGGTAGCAGGCTTTTAGCCAGCCTGCTCAGCTATCCCCATTGAGACCTTGTCTGTGCCTCGCTCTATGTCGGGCAAAACTAAACATGGCGGTGTTTGCCTTAGCAATCTCACTGGAATAAAGACCTCTTCCATTCCTGTCATTACTGAAAGAGATTGAGATATCTCACATATCAAATAGGGCTAAAACCTCTTAAGGATTGGACACTTTTTAAAAATTTTCGACCCTAAAATGACATACCCAAATCTAACTGCCTGTAGCTCAGGAACCAAATCTAACTGGCTAAAAATGTATTATTCCACTCTCCTCTCCTAAAACAATAGCATGGTATTATTTCACTGTAATACAGTTGTACTTGTGGATGTATTTCAAGGCCTACCTTCAAAATCAGTGCCTCTTTGCTTGACATCATGGGAAAATCAAAAGAAATCAGCCAAGACCTCAGAAAGAAAATTGTGAACCTCCACAAGTCTTGTTCATTCTTGTGAGCAATTTCCAAATGGCTGAAGGTACCACGTTCTCTGTACAAAAAATAGTATGCAAGTAAAAACATCATGGGACCACGCAGCCGTCATACCGCTCAGGAAGGAGACACGTTCTGTCTCCTAGAGATGAACGTACTTTGGTGCGAAAGTGAAAATCAATCCCAGAACCACAGCAAAGGCCCTTGTGAAGATGCTGGAGGAAATATGTACAAAGGTATCTATATCCACAGTAAAACTAGTCCTATATTGAAATAACCTGAAAGGCTGCTCAGCAAGGAAGAAGCCACCGCTCCAATACCACCATAAAAAAGCCAGACTACGGTTTGCAACTGCACATGGGGACAAAGATCGTACTTTTTGGAGAAATGTCCTCTGGTCTGACGAAACAAAAATGGAACTGTTTGGCCATAATGACCATCGTTATGTTTGGAGGAAAAAGGGGGAGGCTTGCAAGTCAAAGAACACCATCCCAAACGTGAAGCACGGGGGTGGCAGCATCATGTTGTGGGGGTGCTTTGCTGCAGGAGGGACTGGTGCTCTTCACAAAATAGATGGCATCCTGAGGGAAGAAAATGATTTGGATATATTGAAGCAACATCTCAAGACATCAGTCAGGAAGTTAAGGCTTTGATCGCAAATGGGTCTTCCAGATGGACAATGACCCCAAGCATACCTCCAAGTTGTGGCAAAATGGCTTAAGGACAACAAAGTCAAGGTATTGGAGTGGCCATCACAAAGCCCTGACCTCAGTCCTATAGAACATTTGTGGGCAGAACTGAAAAAGTGTGTGTGAGCAAGGAGGCCTTCAAACTTAACTCACTTACACCAGCTCTGTCAGGAGGAATGGGCCAAAATTCACCCAACTTATTGTGGGAAGCTTGTGGAAGGCTACCCGAAACGGTTGACCCAAGTTAAACAATTTAAAGGCAACGCTACCAAATACTAATTGGGTGTATGTAAACTTCTGACCCACTGGGAATGTGGTGAAAGAAATAAACGCTGAAATAAATCATTCTCTCTACTATTATTCTGACATTTCACATTCTTAAAATAAAGTGGTGATCCTAACTGATCTAAAACAGGGAATTTTTACTAGGATTAAATGTCAAGAATTGTGAAACTGAGGTTAAATGTATTTGGCTAAGGTGTATGTGAACTTCCAACTTAAACTGTAGGTATTGTAAATTGGACAGTGTAGTTACTGTAGATTAACAAGAATTTAAGCTTTCTGCCAATATCAGATATGTCTGTGTCCTGGGAAATGTTCATGTTACTTACAACATCATGCTTATCGCATTAGCCTAGGTTAGCTCAACCGTCCCGAGGGGGACCCACCAATCCTGTAGAGGTTTGTTAGATCTCTCACTTCCAAGGCAGTCATAGTCAATGAACTAATCACTGATCATAACCTTGATGTGATTGGCCTGACTGAAACATGGCTCAAGCCTGATTAATTTATTGTGTTAAATGAGGCCTGGTTACATTAGTGAGCACATCCACACATCCCGCAAAGGTGGAGGTGCTGCTAACATTTACGACAAAACATTTCTATAATTTTTATTTTTTGTTACTGCGTATTCGGCTTTTGAGCTTCTAGTCATGAAATCGATGCAGCCTACTCAATCACTTTTTATAGCGACTGTTTATAGGCCTCCTGGGTCGTATACAGCGTTCCTCACTGAGTTCCCTGAATTCCTATCGGACCTTGGCAGATAATATTCACATTTTGGTGACTTCAATATTCACATAGAAAAGTCCACAGACCCACTCCTTAAGGCTTTTGGAGCCATCATCGACTCAGTGGGTTTTATCCAACATTTCTCCAGACCTACACATTGCCACAGTCATACACTAGATCTAGTTTTGTCCCTTGGAATAAATATTGTAGATTTTTCCACATAATCCTGGACTATCGGACCACCATCTTACTATGTTTGCAATCGAAACAAAAAATCTGCTCAGACCCCAACCAAGGATTATCAAAAGCCATGCTATAAATTCTCAGACAACCCAAAGATTCCTAGATTCCCTTTCCCAGACTCCCTCCACCTACCCAAGGATGGAGTACAAAAATCTGTTAACTCTGGCGCATGTGGGACGAACTCGTCCCACCTACGTAACAGCCACTGAAATCCAGTGGCGCGATTTTTGAATCGTTAGAAATACTATTACTTCAATTTCTCAAACATATGACTATTTTACAGCTATTTAAAGACAAGAATCTCGTTAATCTAACCACACTGTCCGATTTCAAAAAGGCTTTACAACGAAAGCAAAACATTAGATTATGTCAGCAGAGTGCCCAGCAAGAAATAATCAGACACCCATTTTTCAAGCTAGCATATCATGTCACATAAACCCAAACCACAGCTAAATGCAGCACTAACCTTTTATGATCTTCATCAGATGACACACCTAGGACATTGTGTTATACAATACATGCATGTCTGTTCAATCAAGTTCATATTTAAATCAAAAAACAGCTTTTTACATTAGCATGTGACGTTCAGAAAAAGCATAACCCCCGCAAACTTCCGGGGAATTTACTAACAGTTTGCTAAATTACTCACGATAAACGTTCACAAAAAGCATAACAATTATTTTAAGAATTATAGATACATTACTCCTCTATGCACTCGATATGTCCGATTTTAAAATAGCTTTTCGGATGAAGCACATTTTGCAATAATCTAAGTACATAGCCCGGCATCACAGGGCTAGCTATTTAGACACCCACCCAGGTCAGCCTCCACCAAAATCACATTTCCTATAAGAAAAATGTTCTTACCTTGCTTGTTCTTCGTCAGAATACACTGCCAGGACTTCTACTTCAATAACAAATGTTGGTTTGGTCCCAAATAATCCATCGTTATATCCAAACAGCGACGTTTTGTTCGTGAGTTCTAGACACTATCAGAATGCTACATCACGGTCTTGCGCATGGCGCATTGGCGTGATAAAAAATTCTAAATATTCCATTACCGTACTTCGAAGCATGTCAACCGCTGTTTAAAACCAATTTTTATGCCATTTATCTCGTAGAAAAGCGATAATATTCCGACCGGGAATATGCATTGAGCCTAAACAGCCGAATTAAATTTCTCCTCAGGAGCGAATCGTGCACGCGCCTCATTCAAAGGTCCTCTGATCCGCCACTTACCAAAGGCGATAATGTGTTTCAGCCTGAGGCTGCCTCGTCAACCTTCAGGTATTTCCCGGGTTCTGAGAGCCTATCGGAGCAGCCTGAGGCAGCCTGAGGCAGCCTGAGGCTGCCTCGTCAACCTTCAGGTATTTCCCGGGTTCTGAGAGCCTATCGGAGCTCTGGGAATCACGTTACAGCTAAGATCCTTACTTTTCAATAAACAGATGCAAGACGCACGACTCCTTGTCAGACAGGGTACTTCCTGCATGAAACCTTGTCAGGTTTTTGCCTGCCATAGGAGTTCTGTTATACTCACAGACACCATTCAAACAGTTTTAGAAAATTCAGAGTGTTTTCTATCCAAACCCGAACAATAATATGCATATTCTAGCTTCTGAGTTGGTGTAGGAGGCAGTTAAAAATGGGCACATATTTTTTCCAAAATTCTCAATACTGCCCCCTAGCCCAAACAGGTTTTAACCACCTAACTGAGGATCTAAATGTAACCTTGCATAATACCCTAGATGCAGTCACACCTCTAAAAACCAAAAACATTTGTCACAAGGAATTAGCTCCCTGGTATGCAAAAAATACCCAAGCCCTGAAGCAAGCTTCCAGAAAATTGGAACGGAAATGGCGCTTCACCAAACTGGAAGTCTTCTGACTAGATTGGAAAGAAAGTACTGTGCAGTATCGAAGAGACATCCCTGCTGCTCGATCAGCCTATTTTTTCAACCTAATTGTGGAGAAAAGGAACAATCCCAAATGTATTTTTTATAATGTTGCAAAACGAGCTAAAAAGCATCGTTCCCCAAGAGAGGATTTCACTTCAGCAGTGATGAATTCATGAACTTCTTCGATGAAAAGATCATGATCATTAGAAAGCAAATTACGGACTCCTCTTTGAATCTGCTTATGTCTCCAAAGCTCAGTTGTTCTGAGTCTGCACAGAACTGCCAGGACCTAGGATCAATGGGCAAACTCAAGTTTTTTATCCTGTATCTCTTGACACATTCACGAAAATAGTCATGGCCTTTAAACCTTCCAGCTGCATACTGGACCCTATTCCAACTAAACTCCTGAAAAGATACTTCCTGTGCTTGGCTCTCCTATGTTGAACATAATAAACGGCTCACTATCCTCCGGATATGTACCAAACTCACTGAAAGTGGCATTAATAAAGCCTCTCTTGAAAAAGCCAAACCTTGACCAAGTTCCTCTCAAAAATGTAAGAAAAAGCAGTTGTACAGCAACTCACTGCCTTCCTGAAGACAAATAATGTATACGAAATGCTTCAGTCTGGTTTTAGACCCCATCATAGTACTGAGACTGTGCTCGTGAAGGTGGTGAATTACCTTTTAATGGCGCCAGACCAAGGCTCTGCATCTGTCCTCGTGCTCCTAGTCCTTAGTGCTACTATTGACACAACCGATCACCACATTGTTTTGGAGAGATTGGAAACCCTAATTGCTCTACACGGACAACTTCTTGCCTGGTTTACATCTTATCTGTCGGAAAGATATCAGTTCGTCTCTGTGGATGGTTTGTCCTTTGACAAATCAATTGTACATTCCGGTGTTCTTCTAGGTTCCTTTTAAGGACCACTATTGTTTTCACTATATATTCTACCTCTTGGTGATGTCGTTCGGAAACACAAAGTCAACTTTCACTGCTATGCAGACGACACACAGCTGTACATTTCGATGAAACATGGTGAAGCCCAAAAATGGCCTACCCTGGAAGCCTGTGTTTTAGACATAAGGAAGTTGATGGCAGCAAATTCTCTACAGTGGCTTCCGGTTAAGGGATACATATGTAATGCTTTGTAAGGCATACAAAGCATTACATGGGCTTGCTCCTAACTATCTCTCCGATTTGATTCTGCCGTGCTTACAGTGCATTTGGAAAGTATTCAGAACCCTTGACTTTTTCCACATTTGTTACGTTACAGCCTTATTCTGAAATAGATTCAATCATTTTTCCCCTCATCAATCTACACATAATACCCCATAATGACAAAGCAAAAACAGGTTTTTAGAATTTTTTGTAAATGTGTATTCAGACCCTTTACTCAGCACTTTGGTAAGCACCTTTGGCAGTGATTACAGCCTCGAGTCTTCTTGGGTATGACGCTACAAGCCTGGCACACCTGTATTTGGGGAGTTTCTCACATTCTTCTCTGCAGATTCTGTCAAGATCTGTTAGGTTGGATGGGGAAATTTGCTGCACAGTTATTTTCAGGTCCCTCCAGAGATGTTCGATCGGGTTCAAATCCGGGCTCTGGCTGTGCCACTCAAGGACATTCAGAGACTTGTCCCGAAGCCACTTCTGTGCTGTCTTGGTTGTGGTGTGCTTACGGTCGTTGTTGGAAGGTGAACCTTTGCCTCAGTCTGAGGTCCTGAGCGCTCTGGAGCAGGTTTTCATCAAGGATCTCTCTGTACTTTGCTCCGTTCATCTTTCCCTCGATCCTGACTAGTCTCCCAGTCCCTGCCGCTGAAAAACAACAACAGCTCTACAGACAATTCCTTGAACCTCATTGCTTGGTTTTTGCTCTGACATGCACTGTCAACTGTGGGACCTTATATAGACAGATGTGTGCCTTTCCAAATCATGTCCAATTAATAGAGTTTATCACAGGTGGACTCCAACCAAATAAGGTGTAGAAACATCTCAAGGATGATCAATGGAAACAGAATGCACCTGAGCTCAATTTCAAGTGTCATAGCAAAGAGTCTGAATACTTATGTAAATAAGGTATTTTGTTTTTTTGTTTTTAATACATTTGTCTAAAATATGTCTAGAATCTGTTTTCGCTTTGTCCTTACGGGGTATTGTGTGTAGATTGTGCTGTGCTGCTGCTCCAGTTTCAACTGTTCTGCTTGTGGCTATGGAACCCTGACCTGTTCACCGGATGTGCTACCTTGTCCAGGAACTGCTGTTTTCGACTCTCTCTCGCTCTCTACCGCACCTGCTGTCTCGACTTCTGAATGCTCAGCTATAAAATGCCAACTGACATTTACTCCTGAGGTACTGACCTGTTGCACCCTCTACAACCACTGTGATTATTATTTGACCCTGCTGGTCATCTATGAACGTTTGAACATATTGAAGAATAAGCTGGCTTTAATGGCCATGTACTCTTATAATCTCCACCCAGCACAGCCAGAAGTGGACTGGGCACCCATCTGAGCCTGGTTCCTCTATAGATTTCTTCCTATGTTCTTCCTATGTGCTTCTACATCTGCATTGCTTGCTGTTTGGGGTTTTAGGATGTGTTTCTGTATGGCACTTTGTGACATCTGCTGATGTAGAAAGGGCTTTATCAATACATTTGATTTGATTGTATTTTAGAAACGTTCAAGGCCCACTACCAACCTCTCCAAATCATTCAGCAAATGAGGGCGTTTTGGTTGTTACCATAAAAGGTGAATGGAGGGTGTTTTGGTTGTTACCATAAAAGGTGAATGGATGGGGTTTTGGTTGTTACCATAAAAGGTGAATGGAGTGTGTTTTGGTTGTTACCATAAAAGGTGAATGGAGGGTGTTTTGGTTGTTACCATAAAAGGTGAATGGATGGGGTTTTGGTTGTTACCATAAAAGGTGAATGGAGGGTGTTTTGGTTGTTACCATAAAATGTGAATGGAGGGTGTTTTGGTTGTTACCATAAAATGTGAATGGAGGGTGTTTTCCAGGCAGGGTTGTAACGCTCATTCATGAGCACACAAATATAGTATGGGTCTCGATTTATCAAAGAAGTTGCCCACGCAAGTCCTAGATTCTCCACGTACACAATATATGCCATTTAGCAGACACTTTTATCCAAAGCGACTTATAGTAATACGTGCATACATTTTATGTATCGGGGATCCTGGGAATCAAACCCTCTACCGTGGCATTACAAGCACCTTGCTCTACCAACTACGTTACAAAGGACCACAACATTTTTGTGAGATTTACGCATGATTGATAAATGAGGCCCCTGGTCCTATCAGGCAATTAGTCTGCCTGCTGACCAGGAGCCTCTATCTCTGACAAACAGCTTTTGGTGTGCCAGCCAGGCCCTCTTAACCGGCTGCCAGGATTCTCCAGCTCCTCTCCAGGGGCCTCATTAATCAACCATGTGTACATTTCTCACTAAGTTCTGGCATATGTGGAGATTCTAGGATTTGCGTGAGCAACAAATTATTGCAATTTATTAAACTGTCGCGCACAACATATACACATGTTTTCATTGATAAATCAGAGCCTGCGTTCATGAACGAGCGTCACAACCTCGCTTGGAAAATGCCCACCTTCTATGGTAGCAAAAACGCCCTCATTTGCTATATGATTTGGAGAAGTTGGAACTGGGCCTTGACAAAAAAATGCATGCCTCCTATAGCGAGTGCCAAACACTGGCAGCGTATTCTGCAATATTGATTGACTATTCAAACCACTTAAAAGTAAATGCTACAGCCCACACGTCTATGTAAAACATGAATTGCTGGTTAAATATTTTGTTTATCAGTAGATGATTGTGTTTTTCCTGCCTTGATATGTGCTCTGAGACGGAATATGTTACGCTCCTATCACACAGAAATATAATAGCTTCACCCATCTTTGAAAATGGTTTACAAGAAACCCCCCCCAAAAATGTCATGATCTCCATTAATTTAATAAGGGTGGCTAAAAGGACTGCCAAACACACACGATCAGGGACACTGATTTAAAGAACTCCAGTACATCAATACTGTCACGACTTCCGACGTCACCAACCTTCTAGCCATCGCCGATCCACTTTTCATTTTCCATTGGTTTTGTCTTGTCTTCCATCACACCTGGTTCCAATTCCATCAATTACATGTTGTGTATTTAACCCTCTGTCCCCCCCCCATGTCCTTTTCCGTAATTGTTTGTTGTCAGTGCTTGTGCATGTTATGTTCTGGTGTGCGTCGGGTTATGTACACATTTATTTCATTGTTCTGTATCGGGTGGGTTTTGATGATTAAACTGAGCCGTTGGAAACACAGTTTTGCTCTCCTGCGTCTGACTTCTCTGCCACCAGTACGCACCCCTGACAAATACACCACAGTACACCTCACCACAACCCAGTGAGTTACTGTGAGGCAGGATGTCTCATAATCCTTTCCTTTTTTTGTACCATTTTTTTAAAACAATCAACTACATCACACCTGCCCAGACCCACATGCTCACACCCCCCATCTCCAGGCCATCATCACGTTTCCTTTTCATTATCCCATTCTGTTTCCTCCACACACACACTATTTTGTTCATCAATACATTATTTGGTTTCTATAACCAGGTCTCCAGCCAACCTTTCTAAGCGAGTGAAGTACATGTTGGATAAAACATTTAAATAACAGGCCAGATATTGATGTAATAACCATCATATCGAATGAAATGACATGTGTGTTCCTCACACCACGACTCGGGAAACCATGCAGTTTATTAGGCTACAGATGAAATAAGTGATGAATTTCACATGGTGGTGAAAGTGCAAGGTGATGAGCTTGATGCTCCTTTCCAAGAAATATCGAGGGTCTTATTCTGGTGACGTGATCATCGATGCATGTCTGCATCATGTAGGCTATACCCACACTGTATCTGTGAGCTGTTGGCTAGAGCGCATGTGCCTATACCAGAGCGGGCACACTCGCTATATAACTCAAAATATTTTATGTGAGAAAACCATCAGTGAAGTTCAAAACGTGACGGATACCCATTTAACTTGTATTTATCAAAAGTGTTTTGTTTGTGCACTACGTCGTCACGCGCAGCCTTTATCCGCAACAGGTCAATTTGATGGAAACATTTCTCTGGTGGGAAAATGTCCTGCCTTGGTATAGGCTCTGAGATTAAATGAATTAATTGCTTAATAAACTCAGGACCCACACCTGTGTGGAAGCACCTGCTTTCAATATACTTTGTATCGTTCATTTACTCAAGTGTTTCCATTATTTTGGCAGTTACTTTTATTAGGCTACATGCTGCTATGCGATCTTACCAATGGCAAATGCATCTTTTTTATCATTAGGCCTATGTTTTAATGTTTGTTTTATCCTAGCATTATTAGAATTCCTGTGGATCAAACACCTCCATTTCCCCCCAAAATAATAATATTTGCAATACAATTGATCAACCACTAAAAGTTGTGTGTACGTGTGGTTTTAAAAGTGCGTAGAAATACGCACACTTTCCCGTCAAGTTAAAAAAGTATAAATACCAACCTTTGCGTGAAAACTGGTGCACCTTTGATGAATGAGGCCCCAGCTCTCTCTCACAGGTTCACACAGAGAGGAAGGCACTGAAGTCATTCCATGGATGAATGTTTTGTATTTAAAAGATATAAGCTTGTTTACAGTGCAATGTTTCCCTTACACCTTACTCTACTCAGTCTCCAGCTACCAGATAAGCCTGACCTTGGACAATCCTTCCTGCAAGCTCTAGGCTACTTTTTTATTCCATATTCCTATTTCTTTTCTCTCCACTGCTGAAAGCAACCCCCCTACTCTTCCCATCTCCAGCTAGCAGAGAACACTCCATAGCTGCCCAGCTCAGACCTTGGACCATCCACTCAGCCTCTCTGGAAGCACTAGGCCAAGCCCTTACAAGCCTTAATGCCTGACCAGCCCTTGCAGTCTGTTGACTTTCCCCCTGCCGTCTCCCCTGCCTGCCTCCTGGCTCTCTGCTTCCTGTCTTGCCTACAGCCTTCAGCCCTGCCCTGTGCTCAACCCTGTCACTGAGTGGACTGCCCTAAATACACTCCCCTACGTATTTATTTGGACAGTGAAGCTGAAACTTTTAATTAGGCTTTATACACCAGCATTTTGGATTTGAGATCAAACGTTTCAAATAAGGCGACAGTACAGAATGTCACTTTTTATTTTAGGGTATTTTCATGCATATCTGTTTTAATGTTTAGAAATGACAGCACCTCATGTATCTAGCCCTAAGTGTTTGGACAAATTCTCTTATATGTGGATTAACAACGTATTCTGTACTTAAATCTGTGACACTCCATTTAGTATGATATGTTACGTTAGGTTACATAATGAATGGAATAGCGGTTGTACAACATCATATGAATGTCTAGGAGTATCATTTTAAATTGAGAACATACACTGACTGTACAAAACATTAAGAACACTTTCCATGATATAGACTGACCAGGTGAATCCAGGTGAAAGCTATGATCCCTTATTGATGTCAACTGTTAAATCCACTTCAATCAGTGTAGATGAAGGGGAGGAGACAGGATAAAGAAGGCCTTTGAACGAGGAATGGTAGTAGGTGCCAGGAAAACCGGTTTGAGTGTATCAAGAAATTCAACGTGGTTGGGTTTTTCATGCTCAACAGTTTCCCATGTGTGTCAAGAATGGTCCACCTCCCAAAGGACATCCAGTCAACTTGACCCAACTGTGGGAAGCATTGGATTCAACATGGGCCAGCATCCCTGCGGAACGCTTTCGACACCTTGTAGAGTCCATGCCCCAACCAATTGAGGCTGTTCTGAGGGCAAAAGGGGGTGCAACTCAATATTAGGAAGGTGACTCTAATATTTTGTTCACTCAGTATGTCTTTCTCTGACACCAGGTTGCTTGTTGCGTGGTAACAACAAAGGACAATTACGGTGAGAATTTACATTGATGGTAAGGTGAACTAACAACAAAGGTTAGGATAATTTCCGTGAAAGATTAGGGGAACTAAAATGACGAAGGTTCTGTGAACTTACAGTATGTAGAAGCTTAGATTAATTGGGTTAAGTTTATAGTAAGGGTTAAGGGAAGGGTTAGCTCAAATGATACAGTTGCTCCCCATTCGACTCAAACATGCATCCTTTGGATTGCTAGACGGTCGTGGATTATGCCCACCCATCCTCCCTTCTTTAATTTCTATTAGTAGATATTATACGTCTTCGAGGTGCTCAGAAATACGTGGAATATGTTTCGTATGGCTCTGAGGCCAGTCTGGTATTAAAGTACTCAAAAGTGTAGTATTTGGTCCCATATTCCTAGCACGCAATGACTACATCAAGCTTGTGACTTTACAAACTTGCTGGATGCATTTGCAGTTTGTTTTAGCTGTGTTTCAGATGATGTTGCGCCCAATAGAAATGAATGGTGTATTATATGTATTATAATACATGTATAGGGCGGCAGGTATATTACCAGTTAGAACGTTGGGACAGCTGGTTCGATTACCCGAGCCGACAAGGTGAAAAATGTGTCGATGTGTCCTTGAGCAAGGCACTTAATTCTAATTGCTCCTGTAAATAAGTCTGGATAAGAGTGTCTGCTAAATGACATAAAATGTATACATGTAAATTCCACGCCCTGCTTTCACGAGGACAATAAACTGACAATGATAGCCCTCTGGTCATGTCTACTTCACATTAAATTCATAATGCCTATTATTCAAAGGTGCAAATATGTTGTT
Source organism: Salmo trutta (assembly GCF_901001165.1). Classification (NCBI taxonomy): domain Eukaryota; kingdom Metazoa; phylum Chordata; class Actinopteri; order Salmoniformes; family Salmonidae; genus Salmo; species Salmo trutta. The sequence goes on along the minus strand of NC_042986.1, from coordinate 11,633,035 downwards.
TTTGAAATAATTATGTGTATCATAAATAATAGGCTATCTTGTGCATTGTCAGTGTACAAATGGAAAGAAAATGAGGTGGCCTGTTTCAATCGGCATGCCAACCCTGCTTTTGTTCCTCATTTTTATCTCCAAGGCCCAGTTTCTTAAAAGTTATCTGATTGGCTTTCGGCAATCGGATAGGATTAAAAGCATAGAAATAGAATGAATAAAACGGGCGTCCCCATTCACGTCAATGATGCCATGTTCTAGTCATTCTATTTCCATGCATTTTATACGATTGCTTAAATCCTCTGTGAGGAAATGTTAACTCCTGACACATTCTGCATAACTTCAACATATGAGAAGATCATAACTGATTATACAGTATATCATGACTTAGCCTCATTGAAACTCAGCCCCTGCTGTTAACCACTCGCTCACTCACTCGCTCACTCCATTCCATTTAGCATGATATGTTACTTTACGTTAGGCTACATTACATTGACTAGACGTAACTTAGTAAATGTAAATCCGGGACACTCAAATTAGTATGATACTGTGTTACGTTTGTTATGGACAGTAGGTTACTTAAGGCAAAAACGAAAGTGGGGTGATTTGTCAGGTTGGATGGATGGGTGGGCATGCAATGCAAACGTTTAGCAACCCAAAGGTTTCATGTTCAAATCTCATCACAGAAAACTTTAGCTATTTCGTAACTACTTACTACTTTTTATCTACTTTGCAACTACTTAGTATGTTAACTAACCCTTCCGCTAACCTTTTAACCTAACTCCTAACCCTAAACCTAACCTTAAACCCTATCCTAATGTAGCATATCATACTAAAGCAATTGAACGTAATATATCATCCTGAACGTGTCAAATGTGACCACTATTACATTGGAAGGACAATGTAATGTAACCTAAAGTAAAGTAGCATATCATACTAAATGGAGTGGCACACATTTTAGCATAACAGTAAACCCTTTTCTCTGAGACCAGGTTGCAGCAGCCCATCCCAACACTGTGCCATGCCACTTCAAAGATTTTCATTTCAAAAAGTATCACAATAAAACTGTCAGGTCTCATTCGAGCTGCTATAAAAATAGATTAAGCCCATTTTCCATCTAAATAGATATCAGAAAAAAAGGCTTAATTCTCACAAAATGCTTTATTGCCCAAAAAACAAGCCATTTCTCAGCAATGAATAATCACTAACTACCAGTTGTCACATATAAAGATATGAGTGCTGGTACATAGAGTGGGAAGGCAGATGGGTTCTTATTGCCTTTGATTGGGTATGAAAAGATATGTGGATGAATATAATAAAAATGGAGATAAGTCTTGCTTCCTATTAGTAGGTTATTAACACATCTTGATTGTTTATTAAAGCGCTAAGCTAAATGGACATTTAATGGAGTTTAAGACGACTGTCACGGATCTCTCCGGAACTTTCATTACGCACACCTGGCCCCTATTCCGAGTGATTAGTAATTGTATACGTGTGTCCTTGGTTTACCAGTGTCCTGTGGATTATTGTTACAATGTCTGTTGGTGCGTGTGAGTACCTGTGCTGTGTGTTTTGGCTTTCATGCCGTTGTGGATTGCGCAGATGATTACGGGTCTCGTCCCGTGTGTTAATCATTGTGCGCGTGTGTTATTTATTCGAGGTACTTCTCGCTCTTTTGTTTTGGGATTCTACCCTTTGTTTTGTTACGTGTTTGTTTGGTCTTCGTCCCCGTGCCTTTACATGGCACGCCGTAATTTGGGCTTAATAAAAAACCCTATTACGCATTCTTGCACCTGTCTCCCGAATCTCTTCATACCAATGTGACAGAATAATGGACCATTAAGGGAGACAGCGGGAATAGCCCGTCCGACGACGCTGCAACTTCGGCAGCTGCAACTGGGTCGTCCGACGTCACCACAAGGAGTCCTTCCGACTACGCAACTTCAGCAGCTACAACTGGCCTGTCCGATGCCGCCACAACCGGTCCGTCCTACGCCACTGCTACTGGTCCTTATCGGGTCCTGATCGACCCACACTGCGTTCCTGTGATCGTCCCCGAGGCCGGTGTCATTGCACTGCTGGTGCAGTGTGTCGGGGTACTGCCACGGATCCCTCCGGAACTTTCATTACGCACACCTGTTCCCTAATTCCCACTGATTAGTACTAGTATAAGTGTGCCCTTTCAACCCTGTGTTTTGTATAGTGTCTGTTTGGTCTTCGTCCCCGTACTTTTACATGGCACGCCGTAATTTGGGCATAATAAAAAAAACGTTATGCATTTCTGCACCTGTCTCCCGACCCTTTATGCCGGCGTGACAACGACCCCGAAGTCGCACAGGCACAACACTGATAAAGGGACATCCTCACAGGGGGATGTTGCAAATGACAGCATGAGGATGCATTAAGACGAGAGCATGTGGTGCACTGGACTAGTTCAAATACTCTCAGTATAGTGTTGCGATGATTGACACCACTTCAATCAAGGGCTGTGGGCGAGGCTACTCAAAGTTCAGGTCATGGGCTTTCTGCTTCCTCTCACTATCTCTTTAGGTTTCAACCTCCCACACCGAATATAGGTCCACTGCAGAGTTTAAAATGAGACGAGTAGCCTACTTACTCATTTTGATCAAGAGTGTTTCATGTTCATTCTAAATGTATTCAACAGGACCAGTCATGGTCAGTTTGGGATTCTGACGCTTGACAACCTTCATGTGCCTCCTTCTTGATAGCTTACATCCATTTTTCAGTCCATTGAAATCCTGTGTTGAAAAACTCACAACGTCTTTGAATAAGCCATTCCCTAGTCAGTAGCCACTACTCCAAACTGCTGTTAAATATTGTTTTCTACAGCGGTGTAAAAGGGTTGGTTATGTTTCCACTTCCCACTGCAGAAATATGTTTTCAGTGTTTATGTATTCCAAATGGTTGGTTCAATAACTGTACTGTCATTGGCTACGCTTGCAGATAGAGGGAGATTGCGAATGCCAATTCTTCCCAGTATGAAATACTATATTCTGTTTACAACGTGTACACTATGTACATTTCCTGATGTATATGTGTATGGTACTCGTTAGATATTGGGGGCTTCCTGTGATGTGCTTTTGTATGTTATTGCTGTATGAACAAGTTAGCTAGCATGCTCTAAATGTAATGGTCTCTAAATGTATTTAGCTCCCTGCTAATACAGAGTTAGATTCATGCAATCGAGCCATCAACAAAATCGAGCTTTGCACATCTAATGTGCTGTCACTATCTATTATGAGGTACTTACACATGTTGTATTTTGTCATATTTTACAATTTTTGTCATTGATTATTGCAAATCCCAGTCTGAAAATTCTATGCAAGCGATTAATGTTATCTACAGCCATCAACAACATCAAGCATTGCACATCTAATGTGCTGGGACCAACTGGGGCCACTGGCAGCATTCTTTTCTTTATTACACAACGCAAGAGAGTTAACGATGACATCTGTTACAATGGCCTTGATGTAATCTGACCTTGGTCTTCTACCATGAAACACAACTTCCAGTCAGCATACAGAGATGATGTTGATGCATCATCATTATGAGTCTCTGAACCAATGAGAGGCCACAGTGGTCGGAGCCAGAGGGCAACTTCATCATGATGCATTAAAGGTGAAAATGAACAAGAGGAATGGCTACCATCAACATCTAGCCTTTCATCATGTATCATCCAGAAGGGCACGTTTGACAGCGTCAGCGCTGCATCCACAGATTGTATCTCCAAAAGGCCATTGGAAACTGTGGAAAACCGTACCACAAGCATCTCACACATTACTCAGTGACGTTTATTGCTCCATTGTGCATCACTAGTCACACATTGAGCTGCCTCACTGGGGCTTTTTACAGGCAACCCTTGGCAAGTGACATTTTAACAAGAAGTTGTAAAATGTGCAGCATGAAGAAAAAAGACCATCCATCCCTGTTTTCTTCCTCAGAAAAAGGAGAGAGAGAAAGACCCCTGCGGTCATTCTAATCAACCACAATCATGTCATGGCTGTTGCCTGCCTGCACACACACCGCCAGCCTTTTGCCCGCCTCGTACGCCACCAGGGTCCAGTCTTTGGCAGGACTCAAAGGAAAACTGATAAGGCAGGAAAGGATTTATTTAGTTTAGGCTCCCTCCTACTGCTGTACTCTGCTGGGAACAGAGTGACGGGCAGCTTGGAACAGCATCGTAGGAACAGGTGAAGGTACGTGGGGGACCCAGAGATAAAACAGTCTTATCTCTATGGGGGACCAATGCCTACCACAGAGATGCAATCATCATTCTTCACTGAATGCCCAGCCATCCACAAACAATCTAAAGCAATTTGAGGTTGGCAGAAAAATTCTTTATAGACACAATCCACTGCCAACAAGAGATCCTATCCCTATAAATACCAATGCAATTCATATCAGTTTTTATTCTGAACAAACATTTACATTTCAAATAACTATTTCAACAATTTTACTGAGTTACAGTTCATGTAAGGAATCAATCAATTGAAATAAATAAATTAGGCCCTGGTCTGGATTTCACATGACTGGGCAGGGGTGCAGCCATGGGTGGGCCTGGGAGGGCATAGGCCCACCCACTTGGGAGCAAGGCCCACCCACTGGGGAGCCAGGCCCAGCCAATCAGAATGAGCTTTTCCCCACAAAAGGGCTTTATTACAGACAGAAATTCTCCTCAGTTTCATCAGCTGTCTAGGTGGCTGGTCTCAGACGATCCAGCTGGTGAAGAAGCCGGATATGGAGGTCCTGAGCTGGCATGGTTGCACGTGGTCTGCGGTTGTGAGGCCGGTTGGATGTATTGCCATATTCTATAAAATTACAATGGAGGCAGCTTATGGTAGAGAAATGTACATTCAATTATCTGGCAACAGCTCTGGTGGACATTCCTGCAGTCGGCATACCAATAGCACGCACCTTCAAAACATGAGACATCTGTGGCAGTGTGTTGTGGGACAAAACTGCACATTTTAGAGTGGCCTTTTATTGTCCCCAGCACAAGGTGTACCTGTGCAATGATCATGCTGTTTAATCAGCTTCTTTATATGCCACACCTCTGAGGTGGATGGATTATCTTGGCAATGGAGAAATGCTCACTAATAGGGATGTAAACAAATGTGTGCACAAAATTTTGAAAAAATAAGCTTTTTGTGCATATCGAACATATCTGGGACCTTTTACAGTTGAAGTCGGAAGTTTACATACACCTTAGCCAAATACATTTAAACTCAGTTTATCAAAATTCCTGACATTTAATCCTAGTAACAATTCCCTGTCTTAGGTCAGTTAGGATCACCACTTTATTTTAAGAATGTGAAATGTCAGAATAATGGTAGAAGGAATGATTTATTTCAGCTTTTATTTCTTTCATTACAGTCCCAGTGGGTCAGAAGTTTACATACACTCAATTCGTTTTTGGTAGCATTGCCTTTAAATTGTTTAACTTGGGTCCAACGTTTTGTGTAGCCTTCCACAAGCTTCCCACAATAAGTTGAGTGAATTTTGGCCCATTCCTCTTGACAGAGCTGATGTAACTGAGTCAGATTTGTAGGCCTCCTTGCTCGCACACGCTTTTTCAGTTCTGCCCACAAATGTTCTATAGGATTGAGGTCAGGGCGTTGTGATGGCCACTCCAATACCTTGACTTTGTTGTCCTTAAGCCATTTTGCCACAACTTGGAGTTATGCTTGGGGTCATTGTCCATTTGGAAGACCCATTTGCAACCAAGCTTTAACTTCCTGACTGATGTCTTGAGATGTTGCTTCAATATATCCACATCATTTTCCTCCCTCATGATGCTGTCTATTTTGTGAAGTGCACCAGTCCCTCCTGCAGCAAAGCACCCCCACAACATGATGCTGCCACCCCATGCTTCACAGTTGGGATGGTGTTCTTCAGCTTGCAAGCTTCCCCCTTTTTACTCCAAACATAACGACGGTCATTATAGCCAAACAGTTCCATTTTTGTTTCATAATACCAGTTGCAAACCGTAGTTTGGCTTTTTTATGTCGGTATTGGAGCAGTGGCTTCTTCCTTGCTGAGCGGCCTTTCAGGTTATGTCGATATAGGACGCGTTTTACTGTGGATATAGATACTTTTGTACCTGTTTCCTCCAGCATCTTCACAAGGTCTTTTGCTGTTGTTCTGGGATTGATTTGCACTTTTCGTACCAAAGTATGTTCATCTCTAGGAGACAGACAGCGTCTCCTTCCTGAGCGGTATGACAGCTGCGTGGTCCCATGGTGTTTATACTTGTGTACTATTGTTTGTACAGATGAACGTGGTACCTTCAGGCGTTTGGAAATTTCTTCCAAGAATGAACCAGACTTGTGGTCTACAATTTTTTTTCTGAGGTCTTGGCTGATTTCTTTTGATTTTCCCATGATGTCAAGCAAAGAGGCACTGAATTTGAAGGTAGGCCTTGAAATACACTCACAGGTACACCTCCAATTGACTCAAATAATGTAAATTAGACTATCAGATGCTTCTAAAGCCATGACATCATTTTCTGGAATTTTCCAAGCTGTTTAAAGGCACAGTCAACTGAGTGCATTGTAAACTTCTGACCCACTGGAATTGTGATACAGTGAACTATAAGTGAAATAGTCTGTCTATAAACAATAGTTGGAAAAATTGTGTCATTCACAAAGTAGATGTCCTAACCGACTTGCCAAAACTATAGTTTATTAACAAGAAATTTGTGGAATCGTTGAAAAACGAGTATTAATGACTCCAACCTAAGTGTATGTAAACTTCAGACTTCAACTGTACATCAGCTCATGAACCATGGGTCCAACACTTTACAAGTTGCATTTATATTTTTGTTCAGTATAGTTATAAGTACCTTTCCCCACTAACTTCTATATCCTAATACACAGTGAACTACATAATGATGTTCTGTCCGATCCGTGTTGTACATGTGCTAGCTACAGATGAAAGCAAGCAAAGGGCACCCTGGTCCGTCTCTCACATTAGCTTGGCAGCACACCGGGAGCATTAATCAATGTGACAGAGCCCTGATCCGTCTGCTGAGGCTTGATAATGAAACCCATGCACGGCTCATGTGTCCACAGAGAACATGGGTTAACTACCTGATGGGAGGAAACAATAGCAGACACCTGTGACTAACCTGACGCTCTGCTGTACATTTCCTGCTATGCAGCTAAACATGTGCCCCTGCTACAGTACTATTGTACAGGACCACTGACTACGTAGTTATGGATGCACAAGAGATACATTAGAAAACACAAGAGATATTGACTCTGCAGTTACTGTATATAACTCAAAATACTGTAAATACAAGAGATATACAAAAGTTACATAGATACAAGAGACAGAAAAGAAGTCCGATTTTGGCACATTTACCCTAGGTTGAAGCTAAGGTGTGAAAAAAGATGCGGCCAAAAACTGTGGCAGTAGAAAATCATTCTTATCAAATATTTACACAGTGCTTCATAAATGATACAGAAGAGAAACAGACACTATTAGAAAGAGAAGGTCAGACTTGTTTCACAGCCGAGAAGACACTGATTTGACACTGGTTGGATTGAAATAGTGGCAAAACATAATCAACAAATTAGAAGAGAGCAGTCTGTCCCCGCTTAAAAGGATCAGAGGATAGCCCCCTCTTTGAAGAGGCAAACACACATACATGCACACACACGCACATGCACACGCACACACACACACACACACACACACACACACACACACACACACACTGTGCCACATGCATACACAATTTAATTATGCAACAATAATGAACTTGAGCCATTCAGCAAACAAAAGCCAGAGGTGTACCGTCCACCCGCTTGCCTCGAAGACCAAAGCATCACACAGACAAGACAGGGCTAGGTTCTCTCTCTCTCCTCTCATCCCCCAAAAACTGACAACCTGTTTCTCACACAGCCATACCATCAGAGAAAACCACCTGGAGAAATCAAAGATCAAAAGAAAGAAAGAGCTCAAAGCAAAGGATTTTCAGCAACTCATCCAATATAAAGTGACAGCTTGCATGGTACTCACCAGTGACTGGCTCTATCACTATGTTTCCCTGTTCCCTCTCTCTTTCACTCTCTCTTCTTTACTCACTTAGTCCCTCTCTCTCTCTCTCCTCTCGATCCCCTCCCTCGCTAGCTCCTAGACAGAATGAGCTTCCACTGCACTCAGGAAACCCGTTTCTATGGCACTGCAAGGCGAGACCAAGCCAGTCAGCAGGATATTGTACCGTAGAAAATGTCTAGGGGCAGATCCCTCCTCACTCAGTCCAGAGCAGTTATAGTCGCTCGCTTCACAAATAGCCTAATTCCTGTTGTGATCACCACCCCCCCCCCCCAAGCATCTTCAGTTTGCTTTCACATAGTGGTGTGTACAAGTGTACAATCTTAATTTGACCAGTTTCTCACAGCAGGAAAATAACCCTACAGCAACAGGAAATGTGATTTATTTAGTGGATTATAATTAACCCTCTAGAGTCCAAGCCCTGTCTAAACCGGGGATTGCCAGTCTCTCTTAGCCAAGAGAGACTGGCATGCAGAGTATTTATATCAGACCTCTGATTACAATTAAGTGCAAAACGTGCCACTCTGTTCTGGGCCAGCTGCAACGTAACTAGGTCTTTCCTTGCAGCACTGGACCACACGACTGGACAATAATCAAAGTTAGACAAAACTAGACCCTGCAGAACTTTCTTTTTGGAGTGTGGTGTCAAAAAAGCAGAGCATCTCTATTACGGCCAGACCTCTCCCCATCTTTGCAACCATTGAATCTATATGTTTTGACCATGACAGTTCACAATTTAAGGTAATGCCTTGTAATTTAGTCTCCTCAACTTGTTCAACAGCCACACCATTCATTACCAGATTCAGCTGTTGTTTAGCACTTAAGGAATGATTTGTACCAAATACAATGCTCTTAGTTTTAGAGATGTTCAAGACCAGTTTGTTACTGGCCACATATTCCAAAACAGATTGCAACTCTTTGTTAAGGGTTTCAGTGACTTCATTAGCTGTGGTTGCTGATGCGTATATGGCTGAATCATCAGCATACATGGACACGCATGCTTTGTTTAATGCCAGTGGCAGGTCATTGGTAAAAATAGAAAAGAGTAGAGGGCCTAGAGAGCTGCCCTGTGGTACACCACACTTCACATGTTTGACATTAGAGATGCTTGCATTAAAGAAAACCCTTTGAGTTATATTAGATAAATAGCTCTGAATCCACGATATGGCAGAGGTTGAAAAGCCATAGCACCTAAGTTTTTCAACAACAGGTTATGGTCAATAATATCAAAGGCTGCACTGAAATCTAACAGTACAGCTCCCACAATCTTCTTATTATCAATTTCTTTCAACCAATCATCAGTCATGTGTGTCAGTGCAGTACATGTTGAGTGCCCTTCTCTATAAGCATGCTGAAAGTCTGTTGTTAATTTGTTTACAGAGAAATAGCATTGTATTTGGTCAAACACAATTTTTTCCAACAGTTTGCTAAGAGCTGGCATGACAAAGACTTTCCTCTAGGTTCAGATTAATATAGGTGCCTATTGGCAAACTCTAAGAGCTTTGTCATGTGCCTTCGGGTAATTGGTCACCTCCCTGACCAAGGCCCTTCTCCCCAGATTGCTCAGTTTGACCGGGCATCCAGCTCTGGGAAGAGTATTGGTGGTTCCAAACTTTCATTTCATTTCCATTTAAGAATGTTCGAGGCCACTGTGTTCTTGGGGACCTTCAATGCTGCAACTCATGTCCAATGAATTGAATTTACCACAGGTGGACTCCAATCAAGTTATAGAAACACCTCAAGGATGATCAATGGAAACAGGATGCACCTGAGCTCAATTTCAAGTTTCATAGCAAAGGGTCTGAATAATTATGTAAATAAGGTATTTCTGTTTTTATTTGTAATACATTTGCAAACATTATGGTTTATTGTGTGTAGATTGATGAGGATTTTCTTTCATTGAATCCATTTTAGAATAAGGCTGTAATGGGCCTCCCGAGTGGCCCAGCGGTCTAAGGCACTGCGTCGTAGTGCTTGAGGCGTCACTACAGACCCTGGTTGGATCCCAGGCTGTGTCACAACCGCCCGTGACCAGGAGTCCCATAGGGCGGCACACAATTGGCCCAGCGTCGTCCAGGTTAGGGGAGGGTTTGGCCGGGGGGCTTTCCATGGGTCATCGCGCTCTAGCAACTCCTTTGTGGCAGCCCGGGCACCTGCAGGCTGACTGAGTTGAACTGTGTTTTCTCTGACACGTTGGTGCGGCTGGCTTCCGGGTAAAGCGGGCGGGTGTTAAGGAGTGCGGCTTGGCGTGTCATGTTTCGAAGGACGCATGACTTGACCTTCGCCTCTCCTGAGCCTGTTGGGGAGTTGCAGCGATGAGACAAGATCGTAATTTGGGAGAAAAAGGTGGATAAAATACAAGAAAAAAAGAATAAGACTGTAACGTAACAAAATGTGGAAAATGTCAAGGGTTCTGAATAACTTTCAGAATGCATTGTAGTTTCATTCATTTTTTAAACTGGTAGCAGGGACCTTCAGACGAGTCCTGTGAGGCTTGTGGGCATCCTATAGGCTTGTGGGCGTGTTCATGAGAGTCTCTATAGAGTGGTCATAATAGTTTGTAGGCCAAACCGTTCAGAAACTACTGGCTTTTTGTGAGAAGACCGATTTTCGGGATGTCACATGGGCTGACAAACCCCACTATAGCTCTGCCACATTTCACAGCAGATATGGTAGGGCAATATCGGCAGATGCAGTGGATTGAGACACAGCCCATGCAAAAATACTGATGTCTCTAGTTTTAAAGAAATGGATTTTGATAGGGATTTTTTGATTGTGTTAATTAGATTTCTGCAGAGGTGTAGAAATTGTAGGCCAAGGGTTTTATGGGACTTTTTTGTAGGGTTTGATAAATAGTTTGTTAGGCTAAATCAAATCGGACATTTTAAATTGGAAATTACAAACTTTAGAAGCCTTGTTAACCTTGAATACAGTACAATTAGCATTTCCTGCTATGCAGGCAAATTCTCTGCGACAACAGAGTGATCAAATGAAGAGAGTACACCTGTATGTGTGTGGAGAATAGATGTGGATTTGTAAGTAGTGGGTGACAAAACATAACATAACATACTCTGTAAATAGTACTCTGTATGTTGTGCACAGAATATATGCGTAACAAAAGGAGGAGGAAGACACAGAAGTTTAGACGGAATGAATATCAATAAAGGAGACGTTCTCTTATGAATATCAAACGTCTTTTTGAATAGGTGCCCAGATAACAGATTCTCTAAAGGTTAGTTTTATTTTGAGATTGAATGAGATTAAGCAAATGTGTTAGATGAAGATAAAAGGGACTCTTTATGATGCTGTGAATACATGGAACACTGTGGCCTTTTGTTCCCCTTAGTGTTCTAGAATCGAGATGATCTGCTGTGAGGAATACATGTATATCCACATGCCAAATCAAGAACCATACAACATCGATTGAATATGCTTGGGAGACATTTTGCCTCAGTCTGCAGCTATAGCTCTGTCTGAGATTAGAAGATATTGCAGCACAGAGAGCGAGAGAGCGAGAGAGAGAATGCAATACCTCCTAGCCTCCCCCTCTCTCTGACGAGCATAGCACCAGTCATTGGTGTAGTGGTGCCTGGAGAAGTGGGTTTACTCAAATTTTTCCAAACATTTCCCCAATGGCCCGCCCGGCAAAGGAAATGTGCCCCTTGTGAAAAATTATATGAGAAACAATGACATGCACCCTGAATGATCTAAAAGGATAAATCCCATATTGGTCTTTCACAGTCAGGCCAACCCAAGCTGTACTTTGCAGTAAGCTAATAGTAGGCCTACTATTGAAACAGATAAATGAGGCTGTTAACTGAGTCAGAAATTCCCATGTATCAGAGGGTTTTCCTCTGAAAGTCACACTTTTTTTACAGAAAAAAGACAAGTGGATGTTCTACGTCTTCAGCAATGCTTAAACCACATTAGGTAACCACTTTTGAGATTTTTGAATGTAGTTACGCTTCAAGTCAAGTGTTCAGGCAACTAGCACTGTTGTTTGGTTAGCAATGTTTCTGTAGAACATGAGATGGAGTTTGAAAACAAATGGTCAAATGGATTGATGCAAATAATCATTATATCATTCTGCCAGGCACAGCTAGTTAACATTTAAATGAGAAGGCTTTTGGGAAAGGCTTTCCATCTACCAGGAGACGGTTAGGACTGTAATTAGCATCGCTATAGTTTTCCTGTTACTTAATTCTTTGAAACCTGAACGTTTTACTTGATATTATGAGGCATGTCTTACATTGCTTCAAAGTAGCCTATAGACAAAATCCCACCATAGAAACATAGCAATTATTTTATAAAGACTTCCTCATATGCATTAAACTTTCCTTCACTGTCTAGCAGCCAACGGCATGATCCTAGTCACATTAGAAACCCATGATAGTTGTTGAATCTTTAGATCTCCCCTCTTTCTAAATTCCTAATGGATATTTCCATCTCTGTCCATGAAACCGCTTGCATGTTCGGTGCACATTCATGCTTGGACCTACCACCGTGTGCACATTGCTGCACTTAAAATGTGAACAAATAACAGTTCATGAACATGTTAAGCTAAACATTCTGATCTGTTCCATCAGCCTTATTAATTGATACGGTGTATACCTCCACTACACTACTTAGGATACGCATCCTGGGCATTAAGAAGTGAGTATACGCAATGCCCACTGAAAAAAAACAGGTGTATACCCTTCACTACACCACTGGCATCAGTTTAGACTTGCGCAGCCTTGATGCAGTCGACTCTGCACAGAGAGAAACACCCTTACCAGCAGCCAGCAGCCACAGTGAAGGTAGCTTGAAATCAATTAAATACCCAACTACACACTGGAAAATGCACAGATTTATCAGATTTAAAGATGTATTACTTCATGATACAGTGGCAGGTGCTCAAACTGGGACCCTTAGAAGAGGGTTTTGTACTGAAGGAGCAGATGAGAGGAACATCCCTTAGCTGCTTACATTAACTGCTAGCATTGCAGTGGAGTCTCCCTATGGAGACGTATGAGTTAAAGTTTAGATTAAAATGGACCTAGTGGCATGTACGATACGCCAACTTCAACTACTATTGCATGGCCTGCTTGGAGGAGTCTCTGCCGTACCATTGCTGACATATTACACACACACACACACACACACACACACACACACACACACACACACACACACACACACACACACACACGTACACACACAATACATTACTACAGGGTAATAACCGTTATGGTGAACATTACTCAGTGGTGTCAGAGCAGAGATTAGAACCACTGCAAGTTTCATTTAGCATCTTGGGTCTGCTATCCAGTATGTCCACCAACACAAATGCCAAGTACACTGATTAATGCACAAGATTACATAATCAAACATTGCCAACTCTTAGAAGCAGTGGCTACTGGAGACACAGGCCTTGGCATTTTGAAGGATGCTGCACAACAAATAAATGTTGTTCTACTAGATGTAAAAACGGACATTGTCCTTGCCTTTCTACTTACAGCAGCACCAAACATGTTTAAAATGTAATGAAAATGCACCTCTAATGGAAAATAGCCAGGTCAACTCACAGAGCATCAGAGAAATATGTTATACTGTATTAAATTGATATGGAGTCAAATGTGTTATTTATTGTATCACATAAACTATTCATGACAGAGAAGTTTAAAAGGGCAGGGACCTTATGACAGCGAGCTGACAACAGCTGGACTGGCACTTGACAGGGCAGTAAAGGCACAACTGTGCATTTGAAGTGATAGGTCAATGACAAAGCTGAGTCAAAGCCTCAACCCTCAGTCCAAAAATAGAATATTAGGTAGGTTTAGTACACTCTTAGAAAAAAGGGATCTATATAGAACCAAAAAGGGTTCTATCGCTTGCTTGATATATGGCACTTTACAAGGTTCTATATACAGGTAACTGCCAAAATAAAGGAAACATTTGAGTAAATAAGGGATAATAAGTATTTTGAAAGCAGGTTAATTAAGCACTTAACATCCCACCATGCTTAGTGTATAAAAAATATACACTTTGAAAGAGGGTCTGAAATGAGCATTGGTTTAAAATAATTTAGAATAATAAAAAAATCACCATAAAAATCTGTCAGTTTAAGCTAGAGATGTCCGTTTTTTGCATTGTATGCATCTCAATCCACCACATCCGCCTATGTCACATTTCCGCAAACAGAGCTAGAGCGGTGTTTGTCGGACCATGAAAATCGGTCTTCTCACAAAATCGTCTGTAGCGTCCAAACATTTTGGCCTACAAACTATTATGGAAAGATGAAACTCTCACGAACACAATGGTGTTCTCCATTTTGCTTTAAGACCTCCACAAGTGTCAGGAGACTCGTCTGAAGTTGGTACCGCCGATCTGCCAACTTCTGTCTGTAGCGTCCAAACTAATATGACCCCTCTGAGCAAAGGTGAGACTTTCACAAACACGTACATGTTGGTTGTTTTGCTCTAAGACGCCTCACAAGACTCGTCTGAAGGCCCCCGGTACCAGTTAAAAAAGTGAATGGAAGTATATATGGAGTTAAATAAATATAGACATGATCTTTCTTATATCGCTCAGATATAGGAGAGACATTTTAGAACAAACTTCCTTTTGAAACGTATTTGGGACTATCTGTTGTTCCATGTTGTGAATATGTTATTCAATGCGTCTGTCGTTTGGGCTAATAGCAGTAAGGCCAAATAAAATGTTTCATCAAATAATTTTTTCATATTTTGTTTTGATACTTCAAGGGGTCTTAAAATTCAAAATCAAATAGCAAAATGACCCTTGGTATGACCTTCTTAAAACAATTCCATATTGCTTAATAGAACCCCCCCAGCTTAGACAGGGCTTTGACTCTTATGGGTTAAAGGGTATGTGTGTGTGTGTGTGTGTGTGTGTGTGTGTGTGTGTGTGTGTGTGTGTGTGTGTGTGTGTGTGTGTGTGTGTGTGTGTGTGTGTGTGTGTGTGTGTGTGTCTCAGTCACCAGATCTCAACCCCATTGAACACTTACGGGAGATTCTGGAACGACGCCTGAGAAAACCTTTTCCACCACCATCAACAAAATATCAAATTATGGAATTTCTCTTGGAAGAATGGTGTCGCTTCCCTCCAATAGAGTTCCAGGCGCATTGAAGCTGTTCTGGTGGCTCGTGGTGACCCAACACCCTATTAAGACACTTTATGTTGGTGTTTCCTTTATTTTGGCAGTTACCTGTAGAACCCTCGTAGGCTATATAGAATCTTTTTCTGAAAATGGTTCTTACATTTTGACCATAGGTATACAGCCAAAAGGTTCTATATAGACTACAAAAGGGTTTAATATTGAACCCTTTACAGTGCCGTGTACTGTATGAAGCAAATTCACTGGCTGAATACAATCCATGACTAAACTTGACGACAAGCCATCCTATTAACAATGTCTCACTTAGTGTCAGGTATTATAATTCATTCTCCAAGCGTACTTCCTATCAACTTGAAATGACTCATAGGGACAGTTACGTATCCCTGCCTTGTAGAGGGGGTGTGCCATGTGCTAGTGGTGTGCTGCCTGATTCATGATCTGCCCCTGTGCGTGGATTTAATTGCCTCTTTCATTGTGTCTGTAGCTAGAGATTCAACATGGTACCTGTCAGCTGATCATGGAGGAAGCGTGGGGCCTGCCAATCCGAGTAGAGGGAAGGCGCTCTGCCCTGAATACATAGTAGAACTGCGGGCACATCTCCGGGTCAGGCCTCACAAAGGATATAGCTCCACACCATTCATCTTTCTACTGAACCATACATCAACATCTTCTGTCATCTTAGGCATGAACGGCTTGCGGATCACTCTGTACCTGAAACCCCACAAGGGGAATCTAAAGAACAGAGATTCAAAGGGAAAGCTCAGCCCAGGGTTGAGATGTGTCCGTCTTGGAACTGCTCTCTGAGAACACGAATCGAAATCGAAATCGAAATCCACTCAGTTATTCAAAGACGCCTTTCGAGAGATTTAATATAGCCTCCTTCAAAATCCTTCCGATCTGTTGACAAAGCCAGACCAGTGTGTTAACTTGGGAAAGGAGAGAAGAAGGTAGGAAAAACCCAAGTGAAAAGCGGACTGAGGGCTGAGGCAGTGCAGAGATTAGCAAAAGAAGGGCATGATAAGATGGAGTTCATACACAATGGAGGTGGCTTTAATGTCTACAGTTCTTTCCTTTCAGGGGATTTAGAGCTACAGTATCTAACCAATGTTAATCTCTAAACAGTGTTTGGAACAAACTGTGACTTTCAGAAACACACCAATTGACAATAGACGGGGGGGGGGGGGGGGGGGGTCTATTCCTTCCAAATGTAATCAGTGAAAGCTGTAATGGCCCTGTGATATGTATCAAACCAGCCTATATTGTAGTACGAGCAAACAAATCTGCAATTAATTCAGTGTTGCTCACAGTTGAAAGTAAACTGCGACATGAATTACCAGGGAAACCACTGAAGTGGACAATGTAGATTATATGTGACATTGTGACTACAGCAGTGCTGTGGTCCCTGACATTAACATTACTCATCTTCTCTACCAAGGGGCTTTTTTCATACAAGGATATTCTACTTTGTTGCAGTGTTTGTTTATTTCAATGCATGTGAGCCTTTGTTTGATAAAAAACATTCTGTCTAAATAAATAGGCCTCCAATATTTTGGGGGATATATTATTGCAGAGCAGTTGAGGTTAAAAGATTTAAGCAATAGATCAATACATTTCAATTATTCAATTTGCCGTGTCTTGACCATGAAACCAAAGAAAATGGGATACAATGAGACAACATAAACACATTGTCATCCCATGTCTTTATTGACCATGAAACCAGACAAAACTGTATTAAGGTAAATAGTTGTGGTAAAGAGGTCAATGGAACTCAACCAAAACACTAGAAATGCCATGGAAACGTGTGGGGGAATGATGCCGTGGGGAAAGATCCCGAATCTCCTCATTGCCCCACAGGCAAAATTAGCTTACATTTAGGCTGTTGTTTACATGTGTATTTCACAATATGTTGAATGGGTGTCAACCTCAACACATGTTCATGTCATCATCACCAATCAACTGCGTTACAGTTAAAAAAGACTTTGACGACCGCCACAGATTTCTCTATGCTAGCTATGCTACCAGTTTATACAAACGGGAGTTAGCATTTAGCAGTCAATTTTTCTAAACCTGATTAAGGACAACTTCTAAATATTATCCAGTGAAAACAGCCAAATATATCAAAATCTGACTTTAGTAACCACATCGTGGGCGTCTTAATATACATCAATCATGACTGATTTGACAAATTTCCACTTGGTTAGATTACAATTTGAATGTGCAACTATCTGGCGTCTTTCTTCTATCCCTCACTGCTGTGCTCCCACAATGACCCATCTTTCCCTCCTATCTGCTCTGAATGCTAAGGACGTCTCTAGCACTGAACCCACTGAGCAACCTCACTCTAACCATATAGACCCCACACCAGATTGCATGGACACCCTTTCTGCGTCATATACACTACGACTGATTCATAATCATGCATTGTCTGTCCGTTTTAGTCCCCTGTTGTTGTGATGAGCGTGATTTGTATTTCTGGCTGTTGACCGAAATTGAGAAGAGGAGTGCCACTTGAAACTGAATTCAATCAGCAATACCAATACCAGGGCAAATTACGAGGAAATACTGAACATCTCTACTTCTAAAGTGCTCTTCGTTTGGGAAAAATGGTGTCGTTTTGGTATTACAGGAACGGTTCACCCATTTTGAATGTTATATTGTTTTTGTGCATCTCTGAGTGATGTTCTATTGATTCCCTGAGTCATTTCATGTTTTCACATGTATCTGAGTCATTGGTGTTCAAGCAGGCATAAATCCAACCGGTATGACCTAGCACTGGGATAAAATCGCTCTCACTACACTGGAAGTTAAATAGGAATGTGACTTTTAGATCACAAAAACGTCTATCATACTGTACATGTCAGATTTCAATACTGGCCGATGTCATAACTCAGGAGGATGTCTTCTCTCGAATGAGCCATTGATCACACTTTTGCGATATTCCTACCTCGAAAAATGTGTTATTTAACTGAGGGTCTAGCACATTTTTCCTATTTGTCTGCCTCTTTAGTCCAGGGTGCATTGCATGGTGCCATTGCCAGAGATATTATAGAAAGGAGATAGGAATCCAATGAATTAAGGAACATATAATGCCCCACCCAGCAGACTGTCAGACAATCCTAGCTAGCTAGCTAGCCAGCCAGCCTACAGAGAGAGCATTGCATTGTGGATTTTGACTTTAGATGCAACTGATTTCCACAATGATTTTCCATGTTGCTACCAACATTATTATAACACCAAAATTTGTTCACAAAAAAGATTGTTCTCACATATTTGTGTTATTTAATACGTAACGTGTTAACATTAACACATTTGGAGGCTTAACTCCATTAACAAATCAGGCACAAAACATAATAACAGTTAACAGAAAGCATAACTTTATTTTTCAGTTTGGTCCAACTTGGTTGTATGATAATGTTACGAGATGGATTGGTCATTATGTGGATAAGTGGGTGGCAGGGCTGGTGTGACCAGACGCACCAGCAGCGAGTTAACTAATCAGACAGGTAGCTGGGGATTGGCTGTAATTTCCTTTAAAAGCCCTGTGTTTTGTGTTGTTCGGGGCTGGGAGTTGAGTGGAGAATGTCTCTTTTTGGGGATTGGTCCCATATGCAAGTGTCCATGTATTGGGTGTTTACTGTGATTGCACTGGACCAGTGTCTGCAGGACGAGAAGTCTTCCTGGTGAATTTGAGTGAGAAAGTGGGCGGCTGTGCTGTTGACGAACTGCGGCTGTGGAGCTGAGAGGTGATCTGAGAGCAGAGGACCGAGAGAGGCATTGGTATAGTGCAGATCTAGGATCTTTAGCTCCACCAAGTAAGGGATGTGATTTTTCCTGTGTTCCCCTTACACTACTCTTCTCTCTCTGGGTTATCTTTTTCCACAGTACTGAAAGCCACTATTGATGGCACTAAAGCCACTATTGATTGAGGTGGGGCCATCGACGACGTCGCCAAGCAGAGTCTCAGACCGTTCGAGTTCCAGGACAGGGAGCCGTGCAGATCTGGATATCACCATACAGACTTATTTTGTGGGGCATCTTTGGGCCCTAGAAATCGAGAGCCTATCCCCACTTTCTGATGGTTAGGGTTATTTAATCCACTAACTATGTTTAATTGTTACCTGATTTAAATGATCATGTAACAATTAAATCATTAGGATTTGGGGCACCACGGAAGAAGTTGTTTAGATTTACCATCTCCCGAATAAAACTAAGGTATTTACCTATAACATCGATAAACAGTAATCTTATTAATCATTACCTCTTATCAAATATTCATTCTGAACGCTCGTAACCTTCTTGGATCTGCAAAAACCCCTGCCTTGCGCATTATTTAGTACTACACCAATTGGAAGTGAGAGAAAGGACACTTATTGTGGATACATTCTAGGACTGTCCTCACATTAATCATATACCTTGCACATGAATCGCCGCCTGTTTGGAATAAGAAATCATGAATGTATTTACGTGTGAAATGTCTTCATCTGTCTCTCTCGGTCGGAACCAAGCCTTCTTGGAAAGTTGTGGGTGTAAGGCTCTGATTCTCCACAAGGTCAATGTCCTTAGTTGTCTGTGGCTTCAATGACTTGTCATGTAGTCTTGGGCAGAACGAGTGGAACTGTTCCCTTCCACTCGTTCTGGAAGATTGGTCCTCTGAAGACAGGCCAATCAGCCGTGTCGATGATTACCATTGGTGATGAGCTTAGTAGGATAGTCGTTTAGATAATATTTTCTTGATATCTGATGTAAGACATCTCATCAGCTGTCCCAGTGATTGTCTGAGGTGAGCTTCTCGCCTCTTCCTCCTTGTGTTGGTATTCAGGATTCGGACCATGATAGACATGAGCTGCAGCTCTTCCTCTCTCTGGTCTAAAGGTGAGTTTATTTCTTCACCTCGTGTTGAGGTTCAGAGTTTCAACCATTTAAAACATGTAGCTCTCGCTTCACGTTTCCTGGTCTAATGTTAATTTCGATACCAAGGCTTTTATGCACTCTGGCCAAAGGAGATGGCTCTGTCCATCTGACACGTTCTTCTGACCTCACTTGGGGTGTGGGCTACTTAATGTGCAAAGGATATGATTAGAAGTTCTCTTCTGACTCCTAAAATCACATTCCTATCTCAACAAAAACACTCATAATTTTTTTAACATTGTTTGCAAAACACATAGGATGAGAACTTGACAGATAAAGGGGGATCCTTTCCAAGTTACTCTATTTAGTCCATACAGATTTTAATAACATCACAAAATCAAAACCAATATTACATTAGTTTTCTACATTTTCCCACATCGTTACATTAGAGATATTGTTCCATTCACTTTATGGATGTTAGAGTTTTGGGCGGGCAGAAGTCTCTAGACAAAGGCATTCCTTTGGTTGATACTAAAGAGCGAGAGAGTCTCCATCTCTTTTAATTTACGACCGGGTGTGAACGGTCAACCATCCATCAGCTCCCTCTCCCCTCTGTGGGAGAGAGGCCTGGATACTGTCACCCCCTTTCTATGTTGTCTTGTCTCTTTCCCCCTCCCTATTTTGTCCCATAGCAGTAGAGTCGGTTAGAGGGGTTAGCAGACTAGAGCAGGGCCAAGGGTGGGTCCCATGTTGTGTGCTGGAGAACATTAAATCCTGTGTTGGGTGAAGTTAAAGGGGGTTCACACTAAACTGACATTAACATTAAAGGAGACATTTTTAAGCTTGATTTGAATATTTTTTGTCACGCATTATGTTTCACTTCACTTCCTGACTAATTCAATATGCTCCTGGGCTTCTGAGCGTTGCTAGAATATTCTCAACTTGAATCTGTTACAGGAACATCCTAGAACTAGAAGCATTCTGAGAATCTAAAGTTGAACTCGTAAACTATTCAGTGCAGCAGTTAATTACTTTCCTCTTCCAATGTATTTGTCATTATCTGAAGGGTTTGAGAGCATCATCAGTTTTCCATTTGTTTAGTCAGTGATGGCTTAAACTAAACACACAAATGATGGCGCGTAGTACCGTCCTCATCATGTTCTTAATTACACACCTCATTGCAGATTACCTTGTGGAGAAGACAATCATCTGCCTGAAAATGAATTGCCATCTGTGATATATTAACATGAAGGAATTTCCTACACTGAGCCCAGGTCATTATTGACAGCTCGTAAATTGGTTTGACTGGTTTTTCATATTTTCTGAAAGCTGATAATGTGAAGTGCAATACTGTGATTTTTACATTTATGTTTTGGACTGTTAAATATGCGAACAAAATGACTATAAATGGCATAGCCAATGAACAGGGTAGCACATTTTCATAATTCCAGCATTTACGTAAAATGAGCCAAGATCAACACAGCTAAATGACAATCCAAGATCCGGATGTGCGTATGTAGCCAATACCTTTACTTTATGCATTGTAAATGAATCTCTCTGTCACGTTGACAAACAGAAATGGACCCCGCTGCCTACGATGACGTGAGAATACTGAACACTGATTCTACTCAGACCTTCAACCATACGTCAGTTATACAAATCTGTGTGTTAGAGAACGTTTCCCTAGGTATCCTTCCTTCAGTATGCCTTGCAAATCTCCTGTGGCTGTGCAACCTCAGTGTTTTGTAGGTAGAACATAAGTGACAAATTCATCATAGAGGCATAACTGTCTCTTTCCACGTGTTTCTCAGTGTCCCATGGAGAGGTTATCAGGAGTTTAACAAGCTAGAAGGTCATTCCATCAATTCCTGTCAGCTTGGGTAACGTCACTTCATGCAGTAGCCGGTTTGCACAGAGCTCTAATACAATCAAGAGATGAAATGTCACAACAAACCTTAATTTGCCCCTCTGCTTTGTCTTTGTGCAAGTGAGACAAACATATTGTCATTAGCTTTAATGTAACACCACCCCTTCAAATGCTCTGGCTCACTCATAAACAGAAACGTGCTTCTTTGCATGCACAAACACACACACACACTTTTTTGGAATAACATTTCCTCAGGGGACAGTTAATGGGACTATAAGGGGAAAATACAGAATTGGAACCAGGAAAGATTCCAGGAAATTAAAGGGCCAATGGCAACAGATGCAGAAGGTGTGCTGAGTAACCCAGTTTTTAGGAACTTACCTTACAACAAAGTATTGAGCACGAACATTACATATCTTGAGTAAGAGTAATATACATGTATATAAATTGCATATAATTTATAAGTATTTATCAAACATGATTGAATAAAATTAAAGCATGCTTAATCTGCTTTTCAGTTCCACTCCGTAATGTTAGATGATAAAACATGACGTGCTTTGCTGCATAGCTTAAACAATAGACAACACTGACCATCCAGCAACATGTAATACATTATACCCTTGGCTCGCCCCTGAAAAAGCTGTGATATTTTGTAGCTAATTAGGTTCTTTCACGCATACAACATATCCATCCAATTAGCGAATAAGGTGTTGACAATGTTAACCTCTTCATTATACTGCCATACTACTGTATTACCCTCAGGGCTCTAATGTAGTGCATGTAAATAACAGCTGTCTTACTTCACTCTGCCCACAGCCATAACACCATACCACCTCACTGCAAGTAAAACCAAAGTAAGAAGAATGGGCTACATTTGGCTATAGCATCCTCAAGACCCACCAAAACACTAAGAAGAGGCTAGATTTGGCTAAGGCATCTACTCTACTAAGTCTCACCAAAATGATGCCTACTCCAAGATCAAATCCAAGTTGATTGGATACATCAACATTTTAAGACGAAATCAAGTGTGTCTAATGTCGCACATCAATGTGGTTGATGAAGTGGGGGCCCACGTCTGGTTGTAAGTGTTTCTACATCAACTCAGTGAGCATTGCAGGACTTTTACCCCCAGAGGGTTAGCTGGAGCTATAGCTTTCAGCATGACAGGCTGCGTAGAGCAGTCCTGGTGATGGGGAAACAGAATAGAATGACTGTTGGTGTCCCAAATGGGACGCCATTCCCTATATAGTGCACTATTTGGGCCCTGGTCATTGTGTTTATAAAGTGAATAGGGTGGCATTTGAGATGCAAACTCTGTCTGCTTGGAGCCAAATTAACAATCCCAACCTCTATCGGTGGCGTTGTCAGCAGCATAGGAGGTGACTAATCTATATCTCTGGGTAAATGAGTTGGGTTCAAAGCACTGATGTGACTTGTAAATGAGAAAATTGAGGAGATAATGCAATTCTTCTAGTTGAGATACAGGCATGCATGTATTTCTATACAGGTCATATAATTCTTAAAATCAAATACATCTATTCGTCACATACAGTTTACAGCAGGTATAAAAGGTGCAGTGAAATGCTTATGCGCTAGCTCCCTCAACAATGCAGTACATCAGTCAACAATAAACGGAGTCAGGTCAAAGAATAACAAGGAATAGAAGTAATAAGAGGCAGTATGGATAGTAATAATGGACTGTATTTACATTGTATTCACAAACTTGGTCACGTGACTTGGTCACGCATTGGAATAAATAATATACTGTCTAATAGGACAGCAGTGTTGACTGTTCGTATGTGTGTATGTTTGCGTGTGTGTGTTTGAGAGTGCACATGTGTTTGTGTATAGGTTTGTGTGTAAGGGTTGGATGTGTGGGTAGTCATTGCAAATAATCTCTAAGGTGCAGGTCTGTGCAGGGTGACAGCTGGGATTAGCTGTTCAGCAGTCTGATGGCTTGGTGGTACTAGCTATCTCGAAGCCTGTTGGTCTGAGGCCTGATGCTCTGATACCGCTTGCCAGATGGTAACAGAGTGAGCAGTCTGTGGCTCAGGTGACTGGAATGCTTAACGATTTGGATTAGATGTCCTGGAGGGCAGGGAGCTCCCTCCCAGTGATGTATTGGGCCGTCCGCACACATGTATGAGGGCGGTGCAGCTGCTGTACCAGACAGTGATGCAGCCGGTCAAGATGCTCTCGATAGTGCAGCTGTAGAATTTCTTGAGGGCCCGAGGGACCATGCCGAATTTTTTCAGCTGCCTGAGGTTGAAGAGGAGCTGTGGCGCCTTCTTCTCCACGGTGGTGGTGTGATTGGACCATGTCAGGTCATCTGTCAAGGAACTTGAAGCTTTTGACCCTCTCCACTGCAGCCCTGTCGATAACAATAGGGATGTGCTCCCCCTGTAGTCCACGATCATCTCCTTGGTTTTTCTGACCTTGACAGAGTGGCTGTTCTCTTGGCACAACTCCGTCAGGGCTCTAACCTCCTGTAGGCTGTCTCGTCGCCGATCAGGTCCATCACCGTCATGTCGTAGGCAAACTTAATGAAGGCGTCTTTCCTAACTCAGTTGCCGGAGAGGAAGAACACCGCTCATGGATTTCACCATGAGGCCAACGCTGACTTTAAAACAGTTACAGAGTTTAATGGCTGTGATCGGAGAAAACTGAGGCTGGATCAACAACATTGTAGTTACTCCACAATACTAACCTAACAAGAAACCTGTTTTAGAATACAAATATTGCAAAACATGCATCTTGTTCGCAATAAGGCATTAAAGTAAAACTGCTAAAAATGTGGAAAAGAAATTAACTTTATGTCCTGAATGCAAAGCATTATGTTTGGGGAAAATCCAACACAACACGTCGCTGAGTACTACTCTTCGTATTTTCAAGCATGGTGGTGGCTGCATCATGTTATGGGTATGCTTGTCATCAACAAGGACTAGGGATAAAAATAAATGGAATAGAGCTAAGCACAGACAAAATCACCTGGACAATAACATAAAACACAAGGCCAAATATATATTGGAGTTGCTTAACAAGACAACATTGACTGTTCCTGAGCAGCCTAATTACAGTTTTGACTTAGAGTTGAAGTCAGAAGTTTACATACACTTAGGTTGGAGTCATAAACTCTTTCTTCAACCACTTCACAAATGTATTGTTAACAAACTATAGTTTTGGCAAGAACGGTTAGAACATCTACTTTGTGCATGACACAAGTAATTTATCCAACAACTGTTTACAGACAGATTATTTAACTTATAATTCACTGTATCACAATTCCAGTGTGTAGATTTTAGAATTCAGGCTGTAACACAACAAAATGTGGAATAAGTCAAGGGGTATAATACTTTCTGAAAGTGTAACAGCATTGCTTCCGTCTCTCTCCTTGCCCCGAACCAGGGACCCTCTGCACACATCAACAACTGCCTCCCATGAAGCATCGTTACCCATTGCGCCACAAAAGCTGTGGCCCTTGCAGAGCAAGGGAAACAACTACTTCAAGGTCTGAGTGAGTGACGTCACCGATTGAAACACTATTAGCACGCACCCCGCCAACCATTTCACTCACCCCCCTTTTGACCTCCTCCTTTTCCGCAGCAACCAGTGATCATGGTCAACAGCATCAATGTAAGTGTTCCTTCCATCCCGCTCCTCGCCCCTACCTGGTCTCGAACCAGGGACCCTCTGCATACATCGACAACAGTAACCCTCGAAGCACCGTTACCCATCGCTCCACAAAAGCCGCGGGGGAAACAACTACTTCAAGGTCTCAGAGCGAGTGACGCCACCGATTGAAACGCTATTAGTGCACACCCCTCTAACTAGTTAGCCATTTCATACCGGTTACAAAGGCACTGTAAATGCGTTGGTCCACGCTCTCAGTTTTGTGCTGATGTTGCTAGTTACCCAAGGTTTCTGGTTGGGATATGTGTGAATAGTCATTGTTGGGACAACATCCCCTGTGCATTTCCTGATGAACTCTGTGACTGAGTCTGTACACACATTGACATTATTGTCGGAGGCGACCTGGAACATTTCCCAGTCCATGTGATCAAAGGTGTTTTGTAGCATAAGTTCTAATTGGTCAGACCAGCGTTGAACAGATCTTACCACGTGTACTTCCTGCTTGAATGTTAGAAGTAAGATTGGGGCATAGTCTGATTTGTCGGGGGGGGGGGGGTGATGGAGGGCTTTGTGTCCGTTTTGTATGTATCTTTCAAATCATGGAATGTTCTCAAATCATTATATGATATTGGCAAGGGTACAGATTCCACATTTGGACCATCGGGGGAATTAAAAGGCCGCCCTACGGATAGCAAAGCATTATTGAGAAATATTGGAGTATGGGCATGCCATTTTGATTCCAAGTTACATTGTTTTAAAAAAATGTTACCTTGCCATATTCATTTTGAAACCGCACTATGAATTTTATCCCAAGAGCCATGGGAAGTATTGAACTACAGAAATTCAGCCGTGGCAATATATTCATTTTGACTATAGATAGTCTGCCTGTTAAAGCAACTGGGATATTATTCCATCTAATGCGACCGGATTGAATTTATTTGAGCTTTCTGTTAAAGTTTTTGTCAATGGTTTTATCTAAAGAAGGAAATATATCTAATCCCAAGTATTTAAAATGGGAAACGATTGGGATTCCATAAGTAGAGATGGAATCCTCCATCAGGGTCTTGAGAGGCAGTAAGGCTGATTTGGTTAGATCCATTTTATAACTTGAGACGAATTTGAATTGATTTATAAACTTCAATGTGTTTGGAAGCGATTGAAACACATTGTTTAGATTTACTAAAATATAGTCTGCATATAATGAGGTGAAGTGATCAATAGATTTGAAGGAAATTAGTGTTATTGCCTTGGGTGCCATGGATAATAAAAATAGCAAAGGAAAAATTGGATTGCATTGTCTGTTGCTTCTAGTGATTCTGAACAGAGCAGAGCAGTCATTGCCTGTTAGAACTATGGCTGAAGGATTGGCATATAGCGTTTTAATCAAATTATTGAAATTGGAGCCAATTCCCATATGTTCTAAGACAGGCCAGAGATGCTGTATGTCCAATCTTTAAAAAGCTTTTTCTGCATCAAGAGATAATACAGCCCAAGGAACTATTGTTTCTGATGAAGCATTTAAGATATGTAATAGGAAGGGCTCCCGTGATGAATGGGAAAGTCGAATTTCTGGTAAGCAGGGTTGGGTAGGTTACTTTCTAGATGTAATCCGTTACAGTCCAAAGTTGCAATCAGTAACGTAACTTTTGGATTAACCAAACTCAGCAATGTAATCTGATTACATTCAGTTACTTTTAGATTACTTTCCCCTTAAGAGGCATTAGAAGACCAGTTACATTTACATTTACGTCATTTAGCAGACACTCTTATCCAGAGCGACTTACAAATTGGTGCATTCACCTTATGATATCCAGTGGAACAACCACTTTACAATAGTACATCTATATCTTTTTTGGGGGGTTTTGACTGGGCTGAGCGGGAACTGTGCTTCCGCAGAGGTAGGGGGGCCAGCAGGCCAGAGGTGGATGAGCGCAGTGCCCTTGTTTGGGTGTAGGGCCTGATCAGAGCCTGAAGGTACGGAGGTACCGTTCCCCTCACAGCTCCGTAGGCAAGCACCATGGTCTTGTAGCAGATGCAAGCTTCAACTGGAAGCCAGTGGAGTGTGTGGAGGAGTGGGGTGACGTGAGAGAACTTGGGAAGGTTGAACACGAGACGGGCTGCGGCATTCTGGATGAGTTGTAGGGGTTTAATGGCACAGGCAGGGAGCCCCGCCAACAGCGAGTTGCAGTAATCCAGACGGGAGAGGACAAGTGCCTGGATTAGGACCTGCGCCGCTTCCTGTGTAAGGCAGGGTCATACTCTGCGAATGTTGTAGAGCATGAACCTACAGGATCGGGTCACCACCTTGATGTTAGCGGAGAACGACATGGTGTTGTCCAGGGTCACGCCAAGGCTCTTAGCACTCTGGGAGGAGGACACAATGGAGTTGTCAACCGTGATGGCGAGATCTTGGAACAGGCAGTCCTTCCCCGGGAGGAAGAGCAGCTCCGTCTTGCCGAGGTTCAGCTTGAGGTGGTGATCCGTCATCCACACTAAAATGTAACATCCACTGCCAGACATGCAGTTACCATTTGAACGACAGCTATTGTAGGATAAATCAATGTTAAAGTTTACATAGCTGGCTATATATGGATGTTAAATTTTACTTTATGGGTTGGTTATGTAGGCTTCTTCCAACCCATTGCTTTCTACTACATATAATGATACGATTAAATTATATCTTTACATTAAAAACCAATTTCTATCAGAATCTCCGTCATTCCAATAAATGTTATATCCCTTGATCTTCAAGAATAGGACTTGGAAATATGGAAGTATAGATTAGCCAATTTGTTTTACCTGAGCATAACCTCAAAACGAAGTATTTATTAGCCAGCCCTACTCTGTTGTTTATGATTGGGCTCATTGATTCAAGTTGGGGAAAAAATGCTGCGCTCATGGAATGGAAATGCTTTGAGCACTACTGAAAAGTGCTATTTACAGTACCAGTCAAATGTTTGGACACACCTACTCATTCCAGCATTCCAGGTTTTTATTTATTTTTTACAATGTTCTACATTGTAGAATAATAGTGAAGACATCAAACCTATGAAATAACACATATGGAATCATGTTGTAACCAGAAGTGTTTAACAAATCCAAATAGAATTTATATTTGAGATTCTAAGTAGCCACCCTTTGCCTTGACAGCTTTGCACACTCTTGACATTCTCTCAACCAGCCCCGTGTTTAGTCCCAGGGTCCTTAGCTTAGTGATGAGCTTTGAGGGCACTATGGTGTTGAACGCTGAGCTGTAGTCAATGAATAGCATTCTCACATAGGTGTTCCTTTTGTCCAGGTGTGAAAGGGCAGTGTGGAGTGCAACAGAGATAGCATCGTCTGTGGATCTGTTGGAGCGGTATGCAAATTATAGTGGGTCTAGGGTTTCTGGGATAATGGTGTTGTGAGCCATGACCAGCCTTTCAAAGCACTCCATGGCTACAGACATGAGTGTTACGGGTCGGTAGTCATTTAGGCAGGTTAACTTAGTGTTCTTGGGCACAGGGACTATGGTGGTCTGCTTTTAACAAGACAGAGAGAGGTTGAAAATGTAATGTCAGTGAAGATGCTTGCCAGTTGGTCAGCCCATGCTCGGAGTACACGTCCTGGTAATCCGTCTGGCCCTGCGGCCTTGTGAATGTTGACCTGTTTAAAGGTCTTACTCACATCGGCTGCGGAGAGCGTGATCATGCAGTGATCCAGAACAGCTGATGCTTTCATGCATGTTTCAGTGTTACTCGCCTCGAAGCGAGCATAGAAGTAATTTAGCTTGTCTGTTAGGCTCCTGTCACTGGGCAGCTCTCGTCTGTGCTTCCCTTTGTAGTCTGTAATAGTTTGCAAGCCCTGCCACATCCGTCGGAGCCGGTCTAGTACGATTTGATCTTAGTCCTGTATTGATGCTTTGCATGTTTGATGGTTCGTCGGCGGGCATAGCGGGATATCTTATAAGCTTCCGAGTTAGAATCCCGCTTCTTGAAAGCGGCAGCTCTACCCTTTAGCTCAGTGTGGATGTTGCCTGTAATCCATGGCTTCTGGTTGGGGTATGTAAGTACAGTCACTTTGGGGACGACGTCGTCGATGCACTTATTGATGAAGCCAGTGACTGATGTGGTCTTCTCCTCAATGACCTCGGAAGAATCCCGGAACATATTCCAGTCTGTCCTGTACTGTTTTGTCCCCGGCCACTAGGAGCGCCGCCTCTGGATGAGCGCTTTCATGTTTGCTTATGGCAAACAGGAAAACGGTCTTCCTTAATATTAGATTTTGTGCACCAGCTGTTGTTTACAAATATACATAGACCGCCACCCCTTCTCTTACCAGAGGCTTCTGTTCTATCCGATACACACTGCGATACAGTGTATAACCTGCCAGCTGTATGTTATTCATGTCGTCGTTCAGCCACGACTCGGTGAAACATAAGATATTAGTTTTTAATGTCCCGTTGGTAGGCTATACATGCTTTTAGTTCGTCCAATTTATTATCCAGCGATTGTATGTTGGCAAATAGGACCGATGGCAAAGGCGGATTAGCCACTCGTCAGTGGATCCTCACAAAGCACCCTGATCTCCTTCCGCGAAACCTCCATCTTTCTCCTGCAAATGACAGGGATGAGGTCCTGTTCGTGTGTCTTGAGTAAATCCCTCTCGTCCGACTCATTAAAGAAAAATGATTCATCCAATTCAAGGTGAGTAATCGCTGTTCTGATGTCCAGAAGCTCTTTTCAGTCATAAGAGACGATAGCAGCAAGATTATGTACAAAATAAGTCACAAACAATGTGAAAAAACAAACAAAACAGCACGGTTGGTTAAGAGCCAATAAAACGGCAGCCATCCTCTCTGGCGCCATTACAATCTCCTGTTAGTATCGCTTTAATTAAAAAACTTCTTTAGGCTAGGGTCCTTTTTTCTCAATTTCTGCTTGACTGACGTGCCCAAAGTAAACTGCCTGTTGCTCAGGCCCTGAAGCCAGGATATGCATATAATTGGTACCATTGGAAAGAAAACACTGAAGTTTGTAGAAATGTTAAAATAATGTAGTAGACTATAACACAATAGATAGGGTAGGGAAAATCCAAATAAAAACCAACCAGATTCTTTTTTTTTTTTAAGAGCCCATACTCTTCCAATGGAAAGTATAGGGAAATATTAAATCTAGCTCCCACTATGCAATTCCTATGGCTTCCACTGGGTGTCAGTAGTCTTTGTTCAAGGTTTCAGGCTTGTTTCTTCCAAAACGAGTAAGAATAATGAGTTTTAGTACAAGGACATCTGCTTGGAAATTCGTGTGTGCTTGCTCCATGAAGACAACGCGCACCTGTTAATATCGCTTTCCTATTGAACGTACTTCTTTCCTTATGAAATATTATAGTTTGATTACATTTTAGGGTATCTGAGGATTAAATAGAAACGTATTTTGACTTGTTGAAACAAAGTTTAGGGGTAGATTTTTGGATTCCTATCTTGGCATGTTGAACGGGTGGATTACTCAAATCGATGGCGCCAACTAAACAGACTTTTTGGGATATAAAGGATTTTATTTAACAAAACGACACCATGTTATTGCTGGGATCCTTCCTTTTAAGGCTAGCGGGATGCCTAGCCTTAAAGAGTTCAGCGTCTTCATTGCAATCCACCCGTGATGTTGTCACCGATCAGAGTCTGTATTTGTCGGAAGATCTACCACAGCAGTGCTCATAGGCATCAATCACCATGTTCTCTCACACAGTGAAATGGAATGCTTCCCAAAGTTGTTTTTTTTGTGTTTGTGTACTCACTGTGAAATGTTGTCTCTGTAAGACACAGAGTCAGTGTGAGTGTGTGAATATAAATGATTGAAGGGTAGTTCTTCTGGGGTGTTCTACAGTAATCTCCACAGTTTGATGTTCTTGTCTTGTTGTTTTGGATTTCACCTGCAATGCGTCATCCGTTCCTGGCCTGCCAATAGATGACTGAGGAGCGACCAGACCATCATAAATAAATGATCTGGGTTACGCCCCAAGTTGCACCCTATTCCCTATATATTGCACTACTTTTGACCCGAACTATATGGGTCCTGGTCAAAAGTAGTGCACTACATAGGGAATAGGGTGTCATTTGGGATGCATCCCAGGTGAAGCCAATCTCCTCTGCCATGCACCAGCCAGGTCCCGGGTACAGTTTTTCTCAATCACTTTGGCACACGTTTCAGATGTAAGTGATATATTTTCAAAACTCTAAGTACAAAAGTCTAAACTCATAACATTTGCTATGCCCCCATCTTAGGTTCAGAACCTTTGATTGTGTATTCATCGGAGTTAAACACACCTTTCAACCCTGAGTCATTCATGCAAAATCTAAGTTTTCTGTGAAATACCATGAGAACATTTAATTTAGTCACCAATACAACAGCTAATGATAGGCTCACTGTTTAGTCATTTAACTAACATTTAATCTGAAAGCAAAAAAATACAATATACACATTTCAAAACTGTTCTTTTTGAAGTGCTGAATACAAAGAATAGTCTATGGTAAACATAATTTTCATACAGTACTTTCCACAGTTGTGTCAAGTTTGCTGGATGTCCTTTGCGTGGTGGACCATTCTTGAAACTGTTGAGAGTGAAAAACTCAGCAACGTTGCAATCCTTGACACAAACCCCTACGCCTGGCCTGTCACCAACTACCATACCCCGTTCAAAGGCACTTAAATATTTTGTCTTGCCCATTCACCATCTGAATGGCACACGTACACATTTTAATTAATTGATAGTTAAATGTATTGTTAACAAATCATAAAGTAATGTGAATATTGCATTTTGAAAAGCAGATACTTGTATCCAAATTGAAAGAGTGATTTGGTGCAGTGAACAAGTGACTTTGTGAATTTGTTTATTGTACAGTCAATTGAAATTGTGCTTAGAGTTTTGACACATGAGCCATTTTGATGATATGTTTAGATTTTTGTGCTTAGAGTTGTGAAAATGTACCACAAACTTGTAAAAATGGCACCAAAGTGATAAAGGTAATACAATCTCACAATGACAGAGGCGAGTGAGATACTGTATGATGTGATCACATCAGCCTTGTCAAGCCCACCCACCTGAAGCTGTGCCGAGTAAAGAGATCTGCATATGTAATAAGCCTGACGCACTGGGCACAGACGTCAGTTCAACGTCGTGTTTTGATTTACATTTGGTTGACTTGTCAAATAACGTGAATGCAACGTGAAAAAAGTCATGTGTGTGTGTGTGTGTGTGTGTGTGTGTGTGTGTGTATATGCGAGGCTCCACAAGTGAATGGGAAAATCTCGCTACTAGTCTCATTGACCAATGCGCCACAGCTTGAGTGACACACTTTCTAGTCTGTATTATTCTGCATCATTTCTAGGCTGTATCATCAACTGAATAAATGTCAGTTCAGGAAGTTGTCAACTGGGAAATCTAATGTTATCTCAGTAGTATCTGTCTGAGATGGTTTTCTGTTCTCTCATTCATCTTTTTAAACAGCGTTGTCTTCTTTTCCATAAGAAGCAGCAGGTGTGTACCTCTATATGACCATTTCCATAGGAATACAACCAAACTCAATGTCAACAAATTAGCCCCATCAATACCATACACCAAGATCAATATTCTAAAGCAATATCAAGACCCTGTTCTGTAAGGAATGCACATAGGATTAGAAATCTTTCTACATTTCTCCTAACAGCATTTGAATAAATGAGGAAAGACAAACATGAGAACCTACACGAGAAGCACAGTGCTCTCTGGGAAATTCCCCTGCCTGTACATTACCACTGCTGCTGTGCGTCTGCTGTCTGACAGTTGAAGATATATGATTGTTTGTTCCCAAAGCCGTAGTTCTTTAGCTTTGTCACAAAGAAGAAAATGACTTCAATCACCACCATGAAAAGCAGCAGAAAAATGCATTAGCTTTTTCATACCCTCCTATCTCTCCAAAGGCAGCAGGAAAAAGGTAAACACAACACAATAAGGTTATTTTAAAATACATTCCCTGGGAGTGACAAATAACAATAATGAGTTGAATCAAGACCTCCCATTGGCATTTTTCTTTCACTGAACAGCTTCAATCCTCATGTCACTATCAAACATTTTTAAGACATTGGAACTATAAAGAGTTTCTACACGACAATGATGGATCTAGAGGGTACATGTCACTACATTTCTGATTAAATCTTCTGCCACTACAAATTATCCTCAAAGCTTGTTCTAGAAGGTGAGGAGGATAGCCTCTAAGTGGATGTCTTATATAAACCCATTCAAGTCATCTCTCTCAAGGTATAACATTCAATATATGTACAGTGCCTTCAGAAAGTATTCACACCCCTTGACTTTTCCAAATGTTGTTGTGTTACAAAGTGGGATTAAAATGTATTTAATTGTCATTTTTTGTCAACGATCTACAGAAAATACTCTAATGTCAAGCTGTTGTAGGTTATTGTCCTGCTGAAAAGATCATTTGACTCCCAGTGTCTGTTGGAAAGCAGACTGAACCAGGTATTCCTTTAGGACTTTGCCTGTGCTTATCCCTATTCCGTTTCTTTTTATCCTAACGAAAACTCCAAGTCCTTGCTGATGACAAGCATACCCATAACATGATGCAGCCAACACCATGTTTGAAAATATGAAGAGTGGTACTCAGTGGTGTGTTGTATTTGCCCCAAACATAATGCTTTTTATTCAAGACAGTTTTTCTTGCAGTTTTATTTTAGTCCCTTTTGCAAACAGGACGCATGTTTAGGGATATTTTATTCTGTACAGGCTTCCTTCTTTTCACTCTGTCATTTAGATTAATATTATAGATGAACTACAATATTGTTGATCCATCCTCAGTTTTCTCATATTACAGCCATTAAACTCTGTAACTCTTGAAAGTTACTATTGGCCTCATGGTGAAAACCCTGAGCAGTTTCCTTCCTCTCTGGCAACTGAAGGATGCCTGTATCTTTGCAGTGACTGGGTGTATTGATACACCATCCAAAATGTAATTAATAATAACTTCACCATGTTCAAAGGGTTATTCAGTGTCTGCTTTTTAAAAAATGTGTACCCATCTACCAATAGGTGCCCTTCATTTGCGATGCATTAGAAAACCTCGCTGGTCTTGAATTGGTTGAATCTGTGTTTGAAATTCACTGCTCGACTGAGGGACCTTACAATTATCTGTATGTGTGGGGTACAGAGACGAGGTAGTCTTTCAAAAATCATGTTAAAGACTATTATTGCACACAGACTGAGTCCATGAAACTTATTATGTGGCTTGTTAAGCACATTTTTACTCTTGAACTTATTTAGGCTTGCCATAACAAAGGGGTTGAATAAGTAGTGACTCAACACATTTCAGCTTTTTATTTGTAATTCATTTGTAAAAATATCTAAACCATAGTTCCACTTTGACATTACAGTGTGTCGTGTCGGCCAGTGACACAAAATCTCTATTTGTCTACTTGTCAACAACAGTTGTTGCGCAATCTCTAATATTAAGGAAGTCTCAAAGTTCTGCTTGCCTGAGTTAGAATACCTCATGATAAGCTGTAGACCACATTATTTACCAAGAGTTTTCGTCTATATTTTTCGTAGCTGTCTATTTATCACCACAAACTGATGCAAACAAGAATATGCTCACCCAGTTGCGGTGCTTCTAGCGGCCAGGGATTTTAATGCAGGGAAACTGAAATCCGTTTTACCTCATTTCTACCAGCTTGTCTCCTGTGCAATTAGAGGCGAAACAACTCTATTACCTCTACTCTCCCTCGCCCTCCATTTGGAAAATCTGACCATAACTCCATCCTCTTAATTCATGCTTACAAGCAAAAACTCAAACAGGAGGTACCAATGATGCGCTCAATACGGAAGAAGGCCAATGAAGCGTCCACTAAGCTACAGGACTGTTGCGTCGGCACAGATTGGAATATGTTCCGGCATTCATCCGATGTCATTGAGGAGTTTACCACATCAGTCACCGGCTTCATTAATAAGTGCATCGACGTCGCAGTGCCCACAGAGACCGTAAATTCATATCCTAACCAGAAGCCATGGATTACAGGCAACATTTGCGCTGAGCTAAAGGCTAGAGCTGCCACTTTCAAGGGGTGGGACACAAATCCAGACACGCCCTCTGACAAACCATCAAACAAGCAAAGCGCCAATACATGACTAAGATCGAATCCTACTACACCGGCTCTGACGCTCGTCGGAGCCGTGGCAAACTATCACGGATTACAAAGGGAAACCCAGCCACGAGTTGGCCAGTGACACGAGCCTACCAGGTAAGCTAAATGCCTTCTATGCTTGCTTTGGGGCAAGCAACACTGAACCATGCATGAGAGCATCAGCTGTTCCGGACGACTGTGTGATCACGCTCTCCATAGCCGATGTGAGTAACACCATTAAACAGGTTAACATTCACAAGGCCGCAGGGCCAGAGATTACCAGGACGCGTACTCAGAGCATCAACTGACCAGCTAGCAAGTATCTTCAATTGCATTTTCAACTTCTCCCTGACCCAGTCTAAAATACCCACATTTTTCAAGCAGACAACCATAGTCCACATGCTCAAGAACTCACATCTGTAGCCATGTAATGCTTGGAAAGGCTGGTCATGGCTCCCATCAACACCATCATCCCAGAAATACTGGACCCACTCCAAATCGCATACTGAGATTTGTTTAAATTACGTTTTCAATATAGACAAGAAAAATGCAATAATTGGTGTGTTATTAGTTTAAGCACACTGTGTTTGTCTATTGTTGTGACTGAGATGAAGATCAGATCAAATTGATTACCAATTTATGCTGAAATCCAGGTAATTTCAAAGGGTTCACATACTTTTTCTTGCCACCTTAAGCATTTCACAGTAAAGTCTACAGTTGCTGTATTCGGCGCATGTGACAAATACATTTGATTTGATATATAGCCTCTCATACAAAGTGGATGTCTTAATAATAAACCGTTCTAAGTCACCTCTCCTTTGGTATGTGAATATACAGTAAACAGTATCCTACAGTTGCCCAACACAGTCCCAGGTAGCAAGTGCCAGGCTTTTGCCTGATCTGAGTTCTGTCTATATCTCCCCTCTACATCTCTCCCACACAATAAGAAAGACAAACGCCTTCAGTTTAGACTTCATGTGGCAGAAGAGATTGGCAGTGATGTGCGAATAACATGCAATGGCATTTAATGCCCCCACAGCTTAGTGGCAGACGCCCATGGCACGGTGAAGTATGTTCGATTCCCTCGCTGAGGATAATGCGGAGTGACACAGGATTTTGTCAGGAATGGTGTGACGCATACCCTCGGGGGACTCATCTTAGCAGAAACATAGCTGAATGACATTTGTTGTGTACCTGCCTACAGTCCAAATTCTTTGGCTGGCTCTTCAATCATGTCTTATACTGTAGCTCTATGTTTCACTGATGTATTGATCTATGCATAAGCATTTACAAAACCATTTCAATGTTAACATCGTATTCCATTCATATAGACATATATGTATATAACAATATCTTTTATAATCATGATTACAAAATAATGGTCAAATATATGAATACTAAATTAGTCCACTTGCTATAATGAACTGTTATATAAATGGCTATGTTGTTCTATAACTCTCTGGAATAGATTGCAATATATGGGCCTACAGGTTATGTCATCAAAAGCTAATATTTGCACACTTATGTTAAATGTATAAGCAGAACTCTTCCTAGCCATTTCAATACTCAATAATATGCAAATGACTGTAATGTAGGATGAGTAATCTTTTTCATTATGATAGGCCCTCAGATAAATGTCAATCGAAAAAATAGACAGTGTGTACATGATATAATTAATGATTGGGATGACTCCTATAACGGATCACAGTGGGACATTTGAGAACTTTTGAAAGTACCTCTCATTCATTGCGTTAACTTTGTGGCAGTAAATGTACTAATAGCATTGAGCGAGATTCTTCACTAAAGTAAAGTGTGTCTAGATTCTCATGAGTCCTCTCATTACGTTTTTCCATCAATATTGTCAGTGGTGGAAAAAGTACTAGATTGTCATACTTGAGTAAAATTAAAGATATCTTAATAGAAAATGACTCAAGTAAAAGTGAGTCACCCAGTAAGATTCTACTTGAGTAAAATTCTACAAGTATTTGGTTTTAAATATACTTAAGTATCAAAAGTATATGTAATCACTAAAATATACTTAAGCATCAAAAGTAGAAGTCAAAGTATAAATAATCTTTTTACTTTTACCCGTTTTTCTCCCCAATTTCATGGTATCCAATTGGTAGTTAGTCTTGTCTCATCGCTGCAACTCCCATACGGACTCGGGAGAGGCGAAGGTCGAGAGCCATGTGTCCTCCGAAACACAACCCAACCCAATCAAGCCGCACTGCTTCTTGACACAATGCCCGCTTAACCCAGAAGCCAGCCAGGTGTACGGTGTTTCCTCCGAAACACCGTACACCTGGCGACCGTGTCAGCGTGCATGCGCCCGGCCCACCACAGGAGTCGCTAGAGCGCGATGGGAGAAGGACATCCCTGCCGGCCAAACCCTCCCCTAACCCAGATGACGCTGGGCCAATTGTGTGCCGACCCATGGGTCTCTCGGTCATGGTTGGCTGCAACAGAGCCTGGACTCGAACCAAGATCTCTAGTGGCACAGCTAGCAACTGCGATGCAGTGCCTTCGACCACTGCGCCACTCGGGAGGCCTTAAATCATTTCTTATTACTTATATTAAGCCAACCAGAAGGCACCATTTTCTTGTTTCTTTTAATTCATGGATAGCCTGGGGCACACTCCAACACTCAGACATCATTTACAAATAAAGCATTTGTGTTTAGTGAGTCCGCCAGATCAGAGGCAGTAGAGATGACAAGGGATGTTTTCTTGATAAGTGTTTAAATTGGACCATTTTCCTGTGCTGCTAAGCATTCAAAATGTAACGAGTACTTTTGGGTGTAAGGGAAAATGTATGGAGTAAAAAATACATTATTTTCTTTAGTAATATAGTGAAGTAAAAGTTGTCGAAAATATGAATAGTAAAGTAATGCACAGATATAAAAAAAACTACTTACGTAGTACTTTAATGTATTTTTACTTAAGTACTTTACACCACTGAACATTATTCATTTCAGTGGCAGGGAGTTGTGGGTGCACAACTGTTATAATGCTAATATTAAGGTTGAGTGATCAGGACAGCATAAGCTAAAGGCTTAGTCATTAGTCAGCTAAAGGCTGATTTGTTAGTGTTATAGGAGCTCTGTTCACCCAGACAAACTAAAAAGTCACTCTGAGTTTATTTTGTATACTTATGGTTGCTCTGCCCTGCGGTCACACAAACTCCTTAGATGGGTCCAAGGCACAACCTGACCCCTACCCAAGGAACCATCGACTGGGTGGTTAAAAAAAAAAGTTAAAGAAAATAAGTAATGCCGAGTGTGAGCACGAACGTGTGCGCGTGCATGTGTGATTTCTTTCTTCAAAAAAATACATTAGTTCTGAAAAATTGCATCTACATATAAAATGTAATTAAATCGAAGTCCCAATCATACTGTACTGTATATACAAGTTGTTACCTCAAGAAAGGTACATTCAGTGCTAATGTCACAAATATGAGCTCACTGTTTCAGAAACAAAAATTAGTTACAGCAGGGAAAACCAATTACAGTCACCAACTCACACAGTGCAGAAACATAGTGCCTGGAATATTCTGGAATATAGACACTATAATAGAACATGCGGAATGTTCTATTAAAATGTTCTAAATGTTCTTACCTGGGTCCTTGTAGTCCGAGCTCTGGTTGGACAACAGAAACAAGAAGTCCTGGCAGGTGTCCTGGTCCAATAACTGGTGGTTCTGGAGGCAGAGGTCAACAATCAGGGTCACAGCTTTCTGACAGAACATGTCATGCTCCTCTCCGTCAGGACTCATGCTCCCAGCTGCATCCTCTGCCTCTCAGCACTGTATCTCAGCAACGTGATCATCTAAGGAGACTCACGCCACGTAACGCATGAGGCACTGCACCCAGGCAAACGGACACACAGCCGCCCGGCATAGACAGAAGATAAACGAGACTTGTCTCTGTCCGTACAGCTGATTCTTGTTGTTCTGTCTTGTACTGTCTCTCAAGTGTGTGTGTGTGTGTGTGTGTGTGTGTGTGTGTGTGTGTGTGTGTGTGTGTGTGTGTGTGTGTGTGTGTGTGTGTGTGTGTGTGTGTGTGACAGTGTGGAGGTTAGTGTGTATATGCATGTCTAAATGTGAGTGTATGTCTGATCTTGGCCAAGTTTGTGTGTATGTGTATTATGTGTGTGTATATGTATGTGTGTTTGCCCACATGTGGCTTACGGTTGGGGACAGTGTGTGTACGAGTGTGTAGGCTAAGGCTTAATTTATCATTTATGCCCCCAGGTATTCTAGGGACAGAATAATTGCATCACATTTATTCTGAAGCTCTGGCAAATGGAACGCAACAGATGAGTTCACTCGGCAACAATTGAATATGAACTGTGCATCCTCGCTCCCCCGTTCCCCCCATCCCTCCCTCAGTCTAACCCCCTTCAAAAGAACCGCAACAGATGAGTTTACCCGGAAACACCTTCATATGGATACTAAAGACCTCCTCCCCTTGTTCCCCCCCCCCTTCCCCTCCCTCCCACACCATGCTACTACCTCTGTCTCTGTCTGTGTGTGTAGTAATGAAAAGCCTCTCATTAGGACCAGTGGGTTGCTTGTTTTTCTCAGGTCGGCTGATCCCTCCGCTCCGGGTCTCCCCTCTGGTTTCACTCCCCTCCGGTATCGCTCCCTCCCTGGTCTAAGATAAATCCCCTGTGGCTGGCACCGCTCACTGCTCCTCTCCTCTCCCTCTCCCCCCTCCACAACATGATTGCTTGTGCTTATAGCCTGGTATCACAGAGTAGACGTAACATAGTAAAAGTACATCCGGGACACTCAAATGAGTGTGATATATTATGTTTGGTATGGTTACATATTAGAGAAGGTTACTTAAGGCAAAAACAAAAGTAGGGTAGTTGATCAGGGTGGATGGGTCGGATAATGTGAACATCTAGCATCCCAAAGGTTGTGTGTTAGAAACTCATCACAGACAATTGTAACTAATTAGCAACTTTTCAACTACTTAGCATGTTAGCTAACCTTTCCCCTAAACTAAATTCCTTTAACCCAACTCCTAACCCAAATCTTAACACTAACCTTAAACCTAACCTTAACCTTAATCCCTAACCCCTAGCCTTGCTAACATTAGCCACCTAGCTAATGTTAGCCACAACAAATTGGAATTCAGAACATATCATATGTTTAGCAAATTCATAACATATTGAACGAATTGCAATTCGGAACATATCATTTGAATTGTAATTCATAACATATCATACAAAATATATGATGGACATCCACAAATGAATACATACCATACAAAACGTAACATTTCATACTGATTGGAGTGTCCCGGATTTACGTTTATTATGTTACGTCTAACCCTGAATTCAGATTGCTGCTTAGCGTGCTGACTGTTTACAATAGTTAGGAGGGGGGTGGAGGAGGAGAGAGGAGGAAGAGGGACTGACTGTGTATGGGAGACATATCACCCGACCTAATCCCTGTCTGTATCGACTTCGGAGTGATTTTTGCAAGTGGCTGCATCTTAATAGTTTTTTAAGTGTTCTTGGCTGCACATGTTTGTATTGGTAAACGAGACGATCTTGTGAGTGTGTCTGTGTGCGCAGGTGTACGTTTAGATGCTTTATCGATATGTTATATTAGAACACTGCACTTAATACTATAATAAATGTGTGATATTTGCTGTGTTAGGATTCCATTGAAACTAACAGCTATATTCTCTTGGTAATATTTGATTCAACTGTTGACTGAACACAATACTGGGTTTATTTTCAGATCATTGTTATGATAAGGGTTGGACCCTCGAGATATATTTTATATGAATCATTCATTTACATGAATCTACAGTCAGTAGAAACTTGTTTTAATTGACTTGACTTAGTCTCCACACAATCATAGTAAAACTCTTCATGAACTTCCCTGACGCTGAGACTTAATTACATTGATACTGACTTTAACATTATTCAATTGGGATTTAATCAACCTAATGAAGAATGGGATGGAGCAAACAATTCCTCTAGCCTACATACAAAATCATATTGAGGGCGGACCGGCCTAGATTCCCTTTTGATTCCCTTACTTGACTGAGCCGAGACAAATGGCGTGACCTGGCTGGAGACAGAGCCGCTGTGTTGAAAGAGTCTTGTACATTTTTTGCAGGTGTTTCTTCAGATGGTTGCTAGGATAATAGCACGCTTATCTCTGTCATTGTTCGCCCCCTCGTCTCCTACGGTCCTGGATGGATACATCGCTTACTCCCAGGTAATGAGGATTGGATCTGCTCAGACAACAAATCATTTCCGGCTGCACCTCTTCAAAGGAGTCAATTATTTCTCCATTTGCTCTAGCTGATCCGGTCATCTTTATTTACCTGTGGTGTATCTGGCTAATACTGGAGGGTCACTCACCAGCCACCTGTTGCCCAAGCCATAAGGTAGGTGCTACTGTATATGGGAGCAGTGGGAAACACTGGAAAGTGGCATAAACTAAAGCGGGATGGTGTAACGCATCAGACTGTTGTTTATACACTGTATCAATGGGGAGACAATTGTGTCTGTCCCTACTTAATTAAACGATTGAAATGCTTATATATAAATAATATAACACTATCACTATCGGGACAGAGCAGCATCATGTCTGCCACTGCTGAAAAACATTCATTAAGCATGGTGATAGACTGGTGTGACGGCGATGTATTTTGCTAATGCGCTTGAGAGAGAAATAGACTTGTGGACGTGACAGTCCTGTTTGCCCTACAGCCTTGCTGACTGGCAGTATCCAGACTTAATATAAACAAATAGTGCCATTGCAATATATCTATTTTTTTATCTATGTATACCCATATTTAATAATTCTGTGACAGCTGACTGTGAAGTAATATGCTTCACCGAGGTGAAAGGGATACAACAAAAACAGCTATGCCACCCTATTCATCCCAAAACTTTCATTAGGCGTACTACCTACAATACAGCGCAGCATGGCATTTATAACATATGGGCTGTTATAACACAGGGGCATTTCGGTCCACAAATAGTGTGGGTGAAAATTATTCTTAAAGTTATACACAAAGTTAGCTTGGGACCAAAACAAACTACTAACAATTGAAGTATAATTTACCTACATGTATATTCATTTCTAACCATGTTCTCCCCATTTCCTCTCCATCTCCTGGGAACCACCAGCCCTGGAATGACCATCCATCCCCCATCTGTTAAACAGAATACAACATTGATTAAACATAACAGATTTAATGT
The DNA here is from genome assembly GCF_901001165.1 of Salmo trutta. Lineage (NCBI taxonomy): Eukaryota > Metazoa > Chordata > Actinopteri > Salmoniformes > Salmonidae > Salmo > Salmo trutta. The sequence continues at coordinate 11,590,126 of NC_042986.1, read as the reverse complement.
ATAACCCAGCGTCTTCATTATTCATTCATCTTTAAGATCACAATATTGCATTGTATAGCAGCTGACTGAGTTGTAAATACTATATTCTACTCTCTGAATTATTTAGAACTACTTAGCATTAAAGGAAACTTTGCTGTATGGTAATGACACATTCAAGTGTTAATCAAGGTTCCATGCCACTGCTAAGAGCACTCAAAGCTAATCCAGTCAGCCTCAGCATTAAACCTTCCCATCCTTGTATGCAAACTCTGCACCCCAAATGGAACCCTATTCCCTAGTGTATTACTATGCGCCCTGGTCAAAAGTAGTGCACTATATAGGGAACTAGATGCCATTTGGGACACACACACACAACATCTCTTACGTTTCTGGCCAAGATGTCAGGCTAGGCTATCTATAAATAATGAGGACTGACACTCTATGTCAGAGTGTTACTAATACTGATCACTGTGTAGCAGGTGTGCCTGGGCATTATTCTTCTCAGTAAATGAGGGAGGTTGCTGCATGAGGTCCTCACTTTGATATGTAAATGGGGTTTTGTGTCAACATCATGTGTGGTAAATCTCTGTGCTCTGACAGGTCTGTGGCTGTAGGTGTTGAACTTGATTCAGAGTGGCAAATGCATGACAAAGGGGCCGCTCAGTCAAAACTATGCTAATCAGCATCAGCACTCCTATGAACTTGACCTGAGGGATAGCCATGTGACGATTTCTGTATATGGTGTGTGTGTGTGTGTGGATTGGTTCTTCTATCCTTGTGGGGACCTAAAATCCCCATAAGTCCCCACAAGGACAGTAAAACAAGGAAAATTCTCCCTCGTGTGGACATATCCCACATCCCCATGAGGACAAAGGCTATATTAAGCTTAGGGGTTACTGTAGGTCTAGGGTTACAATTAGGGTTAGAATTAGAGTAATGGTAAAGGGTTAGTGGTTAGGCATAGGATAGGAGTTAGGTTTAGATTTAGGGTTTGGGTTAAGGTTAGGGTTATGATAAGGGTTAGGATTAGGTTTAGGGTTAGGGAAAATTTTAGGTCCCCACGAGGATAGAAGAACATAACACGTGTGAGGGTCGGTCGGTCTGTGTTTTTGGTAAAAAAATGAAAATTCTGACAAGTGGGGACATTTCACCGGTCCCCACAAGGAAAAGGGCTAATTTAGGTTTATGGGTAAGGTTTAGGATTAGGGTTACAATTAGGTTTAGGGATATAATTAGGGGTTAGGTTTTGGATTAGGTTAAGGGGTTTGGGGTTAAGGTTAGGGTTACGTTAAGGGGCTAGGGAAAATAGGATATTGAATGGGAATTAACTATTTGAGTGAGTATCCGCATGTACGGCACTCTATGTCACAGTATGTTAGTCACACATTTTGAACTTTAGCTTTAGTGGAATCAGAAAATATTTAAATTTTGACTCACAGTTATGCTCATTATTGACACCCCCAGACTGTATGTTAGAGTTCCCTGGCTACTAGCTACTAGTAAATAGGTCAAATGAGAGGGGGAAATGATCTATGAACACATTAACCTGTCATTGAAGATTACATAAACTCGTAGGATTTGCAGTTGAGTACAGACATACTGTTTCAGTGAACTGCTCAGGGTGACTTACGTACTCATAAAGTATAATTAATTACATGTAGGCTACTGTACATGTGGGTCTAAGACTGTATACAGTGATGTATGGGGGATGCATTACATCCTGGTGTGGAGAGAGATATAACATTAGTCACAGCAACATGAGGCGTCACAGCAACATGAGGCGTCACAGTCCGTGAGACGTTCACAGCATTACTTCCTAGTACCACTACCAACATGTCCTGCATGTCATTGAAGAGAAGATTATTATGGTGTGGTTGATTTGTTGACAGTTGACACACAATCATTTCTCAATCCAGGAATAGAAGGATGTTACATTAAACATTTTCCAGGATTGGTAATCCAGAACAGAATAACATTATCTACACATGGTGTAAGAAGAATGATAACGGCAGTATTGTCTGTTTTAAAAGGAATAATTTGAGTTCTCAACTTTAATGATATGACTGTGGAGCTCGCTGCAGGCAGTAAGTATACTTTTATTGAAAGCTTGTGTTGTGTTGTTTGTACCAAGACAAAATGTATTTGATTATAGCGTATATCAGGAGATTTGCATTGATTAGAATGATTATAAACCTTCTACCCGTATTGGTCGAGGACCAAGATTCATGATCTGTCTGGTAAGGAGTTATTCCCTATTCCCGCTAAATGTCAACTCAATAGGAACATTATCAGCCATATCACAATACCAAGTCCTCATTACAGCATTTAACAATCTATTTGTCATTCTAACCATCATCTCTGGTGTATTGAACGCAGGATGCTGAAGAAACCTGAAGGTAATAAATAAAGGTGAAATACATTTTTATAATAACAATTGCCACCAAAACACACGTCTGTATACAAAACGGAATATCCTATATTCACAAAATCCTTACCTACTGTACATACAAGTCAGTTAAGAACAAACTCTTATTTACAATTACAGCCTAGGAACAGTGGGTTAACTGCCTTGCTCAGGGGCAGAACGACAGATTTTTACCTTGTCAGCTCGGGGATTCGATCTAGCAACCTTTCGGTTACTGGCTCAACGCTCTAACTTACAGGCTACCTGCCGACCCAAAAAATAAATGGTGAATCAATAAATAAATACATAAATCAATAATTCAGTGGTTTGATGACTGTCATCCTTGAACATTGACTGTAAAGAGCAGACATAGGTAAAGACACAAAAGTCCTGTGTGCCTATGTATTGTCAGCAGCCATTACGTAAAGAACGCAAGGACGACGTCATTGGCAGCCGTTAAAACAATCTGTTCGAACAAAGTGGATTTTCGTAAAAATATGTTTATGATTTATGTGTTCTAACAGGCCCACAATGTGGTTACTAAAATCCCTTTTCGATAATTATGAGCAAAGATTAGTAAAAATCACTGTGTAAAATACACAATTAAAATGCTGAGCTATGTTGTATGCTGGTCCAACTCGTCCCCAACGTATAAAATATGTTTTACATGATCCTCCGCTTGTACTGTAAAAAAGAATTGCACAGCCTCCCCCCTCAAAATAATGTTCACGACCACAAATAACAATAACTGTAGTGATCCTGTGTTTATAAATGTGGACTTTGCCATTTCAGCATGCTTTTGTGGCACAGTTGATACAATGCAGGGCTATGGGCCAGAAGGTTAAGGGTTTGTCAACCACCACGGATGACTTCACTCTCCCTGCCTGTTTAATTTACACTATGATCAGAGGAGCCAGCTGCAGACAATGATCAGCCTATGCAATTAATTTTCCACCAATGCACCACATAACCAATAAGTAAAGTATACAGACTTTGGGCGCTTCAATATCACGGTTTGTGTTTTCAACACCATGATCAAATAGACTATGTCAATACCGACAAACAGAAAATACATCCCTCCCTACCTTGCACAACTACCCAGTATCCAAGCTTGTCTTGACAATCTCCAAATGTCAAACTTTTTGGTGTTATGTAACAGATGTCTCTTTCCATTCATTAAATGGCTGCTGCACAGTTTGGATGCTGGAATTATAATTATAATGTAATCCATGGCTTCTGGTTGGGGTATGTATGTACGGTCACTGTGGGGACGTCGTCATCGATGCACTTATTGATGAAGCCAGTGACTGATATGGTGACTGATATGCGATCAGAAGAATCCCGGAACATATTCCAGTCTGTACTAGCAAAACAGTCCTGTAGCTTCGCATCTGCTTCATCTGACCACTTTTTTTATTGATCTAGTCACTGGTGCTTCCTGCTTTAATTTTAGCTTGTAAGCAGGAATCAGGAGGATAGAATTATGTCAGATTTGCCAAATGGAGGGCGAGGGAGAGCTTTGTATGCGTCTCTGTGTGTGGAGTAAATTGGTGGTCCAGAGTTTTTTCCTTTTGGTTGAACATTTAACATGCTGATAGAAATTTGGTAAAACTGATTTAAGTTTCCCTGCATTAAAGTCCCCGGCTACTAGTTGCTTATAGTTGGAATACAGCTCATACAATGCTGTCTTAGTGCCAGCCTCAGTCTGTGGTGGTATGTAAACAGCAACGAAAAATACAGATGAAAACCCTCTAGGTAGATAGTGTGGTCTACAGCTTATCATGAGATACTCTACCTAAGGCGAGCAATAGCTTGAGACTTCCTTAGATATCGTGTACCAGCTGTTACTTACAAAAATACGTAGTCCGCCGCCCCTTGTCTTACCAGACACGGCTGTTCTATCCTGCCGGTACAGCGTATAACCAGCCAGCTGTATGTTGATAGTGTCGTCCTTCAGCCACGACTCCGTGAAGCATAAGATATTACAGTTTTGAATGTCTCGTTGGTAGTTTAATCTTCCGCATATGTCATCGATTTTATTCTCCAAAGATTGCACGTTTGCTAGAAGAATGGAAGGAAGTGGGGGTTTATTCGATCGAATTCTCATTAGGCAGCCTGCCCTCTGGCTCCTTTTTCCTCTTCACGCAAATCAAGGGATCTAGGCCTGTTCCCGAGAAAGCAGTATATCATTAGAGTCAGACTCGTTAAAGGAAAAAAAGGATTCTGCCAGTCCGTGGTGAGTAATCGCAGTCCTGATGTCCAGAAGTTATTTTTGGTCATATGAGACGGTAGCAGTAAACATTATGTACAAAATAAGTACAAAAATAAGTTACAAACAACGCAAATAAACGAACAAAAAAAAACAATCGGTTGGGGACACGTAAAACTGATCCAAATGCAGTGAATGGAATGTAACATTTTGTTCCGTTATTCAAATGACAGTTTCACTGCAGCCTAGATTAGAATTTTGTCCCTAATCAAGATCAATAGGGGAGATTTTTGAGCTGCGTGTCTCATATCTTCACTGTTCTTTCATGTGCACTGGCGCACCTGGCCTCTCTGCTGCCAATCAGCTATTCCTATTTGTTCTGCATGAGTGGCATTTCTGTGGCATTTCCATGGTTTTCGTCTAATTCCGTTGATCAATTTATCGCGTCTATATGCACAGAAACATTGTGCGACTACCACAACCACTTAAAAAGGATTGCTTTAAACCAGTTAGTGAAAATGTACACAATTGGAAAAAAAGCTCAAGCTAAATAATTGTTAGAATTCTTAACAATTAAAGTACTCCAGTCAGCGACCCCAGTCAGCCAGCACCCTTTTAGGCTTGGCGCTAATTTATGTGCTCTCTGTCACCACCGGCCGCATGGCAAATGGCCCAAGACAATGCCTAAGGGTTAGTATGACCTTCCCCTCTCTGAGGGGCCAAAATGTATCTCTCTCTCTACAGTATCCAGAGGGTTGATTACTGGAACGTGCGATAGATACCAGACATGACTGCTATAGTATTATCTAAAACCTGTCCTCTGAAGATAACTTTTATGCCATCTATATGGATGTATGATATCGGTGGAAAATGGTATATGTGCAGGGTGAACTCTAAATTACTCTATGCAAAGGGTTTTATTGTCCTCTCAGGAATTCTGTCTTATTTAAATTAGTCTCATCCAAAGCCTTTAGATGCTGTGACACCCTGTGGATATCGAGCCTGGGTGATCAGGTTACTGTAAACTTGGTATTGTTTATAGGTCAATGGTGGTTAGTTTTGGTTTGAAAAAGTTAGACCTTCAGATGTTATAAATGGAATGAAATCCCTAATGCTGTATCCTGTCCATTGGAGAACGGTTGTATGGTTTTCTAATTTCCTAGGATTCTAGGCCTCTGGCCTAGTAGGCATCTCTTTGTTCATGCTTTGTCTTGTAAGTGATTTAAGATGTATGGAGCCTCATACCAATGACTGGTACCAGCAGCTACAACAGGAAATGAGAGGCTAAATGAGCTTTTTTCACATTCCTCAGAATAAAATGCTTATAGTCATCACCACGGCAACAGATCCCAAAGGTAGAGGAGGGAGGGGTGAGGGATTCTATATTCCAAGAATTCAACAACAAAAAATCCTCTAAGATAACAGCAAAGAATAGATAACAAAGATGATTCCAAATAAATGATTGACAGCTGAGAGTTCATACCTTCCTAGAGTCACATGGAAAAACAATATTCATCATACCCTCTTCATGAAAGAGGAAACGCAGGTTATTCTAAATGTGCTGTTTTGTTTAAATTCCTCGTTAGATAAGCCTACTTACTATCCTTTGAGAAATTCAAATATAATATCTTGTGAGGAAAAAACATCAACAACTTTTCAGTCAAATTCTTTCTCACTGCTGACTCCATTCCACTTCATGAAACCATCTGATTCAAACAATTATAAGTCTGAGCCAATTCAGACACTCAGAGTTTACATACATTTATTTATTTCTTTAACCTTTATTTAACTAAGCAAGTTAGTTAACAACAAATTCTAATGTACAATGACGGCCTGCCCTGGCCAAACCCTCCCCTAACCCGGACGACGTTGGGCCAATTGTGCGCCGCCCTATGGAACTCCCAATCACGGCCGGTTGTGATACAGCCTGGGATCAGACCAGGGTCTGTAGTGACGCCTCTAACAATGCCTTAGACCTCTCTGCCACTCGGGAGTCAAATGGATATGGGATTCATTGAAGCATCCCATTGGGAGTGTAGTGATGACATTGGGCAAAACTAAGCAGCAATGAAGAGCACACTGTGCAGAGAATTATGCACTAGGGTATTTGTAAGCTGAAGAAACCTTTATGGTTCTGGGAAGAACTATTTTTGGAAAAGTGCAGACCCTGCTCTCCCTACCTCTACCTGATGTATTGTGTCTAATTTCAGATTTTCGGTGTGTGAAATTACTGGGACAGAATGATCTGATAGTCGGCTCTGAGGCAGAAGTATGAGATTTCTTTCTGTGTGGATAAACACAACCCTCACTGTTCTCTGAGACTGTCGCAAACACTTATATTTCAATTTTAAAGTGTGTTTGGCAGGAAATAATCACATCTTCTACAGGATGAAAACATCTCACCAAGCCATCTTATTTTGATGTAACTTTTTCATTACAATATGAGGTCATGTTTTTTTGTGCCTAGCCAGTTAATTCTTTAATATTGCTGTGTTATGAAGCTGCTCCACTCGTACAAACATAATATACAATGTTTTGCCATGAGAAACATTTTACAATACAGCACAAGGCGGTAAGGTCGCACGAGAGCCATTGAAAGCTAAATGTACCCATGCAGCAGATCATCATCACACCAAACACACCAGTAGTTAGTTCTGCAGGGTTCTTTTATTCCTAGCTAATGACCAGTTGAGTCATTCTCCAGCCCACCGAGACTCAACAAGCGCCATCCACCGTCCTAATAACACAGCTGCCTCTACAATATGGCAGGAGCCACTATGGTAAGTGTCAAGTGTCTTCGGGGGGTGTGTGTGTGTGTGTGTGTGTGTGTGTGTGTGTGTGTGTGTGTGTGTGAGACTGTGTGAGGCTGTGTGTGTGAGGCTGTGTGTGTGAGACTGTGTGTGTGAGACTGTGTGTGTGAGACTGTGTGTGTGTATATATATATCTCTAGTGATGAGAGGCGAAGCTGCACTCCATAGACAGTCTGTGAAGCAGAAACATCCAGCTCTCGACGCCTCCTGGAGTTTAATGTCTTGTTATTTTCCGCAAACTGAACCAGAATGAACACTTTAGCAGCAGGGCCACTGTCATGTCGGTGTCATTTCATTCCACATGCAGGGAATTAGTCTGTTGGGAGGAACGCAGGGAACACATTTCCCTCGTGATTATGAGCTGTTCACATGGTTGACGTAGCATAACATGACGTCCAGCAGTGTTGTGGTTTTGCATAATAAGTAAACCAGTGAGAACATTCCGCCGACACAGTAGCTTTCACCCAATGATTTTCAAGTTTAATACAATGCGCAACGGTAGTTTCTAATGCTCCTGTAGGAATTGAAACCGGTGCTTGACATATAATGTCACTGTGACATTTTGCTATGTCTGCTCCACCTACACTGATTATTTGACCTCTTGATCTTTAGCTGAAGCCCTGTGTTTGGCCGGGTCAGAGTCAGTCAGTGAGTCAGTGTACCTTGTTGTGGACATACATTATTCTGCACCCGGTGAGTCACAGCAGCAGCCATGACAGGGCCTGGGGCTAAGCACATGCACCACTGCACCCTACTGAGTCGGTTTAACATGGTGAGTACAAGACGTTCAGACATCTCTCAGTGATTCCTTTCATGTCTCTCTTTTCAGAAACTTCCTTCTCATCATACAGTCACTTGACTTCTTCGTGGAGTTTAGAAAAAATATATTGACTTTCTTTCACTTTGACTGTTGAAAGTGTTCAGAGTGTTCCGTGTTCTGAATTCTGCAACTTCCATATTCCGAGGTGGGTCAAAGATAGTGTCTCCATTTATAAATCTCCTCCCTCATTATCTCTCATTAAGGCAAAACGTATAAATCTTTTAGTACATTGGAAGTAATTATGAAAATGATGATGACTGACTTCATAAACTGCATACAACTACACAAGAGTGTACTAGATTTTAATTCTAAAAGTCACAGTCAATACACAAAAATTCCACTTGAAGGAGTAATCCGGAGTTAAAACAATAGCAAAACGTAATCCTCACCACTGTTTCGGTACAAAGCTGAGGAATGGGTCTGGAGAAATGTAACCACTCTCAAATTCAGACAGTGCTATAGATGCAAGGTGTTAAAATGAACATTTTAATCATGTTTTGAGGCTATACAGTGTTTCTTTACTTTTAATTTGTTTACAAACATTGGAGTAAAAAAAAATGTTGTGTTCTGATGGGCTACAACAGTTGAACGAAGCTCATGAGGCATTTATAAGTTAAATTCTTCAATAATCAATGGGTACATTTCATCAAGGGCGCAAGTTTGGTTTTAGAAGTGGGGGAACATAACTTTTTTTTTATCCAGTTGGATAAATACTCCAAACAGCCTACCCGACCGCTCGGAGTCATCTGCATGGTCCTAAAGCACACTGTTGCCTCATTTTGCATCACAATGATACAACTGGGGGGGTCAAAAATGCAATGTCAGAATGTGGGGGGGACATGCCCCCCTGTCCCACGGGAAAGTTGTGCCCCTGCATTTCATTAATTTATGAGTCCAAAAATGGATGTATCAACAGCAGATTTCCTCTTTAAGGGTATAGTCAATATAGCAGTTAAAACTCCTATGTGTGGTTTAAATGTGTCATCCTGAGCTAGGTTACCCTGGGTCATCCTCTACAGTTGCATACATTATGTGACATGGATGATTAATTGTGCAGTGTTATTGGAAAGGAGATAGGGATAATGTAAGGGATGAACGTCTGCTGAGTCTCTGCAGTGGGTGGGACCGGATGGAAGCAGCAGTTGCTCTTTATTCCACATGTCTGAAGTAGACAAGACAGAAATATGATGAATGTGTCTATAAAAAAAAACAGAACATTTTGCTGACGTTACGAAATAAAGGGACTGGACATAGCGTAAAGAGTTCTAATGTTCTATTGGAGCTCTTTGATGGTGTTAGGAATAGGCAGTATAAACTTCAAAATGTCATTTCAAAGACAGAGGGACATTTTCCCTAAATCCATCCATGTTTATTCCTTTATTTCCCTGCAGTGGGACTCGGTGGCTGCAGATGTTATGCACATCACCATGCTCTCATTCAGTTACTGATTATGATGCGTACACCATCAGCAAATCTGACATCAGACATGATTTATCATGATAATAAAGCAGACTTGTGTGCTTTTTTTCATGAAAAACTACATGAGACTAGACTGTTCAGGCAAGCGTTGAATGGTTGTATTGAGAAGAAGAATACCATCCCGTGTGTGTGTGTAATTTGGACTTAAACATGTATTGCATATGGGAATAAGGGATGTTAAAGGGTGATAATGAGTACCAAGTCTTTAAAACAAGGGCTGACAGACAGCAATCGTCCACAAGGGTACAGATCATTGGCTTCTGATTGCCATCCAATGAGGCATCGGAAAACAAAAGCAGTTGTTTTGCCCTCTAAATAAAAAACATCCTTTTATGACATGGTTGACAAAGAACTAGCTGTATGGGCTCAGGCTGCATGGAACAACAAACAACCAAGTGAGCACACAGGTCACCCACCTCACCCTAAAATTCTGTTGGGTGACCCAGCCCCCGAAGGGACTCTTATCAACTATATTGTGTTAGGAATTCGGCATTCTCTGTGTTCCTCTTGCCAACCCCTATTGTTACACCTCTGAGAAGCAGAGGTTCTGTGTCTTTACAATGCTGTAGGTCTGATATCTGATTGGAGGTTAATTTTACAGTAATACTATTGGTCAACAACTCAGATTTTGAATCCAAACAACTCAGATGTTATAAAGGGTCTTAGATTCATTGTCTCTTTCTTTTTTGTTCCTGACCTGCACTGGTGAGATATAATCTGCCTTGAAGAGAATGACATATTAATTCAAATATAAATGTTATCCTAATAACAGGTTTGCTTAGATGACACTGTATGTATGCACAAAAGAAGGAACTACTGTTAAGCCTAGCATTTGATGTTAAGTGTTACCAGTGCTTTCATGTCAAAGACAACACTATAATACTGTATGTTTAGTCTTCCACCCTATGTACATTCTCTCCAGCATGTCTACCCAGATTATGTCAATGTGTCGCCCGATTAAGATTTTTCAACGCCGATACCGATACCGATTATTGGGGGCCCAAAAACCACCGGTACCGATTAATCGGCTGATTTTCTTTCTTTCTTTATTTGTAATAATGACAATTACAACAATACTGAATGAACACTTATTTTAACTTAATATAATACATCAATAAAATCAATTTAGCCTCAAATAAATAATGAAACATGTTCATTTTGATTTAAATAATGCAAAAACAAAGTGTTGGAGAAGAAAGTAAAAGTGCAATATGTGCCATGTAAGAAAGCTAACGTTTAGGTTCCTTGCTCAGAACATGAGAACATATGAAAGCTGGTGGTTCCTTTTAACATGAGTCTTCAATATTCCCAGGTAAGAAGTTTTAGGTTGTAGTTATTATAGGACTATTTTTCTCTATACGATTTGTATTTCATATACCTTTGACTATTGGATGTTCTTATAGGCACTTTAGTATTGCCAGTGTAACAGTATAGCTTCCGTCCCTCTCCTCGCTCCTACCTGGGCTCGAACCAGGAACATTTCGACAACAGCCACCCTCGAAGCAGCGTTACCCATGCAGAGCAAGGGGAACAACTACTCCAAGTCTTAGAGCGAGTGACGTTTGAAATGCTATTAGCGCGCACCCCGCTAACTAGCTAGCCATTTCACATCAGTTACACCAGCCTAATCTTGGGAGTTGATAGGCATGAAGTCATAAACAGCGCAATGCTTGAAGCACAGCGAAGAGCTGCTGGCAAAACGCACGAAAGTGCTGTTTGAATGAATGCTTACGAGCATGCTGCTGCCTACCACCGCTCAGTCAGACTGCTCTATCAAATCATAGACTTAATTATAACATAATAACACACAGAAATACGAGCCTTTGGTCATTAATATGGTTGAATTCGGAAACTATCATCTCGAAAACAAAACGTTTTTCCTTTCAGTGAAATACGTAACCGTTCCGTATTTTATCTAAAGGGTGGCATCCCTAAGTCTAAATATTCCTGTTACATTGCACAACCTTCAATGTTATGTCATAATTACGTAAAATTCTGGCAAATTAGTTCGCAACGAGCCAGGCGGCCCAAACTGTTGCATATACCCTGACTCTGCGTGCTATGAACGCAAGAGAAGTGACACAATTTCACCTGGTTAATATTGCCTGCTAACCTGGATTTATTTTAGCTAAATATGCAGGTTTAAAAATATATACTTCTGTGTATTGATTTTAAGAAAGGCATTGATGTTTATGGTTAGGTACAGTCGTGCAACGATTGTGTTTTTTTCGCAAATGCGCTTTTGTTAAATCATCCCCCGTTTGGTGAAGTCGGCTGTCTTTGTTAGGAAGAAATAGTCTTCACAGTTTGCAACGAGCCAGGCGGCCCAAACTGCTGTATATACCCTGACTCTGTTGCAAGAGAAGTGACACATTTTCCCTAGTTAAAATAAATTCACGTTAGCAGGCAATATTAACTAAATATGCAGGTTTAAAAATATATACTTGTGTATTGATTTTAAGAAAGGCATTGATGTTTATGGTTGGAGCAACGTGTAACTAAGCGATTATATGCAAGCAGGACAGGCTAGATAAACTAGTAATATCATCAACCATGTGTAGTTAACTAGTGATTATGATTGATTGATTGTTTTTTATAAGATAAGTTTAATGCTAGCTAGCAACTTACCTTGGATTCTTACTGCATTCGCATAACAGGCAGGCTCCTTGTGGAGTGCAATGTAAAGCAGGTGGTTAGAGCGTTGAACTAGTTAACCGTTAGGTTGTATGATTGAATCCCCGAGCTGACAAGGTAAAAATCTTTCGTTCTGCCGATGAACAAGGCAATTAACCCACCGTTCCTAGGCCGTCATTGAAAATAAGAATGTGTTCTTAACTGACTTGCCAAGTTAAATAAAGGTGTAAAAAAATAAAATTATAATAATAATAATAAAAAACGGCCAAATTTGCGTCCAAAAATACCGATTTCCGATTGTTATGAAAACTTGAAATCGGCCCTAATTAATCGGCCATTCCGATTAATCGGTCGGCCTCTAGTTTATAGCAGACCTGGATTGAAATACAATTTCAGGTATTTCAATTACTTTTCAAAACAAGTATTCAGAAAACACAATTAGTATAATATTGGAATGTATTTGGAAATACACTTGGAAAGTATTTGAAAATACTTAAATACACTGATTTAAATACACTCCCATGCATTTAACCCAGGTATTTATGATAATAGTATTTGAAATATGTATTTTAAAATACTTTCAAATACAGTTTTTTTGTTTTTTTACCAAATAACCTTTCAAATACTCAAATAAAAGTACTTGTTTTGGGCTGTGTATTTTAAAATACTCAAATACACAGAATGTTTTTTTTTTATTACAAATATTCATATACACGTATTTGAACTCAGGTCTGGATTGCAGAGGGTGCTGAAGCAGTGTGGTGTAAATCCACATACTGCTTATTCCTCTTTATTGAACTAAGACCACAAGTCCATCTACAATGGCAGGTTTAAAATGACCAAATACACAAGGTATTGTTCGGCGTTGATGAATAGTGAAAATGCTCCCTTGGTGCTCCACTTGGATGGGGAGCTCATAGAAAGAAACCACCTACATTCCAGTTGGCAGTCATAAAATGCACCCCACATGAGCTCATACATAATAAGCATTTCCTTGGAGACTCACAGGAATTCACCCTTTTTGTCTGCCTGATAGAGGAAAGCCAAGGTGTTTTATTCCAAACTCCCTAAAGCTTCCACCCTATGGAAGAGCAATACTATGAAACAATTAGCATGGCATTTAATTAAGCAAAGCACATCAGAGCACAGGGAGATGATTACTATTGTCTGAAATTAAAGTGTACTAGCTCAGCAGGTTATGATTATCTGTTCCTACCCCATACTGGGTTTTTCCTAGTCCTTCTCTCTCTCTGTCTATCTCTTTCTCCCCCCCCCTCTCTCTCTCCATCTCTCTACCACTTCTCCCTCCAAAGGTGTGTATTGATATTCAATCCCACACTTGAACTGTCATATTAATAATAATTAACAATTCGACTGTGCTGAATTCTTAAATGTCTGGAGTCAACGTCATGGAAACAACGTCATCAGGACTGATGTCTAGCAAGCCGTACATTAATCAGTCCTGCTGTACCATCCCACTCCCAGCTGGAGTTATGTCTGGTTTACGTGTGTGTGTGTGTGTGTGTGTGTGTGTGTGTGTGTGTGTGTGTGTGTGTGTGTGTGTGTGTGTGTGAGTGTGTGTGTGTGTGTGTGTGTGTGTGTGTGTGTGTGTGTGTGTGTGTGTGTGTGTGTAATCACTCTTTTGACGTTGCATCCATTTGGCTGATTCACGACCACAGTCTCATGTGCATCTTTATAAATGCATAATTATATATCAATGACAACACTACACATAAAGTTTAAAAAAATGCTCCATCTTTAAAATAGATTTTGTTTTACATTTTACAAAATGTTAACTGAATAGGGAATAATCTATTTCATGACATGCCCTTTAATTTTTGTTAGGTATTCTGGTACATTTCCATCAAGCAGAGACATATTTCAGTGTGGCTAGTGATGTCAGGAGGACATCAGTCAAAGTTCTTAATGATGGGCTTTTTACCTCTGGTAATATCCTGCTGCCAGAATAAATTATTATCATCTACTCTATGTAGAATGTGATGAATGCAAGCTAAGAATATATCTTTTTTACAGATACAATTAATATCATTGGCAGTGCACTTAGGAGCCATAAGTTTGAAAGAGAAATGTAAACGTGTGATCTTGGGGCTTGTGAGTTTTGGACACTGGCTACAAAATATTGCACTACAATATGAGCCATTTTAAAGAGGCAAGCAAAATATCTGCTTGGGAATTGTTTTTGTTCACTGAACACAGCCTTATATAATTTCTGCTGGAAATAAATCATTTTACCTTCCAATATTTCTCCTACAGCTCTTGATTCAATCTTGAGCAGTCAAGAGAGACAAGGGTGCCAAAAAACTAAAAGTGAAGAATATCTCCATCTAGTGTCTCAAAGGAGGAACATTTTACATATGAAAATTAGCATTTATTTTTTACGAGTTTTAGGCGTATTGCTGCCTCAACGATTTTTTGTTGTTGTTGATTTAATTATTACGAGATAAGATCACGTTATTACAAAATAATCGGTTGCACGTTATTATGATAAATAGCCTTTATTATGCTGAAACACTAGCATAGGCTACTCTGCAGGCTTGGCTCCCTCTCATGCACAGGTTGACCTATTGGCGGTTTGCTTGAGTTGATTCACTTTTATTTTCTCCTCGGTTTGTGACATTGGGAGATATTAGTTTCGTTGAGCAATATAGATGGTGTTGTCATTAGTTTGTGTACATTGCAGAGATTTCTGAGTTGTCTTTCATTTTGTAACGGGTCGCCAAACGACCTAATGGAACTCTTTCCCCTTCACGCGATTGAGATGCTCAAAAACTTCTTAGTGATAGGCGTCCCGTCAACGGGGCAGTTGTAAATCATTCAGCACCGTGTGTCACGATCGCAGATTTTAGAGAAACAACAAATGTCGGTACATATACGTGTCTTATATCGGCTGAAAGCTTAAATTCTTGTTAATATAACTGCACTGTCCAATTTACAGTAGCTATTACTGCGAAAACATGCCATGCTATTGTTTGAGGAGAGCTCCTAACAACAAAACACTTTTTTTTACCGCAATAGGTTTGATAAATTCACCTCTGAAGGTGAAATGTGTAGTTACATTCCGAAATCTTGCTCTGATTTATCATCCCAAGGGTCCCAGAGATAACATGAAGTGTCGTTTTGTTAGATAAAATCCTTTTTCATATCCTAAAAAGGTCCATATAGCATGCACGATCGATTTTGTATTTCCACTCGTTCTATTTGCAAAGAAAGGAATCTGTGAAAAATTAACCCTAAACGTTGTTTCCAGCAGTCAAATTACGTTCGTATTTATTCCTCAGAGATCCTAGAACGTAACCAGACTTCACTATATCCATTAGGAGTGTAGTATATCCTATAGGACACCAAATTTGGTCAGAGAGGGACGCCTTCATGTCGATGACATGGGCGGCCTTCACTTGATTGACTGTAACTTTGTCAAATAAGCACCAATCGGGGTCAAACAAAGCTAGCTAGATAGCCAATGAGCTAGATAGCCAATGGGCTTTACGGGAACCCCGTATATTCATTCATCCAAGATGGCGTAGCAGTTCAGACGTCCTGTCGTGTCCCGTGTATATATATATTTACATATTTTTTTTCTTCACTTATCTTTTTAAATTTTTTTATTCTAAATATTCAACCTCAAAGCACTCTCCTGCAACCCGCCTCACCAATTTAAAAAAGAAAGTATTATTTACCTCATCTGAATTCCACAACAGAAGCTAGCCAGAGGTTAGCCATTTTCACTGGCTAACGTTGAAGTTCAGCTAGCCACGGTTAGCTGTCCTCAGCTATCCATTAGCTCGAAAAGCTATCGCCAGTTTTTGTACAGCGCGACTCAGACCAGAGCATATCGGACCTATTCTCTCTCCTTCCCCCGATTTCTACCGCAGGCTCTGGACATTTAAACCTGGATCTTGCAGCTAACTAGCTGCTACCTGAGTGACTATTGGCAACGTCGGTCACGGAATTAACACACATTATTACGGAGCTAGCCAGCTGAAGAGTTCCGTCAGCCACTCCTGGGCTATTTCTGAGCTAGCCAGCTGAAGTGTCTCCTGGGCTACAACTCACCTATCCTGACCCGTTTTACTGCCGACGCGGAGCCCCATCGGGTCTTCACGACTGGACCACCGACGTTATCTGCCCGAGGGAGTTATCCAACTGGCCCCTCCGTCGCGACGTAATCTGATCGCCCATCTGCGGCCGGCTAATCGTTAGCTGTCTTTTCGGCTGCGATCTGAATAGGTCTATCGGACACTTTTCTTGGGCCACTATAACTAACTATTTTGCCAACTTGGACAGGTCCCCCCTTCCACACGGAACCCCACTAACCCACAGACGGAAACGCACGAGGTGGCTAAAAACAGACCTCCCTCCCATCTTCCACCAGCTTGCTACCTATGGCCCGGCTAGCTGTCTGAATCTCACTGGACCCTTTGATCACTCGGCTAAGCATGCCTCTCCTTAATGTCAATATGCATTGTCCATTGCTGTTCTGGTTAGTGTTTATTGGCTTATTTCACTGTAGAGGCTCTAGCCCTGCTCATTATACCTTATCCAACCTCTCAGTTCCTCCACACACACATGCTATGACATCTTCTGGTTTCAATGATGTTTCTAGAGACAATATCTCTCTCATAATCACTAAATGCCTAGGTTTACCTCCTCTGTACTCACATCCCACCATACCTTTGTCTGTACATTATACCTTGAAGCTATTTTATCGCCCCCAGAAACCTGCTCCTTTATCTCTCTATTCTGGACGTCACAGACGACCAATTCTTATAGCTTTTAGCCGTACCCTCATACTTATTCTTCTCTGCTCCTCTGGGGATGTAGAGGTGAATCCAGGCCCTGCAGTGCCTGGCTCCACTCCTACTCCCCAGGCGCTCTCTTTTGATGACTTCTGTAACCGTAATAACCTTGGTTTCATGCATGTTAACATTAGAAGCCTCCTCCCTAACTTTGTTTTATTCACTGCTTTAGCACACTCTGCCAACCCGGATGTCCTAGCTGTGTCTGAATCTTGGCTTAGGAAGTCCACCAAAAACTGTGAAATCTTCATCCTTAACTACAAAGTTTTCAAACAAGATAGAACGACCAAAGGGGGCGGTGTTGCAATCTACTGCAGAGATAGCCTGCAGAGTTCTGTCCTGCTATCCAGGTCTGTACCCAAACAATTTGAACTTCTACTTTTAAAAATCCACCTCTCCAAAAACAAGTCTCTCACCGTTGCCGCCTGCTATAGACCCCCCTCGGCCCCTAGCTGTGCTCTGGACACCATATGTGAACTGATTGCCCCCATCTATCTTCAGAGCTCGTGCTACTAGGTGACCTAAACTGGGACATGCTTAACACCCCAGCCATTCTACAATCCAAGCTTGATGCCCTCAATCTCACACAAATTATTAATGAACCCACCAGGTACAACCCCAAAGCCGCAAACACTGGCACCCTCATAGATATCATCCTAACCAACGTGCCCTCTAAATACACCTCTGCTGTTTTCAACCAAGATCTCAGCGATCACTGCCTCATTGCCTGCACCCGTAATGGGTCAGCGGTCAAACGACCTCCACTCATCACTGTCAAACGCTCCCTGAAACATTTCAACGAGCAAGCCTTTCTAATCGACCTGGCCCTGGTATCCTGGAAGGATATTGACCTCATCCCGTCAGTAGAGGATGCCTGGTTATTTTTTTTAAATGCCTTCCTCTCCATCTTAAATAAGCATGCCCCTTTCAAGAAATTTAGAACCAGGAACAGATATAGCCCTTGGTTCTCCCCAGACCTGACTGCCCTTAACCAACACAAAAATATCCTATGGCGTTCTGCATTAGCATCGAACTGCCCCCGCGATATGCAACTTTTTAGGGAAGTTAGAAACCAATACACACAGGCAGTTAGAAACGCCAAGGCTAGATTTTTCAAACAGAAATTTGCTTCGTGCAACTCCAACTCTAAAAAGTTCTGGGACATTGTAAAGTCCATGGAGAATAAGAACACCTCCTGCCAACTGCCCACTGCACTGAGGATAGGAAACTCTGTCACCACCGATAAGCCCACTATAATTGAGAATTTCAATAAGCATTTTTCTACGGCTGGCCATGCTTTCCACCTAACTACCCCTACTGCATTCAACAGCACTGCACCCCCCACAGCTACTCGCCCAAGCCTCCCCCATTTCTCCTTCTCCCAAATCCATTCAGCTGATGTTCTGAAAGAGCTGCAAAATCTGGACCCCTACAAATCAGCTGGGCTTGACAATCTGGACCCTTTAATTATTGCAACCCCTATTACTAGCACGTTCAACCTCTCTTTCGTGTCGTCTGAGATTCCCATAGATTGGAAAGCAGCTGCTGTCATCCCCCTCTTCAAAGGAGGTGACACTCTTGACCCAAATTGCTACCGACCTATATCCATCCTACCCTGCCTTTCTAAGGTCTTCGAAAGCCAAGTCAACAAACAGATTACCGACTATTTCGAATCCCACCGCACCCTCTCCGCTATGCAATCTGGTTTCAGAGCTGGTCATGGGTGCACCTCAGCCACACTCAAGGTCCTAAACGACATCGTAACCGCCATCGATAAGAAACAATACTGTGCTGCCGTATTCATTGACCTGGCCAAAGCTTTTGACTCTGTTAATCACCACATCCTCATCGGCAGACTCAGTAGCCTTGGTTTCTCAAACGATTGCGTCGCCTGGTTCACCAACTACTTCTCTGACAGAGTTCAGTGTGTCAAATCGGAGGGCCTACTGTCTGGACCTCTGGCAGTCTCTATGGGGGTACCACAGGGTTCAATTCTTGGGCCAACTCTTTTCTCTGCATACATAAATGATGTCGCTCTTGCTGCTGGTGAATCTCTGATCCATCTCTACGCAGACGACACCATTCTGTATACTTCTGGCCCTTCTTTGGACACTGTGTTAACAACCCTCCAGACGAGCTTCAATGCCATTCAACTCTCCTTCCGTGGTCTCCAACTGCTCCTAAACACAAGTAAAACTAAATGCATGCTCTTCAACCGATCGCTGCCTGCACCTGCCCGCCCGTCCAGCATAACTTCTCTGGACGGTTCAAACTTAGAATTTGTGGACAACTACAAATACCTAGGTGTCTGGTTAGACTGTAAACTCTCCTTCCAGACTCACATCAATCATCTCCAATCCAAAGTGAAATCTAGAATTGGCTTCCTATTTCGCAACAAAGCATCCTTCACTCATGCTGCCAAACATACCCTCGTAAAACTGACCATCCTACCAATCCTCTACTTCGGCGATGTCATTTACAAAATAGCCTCCAATACCCTACTCAACAAGCTGGATGCAGTCTATCACAGTGCCATCCGTTTTGTCACCAAAGCCCCATATACTACCCACCACTGCGACCTGTACGCTCTCGTTGGCTGGCCTTCGCTTCATAATCGTCACCAAACACATTGGCTCCAGGTCATCTACAAGACCCTGCTAGGTAAAGTCCCCCCTTATCTCCGCTCACTGGTCACCATAGCAGCACCCACCTGTAGCACGCGCTCCAGCAGGTATATCTCTCTGGTCACCCCTAAAGCCAACTCCTCCTTTGGTCGTCTCTCCTTCCAGTTCTCTGCTGCCAATGACTGGAACGAACTACAAAAATCTCTGAAACTGGAAACACTTATCTCCCTCACTAGCTTTAAGCACCAGCTGTCAGAGCAGCTCACAGATCACTGCACCTGTACATAGCCCATCTATAATTTAGCCCAAACTACTACCTCTTCCCCTACTGTATTTATTTATTTTATTTATTTTGCTCCTTTGCACCATATTATTTATATTTTAACTTTGAACTTTCTTCAAACTACAAATCTACCATTCCAGTGTTTTACTTGCTATACTTTATTTACTTTGCCACCATGGCATTTTTTGCCTTTACCTCCCTTATCTCACATCATTTGCTCACATTGTATATAGTCTTATTTTTTTCTACTGCATCATTGATTGTATGTTGTTTTACTCCATGTGTAACTCTGTGTTGTTGTATGTTGTCGAACTGCTTTGCTTTATCTTGGCCAGGTCGCAATTGTAAATGAGAACTTGTTCTCAACTTGCCTACCTGGTTAAATAAAGGTGAAATAAAAATAAAAAAAATAAAAAATATGTAGCACAATTGTGCTGCTAACCTTGTGCGATAGCAAGCCTTTTTTCCTTTTGGACAAAAAAAATGCAAGAACGTGAGGAGTTATGAAAACTGGGTGTTTTGCAAATGTTGAACTTACAATATGGCTACTAATACTGGAAAAGCTAAATCAAAGTCCAAGTATAAGATTTGACGATATTCTTGCAGAAAAATGTAATGTAAATGTGTCCTTCACGATTTGCCCAAATGTACCTGGGTGACTTCACACTAAATGTCATGTAGCTTGCTCATACTTCAAGTTATCAGTCTGAAACGTTGCACATACACTGCTGCCCTCTTGTGGACACCAACCAGAGTGATGGCTAGATTTGGGACCTTTCTGTTGCATTTCAATGATGGTGGTAGACATTTTTCTTTTAAATGGTTGTTTTTTTCTTTGTATTTTCTTCTACCAGATCTATTGTGTTATTCTCCTTAAGGGCTCTCTTAAATGGAGTGCTCCTAATCTCAGCTTGTTACCTGTATAAAAGACACCTGTCCACAGAAGCAATCAATCAATCGGATTCCAAACTCTCCACCATGGCCAAGACCAAAGAGCTCTCCAAGGGTGTCAGGGACAAGATTGTAGACCTACACAAGGCTGGAATGGGCTACAAGACCATCGCCAAGCAGCTTGGTGAGAAGGTGACAACAGTTGGTGCGATTATTCGCAAATGGAAGAAACACAAAAGAACTGTCAATCTCCCTCGGCCTGGGGCTCCATGCAAGATCTCACCTCGTGGAGTTGCAATGATCATGAGAACGGTGAGGAATCAGCCCAGAACTACACGGGAGGATCTTGTCAATGATCTCAAGGCAGCTGGGACGATAGCCACCAAGAAAACAATTGGTAACACACTACACCATGAAGGACTGAAATCCTGCAGCGCCCGCAAGGTCCCTCTGCTCAAGAAAGCACATATACATGCCCGTCTGAAGTTTGCCAATGAACATCTGAATGATTCAGAGGACAACTGGGTGAAAGTGTTGTGGTCAGATGAGACCAAAATGGAGCTCTTTGGCATCAACTCAACTCACCGTGTTTGGAGGAGGAGGAATGCTGCCTATGACCCCAAGAACACCATCCCCACCGTCAAACATGGAGGTGGAAACATTATGCTTTGGGGGTGTTTTTCTGCTAAGGGGACAGGACAACTTCATCCCATGGAAAATCTGTGGAGGGAGCTGAAGGTTCGAGTTGCCAAACGTCAGCCTCGAAACCTTAATGACTTGGAGAAGATCTGCAAAGAGGAGTGGGACAAAATCCCTCCTGAGATGTGTGCAAACCTGGTGGCCAACTACAAGAAACGTCTGACCTCTGTGATTGCCAACAAGTGTTTTGCCACCAATTACTAACTCATGTTTTGCAGAGGGGTCAAATACTTATTTCCCTCATTAAAATGCAAATCATTTTATAAAATTTTTGACATGTGTTTTTCTGGATTTTTTTTGTTGTTATTCTGTCTCTCACTGTTCAAATAAACCTATCATTAAAATGATAGACTGATCATTTCTTTGTCAGTGGGCAAACGTACAAAATCAGCAGGGGATCAAATACTTTTTTCCTTCACTGTATGTGAGAGTGGATTCTCGGCCCTCACTAGCATAAAAACTAAATACAGGCACAGACTGTGTGTGGAAAATTATTTAAGACAGAGACTCTCTCCAATACAACCCAACAATGCAGAGTTATATGCATCCTTTCAAGTACACCCTTCTCATTAACCTGTGGTGAGTTATTCACAATTTTTGATGAACAATTAAGGTTTTATATGTAAGATGGTTATATAAAGAGCAAAATTATTGATTGTTATTATTATTTGTGCCTTGGTCCTATAAGAGCTCTTTGTCACTTCCCACGAGCCGGGTTGTGACAAAAACTCACAGTCATTCTTATGTTTAATAAATGTATCGTATAGTGTGTGTGTGTGGCAGGCTTACAATGAGGGCAAAAACCAACATTTGAAAGTGCGCTGACCCTGGTGCTAGAGGGGGTACGCAGCTGGTGATTGAATGTTTGAAGGGGTACAGGACTATACAAAGTTTGGGAACCACTGTTCTATGCAAACCCTGTATTCCTAAAAGTGGAATGTGTTCAGGAAGTGGTGTGTCAAACATGCGGAATCGCCATCTTCCTGACAAATTTCGGTCATTATGACTTTCCTCCAGGAGTTTATGGCTGCAGGGAAGTCCCCATCTACAAGTGTATATGGCAGCCATCTCTATGGGTCACGACCAGATTGCATGTGCATCACCAGGGGCACACCTTCTAGTATCGCAATTCATGAAAAGTGCCCGCAGGTTATAGCCCCCCAAGACTCCTTCAGTACCTTCATGGGAGTTAGATGTTGTAGTACGATCACTTAGGAGCCCACCATTTGAGCCCGTATTCACTTGAGCTATGTATGCTTTCAGTCAAGACATGCACTTTCTACCCATCCTTCATGCCTCACTTTAGCAGAAGATGTATTTAAGGCAGTGCTTCGGCCAAATCCAGCATTTGCGTTCATCATCACACGCTAACCAGTCCTTAATCATAGTGGCATTTCACCTCTTCCTCACTCCCCACAGGAGAGTCATGAGTTGCATACACTTCGCCCGGTTAGGGCATTGAGTGCCTATCTTCCTGCAACAAGAATTGTTCGTCAAACAGAACAGTTTTTTATGTGTTATGGGAAGAAATCCAAAGGGCACACTGTCTTAAAGCAGAGACCGGCACATTGGATTATCAATGCAGTGTCAGAATCATACGCTGGAGTTGACGGCGTGGTAGCACACTCCACCAGGGGTATGGTCACTTCATGGGCCTTGTTCAGAGGGGTCTCCCTGGACTCTATCTGTGCTGCTGCAAGTTGGGCAACACCCATGACATTCATGAGGTACTACAGACTCAATGTTATGTCCACACCATCAGTGGGGTCTGTGGTTCTGGACACGGCACCAAGATAAGTGAGCGTACTGTGAACCTTGTACATACTTATCAACCATCAGTGAGATGGATGTTCTATACAGAGGCCTTCCACTCTTGGTGCTTTTGTACCCAATTGAAGCCTCGTGTTTTAAGTTCTAGCTTTCAGCTTGCTTGTGTATATGGTTGTATACCAGAGTTGAAATTCTGTATTACCCTGTTGAGTAATTATATTCTATTGCATCCTGTGGTGGATACAAGGACATTCCAGTGACTAATCTGGACTAAGTTAAATGGTCAGTTATCCCACTCTGTTGTTTGAACGACCTCTTTGGTACAGCCTCTCCCATAATAGAATGACTATCTTCAAAATAATGACTCGGGACGTCGGGTTTGAAATGAAAGCATCTTTTAGTAATACTACTCATTCACGTTACATTTAACAACTTTAGATTCTACAAAACAATAAAAGAAAGTTGCTAGCGAAAGTCAGGATAATCACTTGTCACTTGTACATAAGTGACCCGTTCGCTCTATCTCCCTCCTGTCGCAAGGCATTCTGGAACTTGCCGTCAATAGCGTAATCCAGGACTAACCAATACAACAGAAATATGTATGTAGTTCTCTCAATCTCCAACACACAAATTCTAATACAATTACATATGTAAATAACTCTAAAGAAAATATCTGTAGATACAACTCAGTGAATTAACTGTAAACATTAACTCTGTAACCCATTTGTCACAGGATCCAACGAAATCCAACGAAATGCTCGGCGGTCGTCGTCGCCGGCCTATTAGCTGCCACCGATCGTTGTTTCTGTGTCTTTTAGTTTTGTCTGTCTGTTCCGCACCTGTTTTGTGTCTGTCATTAGTGGGGGCTTATTTAATGTGTGTTTTCAGTTGGGATTTTGTGCGGGATTGTTGATTGTCCACGTTGTGTTTTCCGACAGTTTTGTCTAAGGATTTACCGGGCTGCGCTCCTTGCTTTTGTGCCGTGGAATATATATTTTCTGTTTATGGGAAAGTGTTTCTCCCAGGCGAACTTTGTATAGCGCCCTGTGTTTTCGGCGTTTGTGTGTGTCGGTTTATTAAAAAAACACTCACCTCCAGCACCTCTGTCTCCTGCATCTGATTCCGCCTATACGCCAGTCCAAATCAGACGTGACACCATTAAAGTTACAACACCCATTGTTGTTTTGTGATCCATTACGAAAACAAAAGAGAACTTTGGGTTATGGATGTAGCCTTGGTTCTTCGAGTAGAGTAACGGGTCGCCAAGCTTTCATGTTGTTCCTCCAGTAATGGTGTGGTGTGACTGTAAACATCTGATATTAAGCCTCTCAATCGGGACTCTGATAATAATATTGAGGGTTATAATGTGTTCAGAGCTGGCAGACAGGGTAGAGGTGGTGGAGTGGCCATTTTTATTTATTTTTTTAATTTCTTTTCTGAAATCTATTTCCCCATGCCAAAACAATGTAGCTTCTATCTTTAAGTGTTTGTCTGGGGTAAAATTATCCATAACTGTTATAGGGGTCTACCTTCCGTGAAGGCCTGATTCATGCAGTCTCCTCTGAACAGTTGATGTTGAGATGTGTCTGTTACTTGAACTCTGTGAAGCATTTATTTGGGCTGCAATCTGAGGTGCAGTTAACTCTAATGAACATATCCTCTGCAGCAGAGGTAACTCTGGGTCTTCCTTTCCTGTGGTGGTCCTCATGAGAGCCAGTTTCATCAAAGCGCTTGATGGTTTTGCGACTGAATTTGAAGAAACTTTCAAAGTTCTTGAAATTTTGCGGATTAACTGACCTTCATGTCTTAAAGTAGTGATGGACTGTCATTTCTCTTTGCTTATTTGAGCTGTTCTTGCCATAATATGGACTTGGTCTTTTACCAAATAGGGCTATCTTCTGTATACCACCCCTACCTTGTCACAACACAACTGATTGGCTCAAACGCGTTAAGAAGGAAAGAAATTCCACAAATTAACAAGGCACACCTGTTAATTGAAATGCATTCCAGGTGAATACCTCATGAAGCTGGTTGAGAAAATGCCAAAAGTGTGCAAAGCTGTCATCGAGGCAAAGGGTGGCTACTTTGAAGAATCTCAAATAACACTTTATTGGTTACTACATGATTCCATATGTGTTATTTTATAGTTTTGATGTCTTCACTATTATTCTACAATGTAGAAAATAGTAAAAATAAAGAAAAACCCTAGAATGAGTAGGTGTGTCCAAACTTTTGACTGGTACTGTATGTTTCTACTGTTGTCTTCCCCAAAGAAAATAGTGACCATTTCCCAGTTGTTTGTGTTGGAGATGAGAGAATTCAATCATCTGAGCCTCGTGCCACCACAAAGAGGAACTTTAATCCCTTCAATGAACAGGCTTTTTTTACATTATCTTTATTTTAATGACCTTGATTGTATTTCATCAATCCCTGAACCTGATTTAGCTTTGAGCCTATTTGCAGATTTCTTCAACACTATTGTGGATAATTGCCACGCTGTATAATGATAGGAGACAGGCGCAGGAATACGTAATAGAGCTTTTTATTTCTCCACCCAAAATAAAGTACGTAATGAAAACGACGGGGACGAAGCCCAAAACAAACACATGTGTGTGTGTGTATATATATATATATATATAAAACACAGGGATGTAACCCAAACAAAAGAGCGAGGTGTAAACCTATAAATAACACATGTGACGAGATCCGTAATAACAAGTGCACAATAACACGTAGCACGAAAGCCGATACAACAGAGCACAGGTACTCACAAGACCAACGGACATGGGATAATAATCAACAAGGACAATGGGGAACAGAGGGCACATATATACACATACTAATCAGGGGGAATAGGAACCAGGTGTGTGTAATGAGACAAGACAGTAGTGGGTTGGTGGTAATGAATCCAGTTCAGTGATAAGCCCGGTGACGTAGACCTCCGGAGCTGGTGAACGGAATGAGCAGCAGTACCGGGGGATCCGTGACAATAATCATGTTCCCTTCAAAAAAATGGAGGGTTAAAGGTAGATCAAATGCCTGGTAAACTCTGGAATTATCAGAAGTCAATCATAAAAGAGATGATGCTTGGGTTAAGGCCAGGAACACAGGCTTAGGCCCGGACTGGCAAGCTTTTAAACTCTCAAGGATCTCTACAGATCGGTGTCCCACCCTCGGGATGGTTGAGCTAATGTGCGCTAATGTGATTAGCATGACGTTGTAAGAAACAAGAACATTTCACCGGACATAGACATATCTAATATTGGCAGAAAGCTTAAATTCTTGTTCATCTAACTGCAATGTCCAATTTACATTACCTATTACAGCAAAATAATACCATGCTATTGTTTGAGGAGAGTGCACAGTTATGAAAAGTTATTAATAAACCAATTAGGCACATTTCGGCAGTCTTGACACAAAATTTTGAACAGGAATGCAATGGTTCATTGGATCAGTCTAAAACTTTGCACATACACTGCTGCCATCTAGTGGCCAAAATCAGAATTATGCCTCCGCTGGAATAATACATTATGGCCTTTCTCTTGCATTTCAAAGATGGTACAAAAAAAATACAAAAAAAGTTGGTGTTTTCTATGTATTATCTTTTACCAGATCTAATGTGTTATATTCTCCTACATTCATGTCACATTTCCACAAACTCCAAAATGTTTCTTTGCAAATGGTATCAAGAATATGCATATCCTTGCTTCAGGTCCTGAGCTACAGGCAGTTAGATTTGGGTATGCAATTTTAGGCGAAAATTTAAAAAAGGGTCAAAGTACTGAGTAAAGCGTCTAAATTGTTATGTAAATGTGATATCTCCATTGTTTTATTTGTTTAAAATTTGCTAATATTTCTTAAAGCCTGTATTTGCTTCATCATTATTGGGTATTGGTGTGTAGATTGATGAGGGGAAAAAACGATTTAATCCATTTTAGAATACGCCTGTAACATAACAAAATTTGGAAAAAGTCAAGGGGTCTGAATACACTGTATATATATATATATATATATATATATATATATATAGCAGGAGCAGACGTGACAGTGACCAGTGTTCAATGACTATGTACATAGGGCAGCAGTCTCTAGAGTGCAGGGTAGGTTACAGGGTGGTAGCTGGCTAGAAAAGTGACTAAGGTTCAGGGCAGGGTACTGGGAGGAGGCCGGCTAGTGGTGACTTTTTAACAGTCTGATAGATGAACTTCATGACGATGAGCTCCTACATATGCTCCAGTATTAAAGTTGCCCTCCAGTGGCCACCAACACTCCTACAGCTGCATCTGTTGATCAATAAGAAATAACCCTTTGTCAAGGAGGTCTGAATGTTTTTGATGTCTGTAGAGCCTTAGAGAACACAGAATTCTCCGCAATATACATAAACTAATGACAACACCATCTATAATGCTCAATGACACTAATATATCCCAATGCTTCAAACCGAGGAGCAAATAAAAGTTGATCGACTCAAGCAAACCAGCCATAAGGTCAACCTGTGCTGGAGAGGAAGCCAAGCAATAATGTGCAATTGGATGATTTCATAATAGTGACATCTTTCTTGTTATAACGTTTTCTTTCTCGTTATAATGAGTTATTCAATTATTTCGTAGTAACGTGATCTCATCTCGGAATAATGACATAAAAAGTATTTTTCTGAGTGGCAGCAATACGCTACCGACCGTACATTTACTATTATTCTATTTTTTTTCATACATTCTCTGGGCAGTTTGTCAGTCATTATACAAGTCGTCCTGCCGTCCTGTACCGGTCATGGCGCTCACCCAACGTTTGGACCCCCTCCATAAGACCACAAAGTAATTGCTTGTGCCTACCAATGGCGGCTCCTTGGGAGGAGATGGCGTTGCACAGCTGGCCCAGGTCTGCTGGGTCAGTCATGGCCAGTTAGTACTATCAGGTATGAAGGTAAGACCCAGATGCAAACTGTTGAAGAAACAATGTTTAATACAGCAACAGGGGCAGGCAAACGACAGGTCAAGGCAGACAGGGGTCAATAATCCAGAGTAGTGGGGCAAAGGTAAAGGACAGCAGGCAGGCTCAGGCAGAGTGGTCAGGCAGGCGGGTTCAGAGACAGGACAGGGTCAAAACCAGGAGGATGAGAAACTGAGAGACTGGGAGAAAGGCAGGAGCTGAGACAAACCGCTGGTTGACTTGACAAACAAGACGAACTGGCAAAAGACTAACAGAGAACACAGGTTTAAATACACAGGGGATAATGTGGAAGATGGGCGACACCTGGAGAGGGGTGGAGACAATCACAAAGACGTGAAACAGATCCGGGTGTGACAATGATACATGATAATAGACATATAATGAGGTAAGTCTAACAGAAATAAGAATTACACAAAAGCTTTTAACAAATAGGATTTGGATAATATTTTTCAAGGGCAAATCTAAACCAGGAAGTTAATGAAGAATCCTACAAATTGAACAATAGCAATAAACAAAGACAATAAAGTTATCAACTCCAATCTCTTGCCTGTATCCTTAGATTCATAAGTAATGAATTGAGAACTGCAGTGATAGTGCAATCAATGTTCCGTCTATAAGTAGAGCCTGTACTGTGCTGTCAGCATTTCCCTGGCCTAAACAGCCTGAGGGAACCTCAAGTGAGCCCAGAGAAAGTTCATGGAGAGGCCAGTTTTAATTGCACTACAAGGGGTCATTTAACACTTATTTTACATTCAAGACTCCCTTTTCTTTGCTCATTATCTTATTATTGTTCACTTACCAACAAGTGGTACAAAGAATGGTCTGAATTATAAGCAGTTCTGTAAATTAAGCATGAAGGTCATGTATACCACTGTTTTCCTTCATATGCTTCAAAATGGTTATTGAGTGACTAGTGACGCCTTTACAAGCTGCATTTCCTGCCTACTGAGACCTTTACAAAGAGGATTAGCTTTGATTGACTATCACCAGCATATATCAGTCTCAAGACAACCAATTAATTGTAATGCGAAGAAAAAAAAATCATACTAAAACATTTTTTTATTTATTTTGTTATTATGTATTGAGGATATGGTAATACAAATTGCTGTATGGATATTGTTCTGTCCACTCGAAACCAGTCGGTCTTTGGATCAAGACAGCCAGCATATTCCAAGACAAATAAAAAGACAAATCAAACAGCAAGGCACATCATTAAATGCCATACCACAATCTAAAAATAGACATCTCACGCATCAGAAGCTTTTTGGATTAAAAGTGAGAAGTGGGCATGAATATATGCACACATGTTCTACTGACATCAAGATAAGGTTTGACAAGCCTTGAGGCAGAGACTTTATCTAAATAAATATTTATTTCCAAGCTGGGCCCTGGCTAGGAGCAAGCCCATGATAATGAGGCCTGGTTTGGTTGCAAGCCAGGCATTCATTAGACAATGTGGGACTTTGACCACCCACCCAAAGACATGATGGAGGAGGCTGGAATGATTCACTGAATACATTCAGAAGACAAGAGACAATACACCATCTTGATGAAATAATTCTTAAAGGCCCAGTGCAGTCAAAAACGTGATTTGCCTGTGTTTTATATATTGTGTGAATATATACAGTGGGGGAGAAAAGTATTTGATCCCCTGCTGATTTTCAACGTTTGCCCAGTGACAAAGAAATTATCAGTCTATAATTTTAATGGTAGGATTATTTGAACAGTGAGAGACAGAATAACAACAAAAATATCCAGAAAAACGCATGTCAAAAATTATATAAATTGATTTGCATTTTAATGAGGGAAATAAGTATTTGACCCCCTCTCAATCAGAAAGATTTATGGCTCCCAGGTGTCTTTTATACAGGTAACGAGTTGAGATTAGGAGCACACTCTTAAAGGGTGTGCTCCTAACCGCAGCTTGTTACCTGTATAAAAGACACCTGTCCACAGAAGCAATCAATCAATCAGATTCCAAACTCTCCACCATGGCCAAGACCAAAGAGCTCTCCAAGGATGTCAGGGACAAGATTGTAGACCTAAACAAGGCTGGAATGGGCTACAAAACCATCGCCAAGCAGCTTGGTGAGAAGGTGACAACATTTAGTGCGATTATTCGCAAATGGAAGAAACACAAAAGAACTGTCAATATCCCTCGGCCTGGGGCTCCATGCAAGATCTCACCTCGTGGAGTTGCAATGAGCATGAGAACGGTGAGGAATCAGCCCAGAACTACACGGAAGGATCTTGTCAATGATCTCAAGGCAGCTGGGACCATAGTCACCAAGAAAAACAATTGGTAACACACTACGTCGTGAAGGACTGAAATCCTGCAGCGCCCGCAAGGTCCCCCTGCTCAAGAATACATATACATTCCCGTCTGAAGTTTGCCAATGAACATCTGAATGATTCAGAGGACAACTGGTGAATGTGTTGTGGTCAGATGAGACCAAAATGGAGCTCTTTGGCATCAACTCAACTCGTCGTGTTTGGAGGAGGAGGAATACTGCCTATTACCCCAAGAACACCATCTCCACCGTCAAACATGGAGGTGGAAACATTATGCTTTGGGGGTGTTTTTCTGCTAAGGGGACAGGACAACTTCACCGCATCATTTGACGGGGCCATGTACTGTCAAATCTTGGGTGAGAACCTCCTTCCCTCAGCCAGGGCATTGAAAATGGGTCGTGGATGGGTATTCCAGCATGACAATGACCCAAAACACACGGCCAAGGCAACAAAGGAGTGGCTCAAGAAGAAGCACATTAAGGTCCTGGAGTGGCCTAGCCAGTCTCCAGACCTTAATCCCATAGAAAATCTGTGGAGGGAGCTGAAGGTTCGAGTTGCCAAACGTCAGCCTCGAAACCTTAATGACTTGGAGAAGATCTGCAAAGAGGAGTGGGACAAAATCCCTCCTGAGATGTGTGTAAACTTGGTGGCCAACTACAAGAAACGTCTGACCTCTGTGATTGCCAACAAGGGTTTTGCCACCAAGTACTAACTCATGTTTTGCAGAGGGGTCAAATACTTATTTCCCTCATTAAAATGCAAATCATTTTATAAAATTTTTGACATGTGTTTTTCTGGATTTTTTTGTTGTTATTCTGTCTCTCACTGTTCATATAAACCTACCATTAAAATTATAGACTGATCATTTCTTTGTCAGTGGGCAAACGTACAAAATCAGCAGGGGATCAAATACTTTTTCCCCCCACTGTATACACTACAGTTCAAAAGTTTCGGGTCACTTAGAAATGTCCTTTTTTTTGAAAGAAAAGCAATATTTTGTCAATTGAAATATCATCAAATTGATCAGAAATAAAGTGTAGACATTGTTAATGTTGTATATGACTATTGCAGCTGGAAATGGCAGATTTTTTATGGAATATCTACATAGGCGTACAGAGGCCCATTATCAGCAACCATCATTCCTGTGTTCCAATGGCACGTTGTGTTAGCTAATCCAAGTTTATCATTTTAAAAGGCTAATTGATCATCGCTCAGTCTCTCATCCTCCTGGTTTTGACCCTGTCCTGTCTCTGAACCCGCCTGGCTGACCACTCTGCCTGAGCCTGCCTGCTGTCCTGTACCTTTGCCCCACTACTCTGGATTATTGACCCCTGCCTGCCTTGACCTGTCATTTGCCTGCAGCTATTGCTGTATTAAACATTGTTACTTCAACAGTCTGCATCTGGGTCTTACTTTCATACCTGATAGTAATTGATCAATGGGGCGGCAGCGTAGCATAGTGGTTAGAGTGTTGGACTAGTAACCGCAAGGTTGCAAGATCAAATCCCCGAGCTGACAAGGTACAAATCTGTCGTTCAGCCCCTGAACAAGGCAGTTAACCCACTGTTCCTAGGCTGTCATTGAAAATAAGAATTTATTCTTAACTGACTAGAAAACACTTTTGCAATTATGTTAGCACAGCTGAAAACTGTTGTTCTGATTAAAGAAGCAATAAAACTGGCCTTTAGACTAGTTGAGTATCTGGAGCATTAGAATTTGTGGGTTCGCAAAACACCAGTCTCAACAGTGAAGAGGCAAATCCAGGATGCTGGCCTTCTAGGCAGAGTTCCTCTGTCCAGTGTCTGTGTTCTTTTGCCCATCTTAATCTTTTATTTTTATTGGCCAGTCTGAGATATGGCTTTTTCTTTGCAAGTCTGCCTCGAAGGCCAGCATCCCGGAGTCGCCTCTTCACTGTTGACGTTGAGACTGGTGTTTTGCAGGTACTATTTAATGAAGCTGCCTGTTGAGGACTTGTGAAGTGTCTGTTTCTCAAACTAGACACTCTAATGTACTTGTCCTCTTGCTCAGTTGCGCCTCCCACTCCTCTTTCTATTCTGATTAGAGCCAGTTTGCACAGTTCTGTGAAGGGAGTAGTACACAGTGTTGTACGAGATCTTCAGTTTCTTGACAATTTCTCGCCCCCTTCCTTTCCAGAGGGAGGGGGGCACTTCTAATAAATAAAATGTACCTTTTATAACAAAAGCATAACTAAATGTTGACAATTCATGTGTGCAATATGGTTTAATTTGCAACAGAGTCTCTCAATTTAAATTTTAAAAAATAGCCCATAACTGCATGATGCAGATTCAAGCAACAGCATGAAGAAGACACCAAAAAAATGGATTGTTAAGGAGAAATATGGTGATAAAAAATATATATTTATCCAGTAGTGTTTAGGTTTTAGGTTCTTGCTACATTGTATGTAACCACATTGTAACAAGTTGTGAATGTCACACTGTGCCAACTACTGTATCCAATGAGGAGCATTTGGCACAGGGTCAGTGCACATTTTTGAAACTTGTTACGTCCATACCCTAAAACGTAACCCTACCCTGACCCTAAAAATAACCCTTACCTTAAACCTTTTTAAATGTTCGCTTCAAAGGGGTAGGAACTTTCAAAGGATCCCGGATAGCACAGGCCTTTGGCACAGTAGGTGGTGGCATGCACCCTAAACGTTTATTTTTGTGTGGACCGTCACTATACCGAAGAAGACGAAGAAGAAGAAGAAGAAGCACGTTTTGAGGCTGTACCAGAGAGGAAGAGTCGAAGCGAGAGGGATAACTGGCCCCAAAATGTATCATCTCCAGCAGGTGGCGGGTTTTCGTTTTTTTCACTCACCAAGCGAGGAGTTTTTGTGTGGTCAATCTGTGTCGAATTTGGTGAACGACACATGTAATGGTTTATTTTCTACGTGTGGCTTATTTGATCAAATATACGTTTCGTAATGATTAGGTTGTTACGAGTGTACTGATATAAGTAGGAGAGGTGACATCCCGGCCACTTTGAGAAAAAAATAACACTTTATTGGGGAGTTATGCCTGGTCGTCACTAGTTACCTTAGCCACAAGTCATCTTCCTAACATTTATCACGCTGCTGACCTTATGCCTAACCCTAACTTTCAATGAAGACGAAAAAGCACATTTATTTTTATTTTATTCATCTTTACGATAGAGCCGATTTTGACTTTGTGGCTTTGGTAACCAGTGGAAACAGTTGTACCTGTTGTTCACATGCTTCTGCCCTCTCATTGGCTAGAATGATCTTGCCTCCTGCCTCCTGCCTTCCATTTTTGAAGACATTTATTTTCATGGTTAGAGCGGCCACTAGAGTATCTGGGAAATATGGATAATCTGTGGCTGTCCCAATTCTTCACACGACGCGGGATCATGGCGCAGATAACTGGAGAAGAGAAGCAACATCAAAGTTTATTTTCAGATAGGAAACGTAAACACATGTAAATCTTTTAAAACTATAACCCATTCGTTGACTAGAATACGTTACATTTGGTAAGTGTATTTACTTAATGATTTATATATTTTATGTCTGCGAAGAAGGATTTGTTTTTCCACGATGGAAAGGAGACAGACCGTCGTGATTGGACAGTATACTGACATTAAATAATAATGGAGTTCTACATGATTTAGGAGGTGGTATATGCTGTTATATCGCATAAACAAAGACATGGGTAACTCGTAGGATACTTGTCAATCTTTAATAGTTTTCCTTGTTTATAATGAACAGAATCTAATGCGGATTAGGCCTACTCAGGGGCGACATGCACCCCCAAAATCGGAGGGGGCACAAAGTGAATGCCTGTGTGGTAGCCCCCGTCCATAAATTAGATAATTTTCCATTCAAACACCTGAAACAGCTTTTTCTTGCAATGTAGAGCAATAATCATTATGCCCAATTCTATGTCTGTATCCTCCTGACTGTTTTTTTTTTTTATTTTTTAAAGAAACTAAATATGCTTATCTGCATCTCTGCTAAAATCTGGGTAAAAAAGGAATTTCAGTGTTATTCAGTAACTTACAGGGTTCGCGTTAAAACAATTCTGCGTTTTTCACACAGAAAGAAATATAAAACACAAAATAAATATCTTATACAATATTCTTCTTATTGTAATTTCTGCTCAGCATCAGACTCATTTTGTGTTTCAGTTACACTTCTCCGCTCTGAGAATTCACCAACAGGCATTCTATCAGCAGACAGCGCTCTGATTGATGTGGAGCTACTTTTCTCTCAGTGTAGCCTTCATTTCTTTGGTAAAATGTAAGATTGATTTCAACCAAAACACTAGGAAATGTGGCTGGCTACATTCTTTCTATGATAAACATTAGAAATATGTGCAATGTTTTTGCGAAAGATACCTTGCTTTTTCATTGTAAGCTCATGTGTGGCTGCTAGTCAATAGCATTGCACTTCTGTTGTCATCTGATGAAAATGAAGCTATTTTCAGCCGAATGTGTTCTACTAATGTATTATCTGTGAATGAAAACTATAGTTGCACGCCCCTGATCACTATTGAAGCAAAAAAAATATACTTTTGACTTTCAATATAAAACACAGGAGAAATGGTTTAAAACACCATTTTTTTATTTTGAAGGTCTGAGTTTTGAAAATGCAACCCCTGCGTTTAGTTATTGCATACTTTTCTAAAGTCTACCAACCTTGCCAGCAGGCATGCCAGCTAAGATAGTTAGACAAGCTAGTTGCCTAAAGTTCAGCCTGTTACCATGGTTACGCCATGGATTTTCAGTCTGGCTGAAGTCGCCTTACAAAAGATGCTATAGTCTCTACAAGCCAGAATGTTGAATAACATTATTATTATTATTATTGGCAGTAGGAGGTGGAGATAGGGTATCCACAGGAAAGTGATGTTTACCCAACTTTTTGCGACGCCGGTAGGTTCTGTCGCTTGTATTTTCTATCTCTTGACGCATTGCACCTGGTGCACAATATTACAATATTAAACCAAGACGTTTTTCCGCCAACTTTAGCATCCCGCCAACTTTTTGTCAACTTTTCTTTATAAATGAAAGGTATTGCCGGAGACAAAGACTTTACTTTTATTTCCGCCAACCGATCTAGTCATGATTGTGGTAAAGTTCTGCCTACGGTTTAGTATGAAATGCAGCCTTAATGCTTAATTGGCATGCACTACGCTCTTAAGATCTTAATGGTTGCTAGGCATGTTACTTCATCCATCTCTTCGCATAGCCCACCACATGCACTGTTTTCTTAACCACAACTGGATGGATCCATAAATAATTACTGTGTGGAATAAATATCACTGAATTATGAAAATATTGGAATGAAGTAGGCTAATGCAATTGAAGGCATCAAATTGTTGCTTACTGAAACTCCCAAAGTCATCCAAATGTTATAATAGATTTGAAGCAACTCCCTACCTACTTGTGGTCAACTATTCCAGCACCGTTTCAGCTGCTTTGAGACAAGCATGTGAACTCGTCTTGATCAATCAATCAATGTCAGATTTTTATTTTCACTGAATCTCTGTTTGAATATTTGTTAGCTAGCATTGCTACAGCCATATTGTAGCCTAAGTTGAGGTGAGTGCTGCTCATGATCATCTTGTTTAGTTGGCTCATTTATTTGCACTGATCAACATTTAGCCAGCATGTTATGTAGCTTAACAAGTGGATTATTTTGCTCTTTACTTGCAGTAGTTTAGTAGCCTAGGCCTACTCCCGACCAAAAGACTGTTACTTGTATTAATCAATCCAATGTGATCTTGCCAAGTGGCTAGGAGCTAGTATTTCATAGAGAGAAAAAAAGTAATAATAAAGAAATGAATGTTTATTTTCTTTAACAGGACAAATCTGATTGGGCACGTGCCTCTGGGCCTACTGTCTGTACTGCTAGAAAGGGGAAAAAAATATTCATGCCGTGGGGTTTATGATATTGTAGTAATGTAGTCTTGATACATTTCTTTGTATCATAAATTGAAACACTTGCATGGATTTGGGTTGGTGAACTACATTGTAAACATTTTAAATATTTTTTTTAACATTTTAGTCATTTAACAGACACTCTTATCCAGAGCGACTTACAGTAGTGAATGCATACATTTCATGCATTTTTTTTGTACTGGCCCCCCGTGGGAATCGAACCCACAACCCTGGCGTTGCACACACCATGCTGGCATTGCAAACACCATGCTCTACCAACTGAGCCACAGGGGACCTACAGAGAGAGGTTCACTAAAGTCTGAACTGAAAGCAGGGAATTGGGGAACAGTTAGCTGTAGATATGGCTCTGACTAGGAACATTATTCTAATCCATCACCTGTACACTTACTTACACAATCTCACCACGCACACACCCACCACTTATGCCGCTGCCATACTATTTATTATTATTTATCCTGCTACCAGTCTCCTAATCCCTGCCTATATCTACCTCAATACTCTAGTATCCCTGCACATTGTAAATGTGGTACTGGCACGGACCCTGTATAAACTGTAGCTTGTCTCTTACTTCATGTGTTTCTTTTATTAATTCTATTTTGTTATTAGTTATACTTTTTTGATATTGAATACTGCACTGTTGGGTACGGCTTGCCAGTTAAGCATTTCACTGTACTTGTGCATGTGACAAATAGAACATGAACTTGAACTCACCTTTTATGGAAAAGTACTTTAAGGTTATAGGTTGGTGAGCAAAGACAATGTGCTATCAGTCAGCATACAAGGCTTTACCCTCCACCACTCCACCCAGTGTTACTCTTATCTAAGTAGCCCCACCACATTCAGGGCTCAAACTGTCCCTCTTCTCTCCAGATGGAATGTGAAAGTGCTTGACTGGGTTTGTTGCCTTTTTAAATCCAGGCTGCATGGGGATCGGCTGTGGAGAACGCGGAACTTTAGCTCGCTCCACTCTGTTGGTTCTCCGGGCCCCTAGTATGCAGGCCCTGCAGCATCTGTGTTGTCACGGACGTTTACCTACCAGGTGCAATATTAGCCTGGTCCCAGCTCGGTTAGTGCTGTCTTGCCAAACCATATGATGTGGCAATTAGAGAGCACTAACAGATCTGCGACCAGGCTTATATTGGCCTGCTGGTGGCTAGTACTTTTTCAAATGTATCCTGGGTTTCTAATCACTGTTCTTTATTTTTTTATATTATTTATAGCTCAGTTTAAGTGATGACTAGGCACTTTATGGAACCATGGTTTTGGTGTTGGTTTTGAACTGAGAGTAATTAGGTATAGGATTTTGCTTCTTTGGTGTTTACCAGGGCCTACCAGCAGGGGGCCAACAGAATATGTTGTTGTTTTGGCTGAGTAGTGAAGTAGGACCCACTGGAAGGAAACAGTTCAGTCTGGTTTTGATTTACCCTAACCATGTACACAGAATAGGCCAAGATTCCAAATAAACATTTCATAGCTGGATTTGAAGACTTTCTGAAACCACACTTCATAACATAATGACTCTTTTGGCTGTAGGCACACATTCATGGAGATCAATGTTCTTCTTTCCAGGATCACTGGGGAGGATTTTTGAAAAAACATTTTGTTTACGGTTTCACTCTGCAGCTTCAGGATGTGTGCCATATTATGTTTCTAGAAAAAGAACCTAAAGAAGACTTTCAGGCTGAAAGTGAGGCCTTGTTCTTCTATGTTCTTAACAAATTGTTTGTGACCATGTGGTCTGACATTTACCTCTTGGTATTTTGAACTGTCAACCCTACAGTCATTGGTGTCAACAAGTGTATTTAGAAGGAAATGGCACATAGCAATTCATCTATTACAACTATATTACCAAGCTTAGCTCATCAGCCATTCCCCATTTCCACCCAAGAAAAATAGTCCAGCAACTTATTAGATGACGACTGGCTTTTTATTGAGAACTATGACTGACCGTGTTGGTCCTATCTTAGGAAGTATGACCTCCTTGGTGAAACCCCCTAACTATAGAGCATGATTCAAGATCCTAGTTCCTGGGCCAGCCACACAGGCCACTACTGTTATGAAACGTGGTGAGGGTGGTGGCATGTATCATCCACGTTTGCCAATAAACATAAAATGCTTCCTGTGTGGGTTGGTGGGTAGGTTCTAGTCACATGGTGCCTGATGGTCACAATACTCTCTCTGTATTCCTCTCCTGGTCCTGACATACCAGCCAGTTAGTCCACCGACCTCTGCTCTTTCCTTCCACCCACCTCTGCTCTCTCCCTCGCTCTGAGTGAAGGCTATCGCTTTCACTCTGCTATTCTAGGTTGGTAAACAATACTCGTAAATTGCTTAATACCTGTCTCGGGTCTTTGGAAATCACTTACCTACTCTCTATGTTGTGTCCCACAGATATAGTACTAACATGTATGTTTGTCAAAAAACAGTGTTGTTCATGTACAGTTACAGAGTATCCAGCTAGCACATAACGTTCTGAGAACCATATCTTTCTTAGAGCTTGGTGAGAGCGTGGTTGTCCTATGTTTTATTTTGCATTCAACCTTCCCACAACTTTCTGGGAATGGTGCAAGATAGTTGCTTGGCTTTTGAACATTCTCAGCACATTTAAGGAATGTAAACAAAACAACTTTATTTTCTTGACATTTCATTACCAGACGAATTCCAGGGATAGAGAACAGAAAATCATAGGTTTGAATCTCACTGATACCGTGTCACAATCAAAAAAAGCTGTTCACATGATTAATGTCTAAGCAAATTCATTTCCATGTGTCCTACAGTATCTGTGCTTGAAGTTCAAAACAGTTAACCCAAACTAAGCAAGCAGTGTTTCTTAAAAGTCTTATTGAAACATGTTCTCAGAACATTATTGAATTACCTTCAAATAACCTATAATTTCTGTTCTCAGAACATTCAAAAAACCTCCAAGGAAAACGTTCAGGGAACCATAGTAAAACATTCTCAGAACCTCCATGCAAACTAAAAATGTACGTTCTCAGAACTGGCAAAATATTTACTTCCGTTCTCAGAATGTAAAAAAAAAAGTTCCGTTTTACTGGTCAGGAAACTTATGGCTTCGTTCCCAGAACCAACAAGAAACCGAAAATGTATGTTCCCACAACTTCCAAGGAAGCAAAGGTGCTAGCTGGGTAGGCTATCATACTTACTTGCACACCAAGATGAGGGTGAGAAGGAATAGTAGTGTGGATTTATATTGTCCAATTGAATGTACTATAATGTGATATGGCAAAATGCAATTTAATAAATGACCAGAAAGGCAGTTGCTGGCTTGTATAATAATGCAGTACTATAGGAGTTATAGCCTAACACATTGACTTCATAGACGTATGTAGAATTGGTGAACCAGATCCTAGTACAGTACAAGGAAATGCAATTATCCCTTTCAACCTGAAACAATCACTTACCCAGAAGTATTAAAGAGCAGAGCAGACTCTAGAGCAGGTTTCAGACCTCTGTAGAGTATGCTAACCTTTAGGGGGCCCACTCTGTCCTTGGGGGGAGTTGGTTTCATTGCTCACCGACTGACGGTTGGCTGCATTGTTGAATCCTGGTGTGGAATGTGAGCTGTGTGCTCCACTGAGGTTCTACACTCTGCATCTTTTGTTTTTTTTGTGCCATGGAAGGCCTTTATGAAGCTCGTCTCTGTAAAGACCTGTGTATTTTAAGTAGACATGATTTTCCTGTAATCCCACCTGGAATCATGTTGGATACTAATAGCCATGAATCCATCCCAAAGGTTTTACTGAACCTTCTGATGACTGGTTGTTGTTGAAGCTCCCCAATGACATAACATGTAGAATAGCATTGATGATGAGTTCACTTCCGTGTCGATGTTCAATATGAATTGTACAATTTGACCTGATAATCGTCTTACAAATAGGCTAAGTCTAGAAGATTACAGATTAGCAAGAAATAACTTTCCAGTGAGTGTGTGAATCTTGTGACTCAGTTTTAAACCAGCTCCTAAAACGTTGTAACATTTTCTTTTGAGACTCCCTCCTTGTCATGGATGTTTTCCATTAGAGCAGACTTGTTATAACTTTTCGGTACGAAACCAGGGAGCTCTCCTTATGTTGTGGCATGCTAGGTGATTAATAGTTTTACAACAGTTTTCAGAGAACTGTGAGACTTTCTTTTTGTCAAGTAGGTATTTATTGTGTTTGGCCTGGTTAGAACACATGGTTGCTTTTGTCTGTCCGGTGTTTTTAACAAGATGATTTGTGGGTATTATGACAGGGAGTGCAATGTTTGGGTCTGAGGGTGACTGTCAGCAGGCCAGTGGCAGGCTGGCTGGCTTGCAGGCTGGCTCTAGTTTGACACT
Source organism: Salmo trutta (assembly GCF_901001165.1). Classification (NCBI taxonomy): domain Eukaryota; kingdom Metazoa; phylum Chordata; class Actinopteri; order Salmoniformes; family Salmonidae; genus Salmo; species Salmo trutta. The sequence continues at coordinate 11,549,189 of NC_042986.1, read as the reverse complement.
AACTTCGGGGGGGCTGATAGGAGGACGTATGTTAGGCAGACAGAGATATGGGAGTTGAGGTAATCCACAACGTATTAGGCGTACTCCACACACACACACCCCTCCCCACACAGTGGAAATGGACACTGCCTGTCGGTGTATTTATAGACCCAGAGCTCTCTTTCTTAAACACGGACAGGGAGCTGCTCATAGTCACTGGAGCTGTCCAAATTGCAGTGGTACCTTCTAGAACACAGGCAACTGATTTTTTCACTGTGTTGTTTTCCTGTTTTAATTTGCCCAGTAGGTCTCATCAGGCAGGGGGATCCTCATCGTTGGTTTTACTGTAATTTAGCTAGTTGTTATTTGTGTTGAAAATACCACCGGTTTCTGTAAGTAGCCTGCCTTGCTAACTCTGTTGAATTCTTAGTGTTGCTTATTTATTTAATGTGTTTTTGGTTTGTAGGATATGTATTAAGAGTATGGTACAGTGAGTGAATCTGAACCCGTTAAGAAGTGATTGTAAGAGAAATGATAATGCTGTTTCTGTTTTTCAGATTAACCCAGTCTTCTGAGTACAACCTCTTTGAGATATCCAAACAGAGAGATGGAGGGAGGAGTGATGAACAGAGGGGAGTTAGAGGGAGGAGTGATATCTGAGAAGCCAGTGATCCAGACGCAGCCGTCCACGCTGCCCTTCTTCGACACGGCCCATGCCTTCAACCTTCTCCGGGGGATCCACGAGCTCCGTGCCGAACGCAAGTTCTTCGACATCACTCTGTGCGCCGAGGGCCAGGAGTTCCACTGCCACCGCACCGTGTTGGCCGCAGCCAGCACCTACTTCAGGGCCATGTTCGCCGGGACATTGAGAGAGAGCGCCATGGACCGTGTGGTCCTTCACGAGGTGTCTGCTGAACTGCTGGGCCTGCTGGTGGACTTCTGTTATACAGGCCGAGTCACAGTCACCCAGGATAATGTAGATCTTCTGCTGAAGACTGCTGACCTGTTCCAGTTCCCCTCGGTCAAAGAGGCCTGCTGTGCCTTCCTTGAGCAGAGGTTAGACGTCTCCAACTGCCTGGAGATCCAGGACTTTGCCGAGGCCTACGCTTGCCGTGATCTAGCCGTCAGCGCACGCCGCTTTGTCCTCAAGAACATTGTGGATCTGGCCAAAGGCAAGGACTTTGAGCGGTTGCCCTGGAAACGTTTGCTGGAGTTTGTGTCGGACGACGCACTGTGTGTGGACAAGGAGGAGACGGCCTATCAGATTGCGGTGCGCTGGCTCAAAGCAGACCTACAGAGGCGGCTCCACTACTGGCCCGAGCTGCTGCAGCAGGTCAGACTACCCTTCGTGCGCCGGTTCTATCTACTCGCCCACGTGGAGAGCGACCCACTGGTCTACCTATCCCCCTCCTGCCTGAGAATGGTGAGTGAGGCCCGGAGCTTCCAGTCGTGTGAGTACGACCGCCACGACAGACCCTGCCAACGCATGCGGCCACGGCCCTCAACCGGACTGGCGGAGATCCTGGTTGTGGTGGGAGGCTGTGACCAGGACTGCGATGAGCTGGTCACTGTGGACTGTTACAACCCTCAGACTGGACAGTGGCGCTATCTGGCTGAGTTCCCTGATCACCTGGGAGGGGGCTACAGTATAGCTGCCCTGGGCAACGATATGTATGTCACAGGTAAGTTGACAATGTCCTGACATACTGTACACTTGCCCACACTATTTAAGTTTTGGTAACACTTATCATTAAGGTGTACTTTATAATGGATTTATGATGGTATTAAGTAGTTTCACATGTGACAAAGTATAAAAGGTATTGGAGTTTGATTTTACTGGATATAGCAGCATATCATCTTTCTTTTAAGATTTAACACAGGCTATATGTTTAAACACATTATTGTATCCAGCTATAATCTACATTGAGTTTAACTTTACAATGGACTGCAGTGTACGTATGTGGTTACAGTTGCTGTGTGGTGTCTTAGTCACTCTGTTACCAGAATGCTCTGCAGCTTTCCAGCCATTTTGCATCTTGTGAAATAGCAGGCAGGCAGTGTGAGTATAAATAAACCACAGCAGCTAGCTACTCTTGCTATATGTGAGAGAGAAGAGAATTGTGGTGAGTTAGCTAGGCGGGAGGGATATGGTGTCCTGCTAAGACTGCAGCAGTGGTCCATGGGCTCATCACTGAGAGACAGACCTGGATACACATCAAATATTTATATATACACTAGATGACTGACACTGTTTAGAGCCACTGTTCCTCCATCTTGGCACTCCCCCACTGTTGTAAAAAGTATTTTGGAAGATATAGGAATGCAGTTATTAATGTCTACATTTGTTTTTCCACGTTTATACTATTACAGACACCTTAATGCATAGTTTAGAAATTATACTGAACATAAATATAAACGCAACATGCAACAATTCCAACGATTTAACTGAGTTACAGTTCATAAGGAAATCAGTTAATTGAAATAAATTAATTAGGCCCTAGTCTATGGATTTCACGACTGGGCAGGGGCGCAGCCATGGGTAGGCCTGGCTCTCAAGTGGGGCTGGGCCTGATAGCCAGGCCCAGCCTATCAGAATGAGTTTTTCCACACAAAAGAGCTTTATTACAGACAGAAATACTCCTCCACAAAACACCAGTCTCAACGTCGACAGTGAAGAGGCGACTCCAGGATGCTGGCCTTCTAGGCAGAGTTGCAAAGAAAGCCATATCTCAGACTGGCCAATAAAAAAATTAAGATGGGCAAAATAACACAGATGCCTAGAAGGCCAGCATCCTGGAGTCGCTTCTTCACTGTTGATGTTGAGACTGGTGTTTTGCGGGTACTATTTAATGAAGCTGCCAGTTGAGGACTTCTGAGGCGTCTGTTTTTCAAACTAGACACTCTAATGTACTTATCCTCTTGCTCAGTTGTGCACCAGGGCCTCCCACTCCATTTTCTATTCTAGTTAGAGACAGTTTGCTCTGATCTGTGAAGGGAGTAGTACGAGATCTTCTGTTTCTTGGCAATTTCTCGCATGGAATAGCCTTCATTTCTCAGAACAAGAATAGACTGACGAGTTTCAGAAGAAAGTTCTTTGTTTCTGGCCATGTTTGAGCCTGTAATCGAACCCACGAATGCTGATGTTCCAGATACTCAACTATTCTGAAGAAGGCCAGTTTTATTGCTTCTTTAATCAGAACAACAGTTTTCAGCTGTGCTAACACAATTGCAAAAGTGTTTTCTAATGATCAATTAGCCTTTTAAAATGATAAACTTGGATTAGCTAACACAACGTGCCATTGGAACACAGGAGTGATGGTTGCTGATAATGGGCCTATGTACGCCTATATTCCATTTCAAAATCAGTTGTTTCCAGCTACAATAGTCATTTACAACATTTAAATGTCTACACTGTATTTCTGATCAATTTGATATTATTTTAATGGACAAAAAGTGTTTTTCTTAAAAAAAAAAAGACATTTCTAAGTGACCCCAAACTTTTGAATGGTAGTGTACATCATTGGTTCAAATACAATTTGAAATCTGTATTATACTTTGAGTATGTATTTGAAGCTGCCTGTAGTGCTAGACATGCAGGGTTTACCATTTTGGGACTATTGTTTTGTTAAGCCAGACAAGCTCAATCAAGCACAGATAACATATTGGAAGTGATTTTAAATAGTAGGCTACTTAAACCCAGGTCTAAATGAGGGGCAATCATCATTACGGCGTGGCCTTCAGGTTCAGGAGAAGACAGTGTTTCCACTGAGAACATCCCAGGCCCTCGAACACTGCCTGTAATTCTGGTCAGTGATAGGGGTCATAAATCATTAGCAGTGCTCTCATATGTACCATCGCTGGCAGCAGGATCAGAAGGAGCAAATGGCTGCAGCACAGGACACATGATTGGGGAATGGGCTGGTTTTATGAAAGGTGTCTTCATGCTGACAGGTTGATTTAGTAGGGTACCTTTGATTCAACGTCCTTGTGGCAATATTGTCATTACATCTATACGGACACAGAATGTGAGTACAGCACATGGCCAGGAAACTGAAAGAAGATATTGCATTTGATTAAAGTATTGAAAGTGTATATCCCCATTTAGCTGTTGCGAAAGCAGCAGCTGCTCTTCCTGGGGTCCACATGAAACATGACATAATACAGAACTTTAATAGACAAGAACAGCTCAAGGACAGAACTACATCAATTTTTAATAAGTCACACGTAGCCTACATATCAATACATAGACACAAACTATCTAGGTCAAATTGTTGTGCCATGTGGTGTTGCATTATCTGTTTTTTGAAACCAGGTTTGCTTTCATTTGGAAAATGAGATGGAACGGAGTTTCATGCAATAATGGCTCTGTATAATACTGTACGCTTTCTTGACTATGTTCTGGATTTGTGGAAAGACCCCTGGTGGGATGTCTGGTGGGCTCGTAGCATTATTCTGTTTCCAAGTTATTCATCATGTAAAAAAACTGCAAATATTGTGGAGGGCCACTTCCACATAAAGCTGATACCCAGATCTCATGTCAGGTTGACCTCTTGGGGATTTCCTCTCTGCTCGAACAGCAAAGGGTTTTCAATAAGCACCACATTGCATTCGGAAAGTATTCCGACCCCATTACTTTTTCCACATTTTGTTACGTTACAGCCTTATTCAAAAATTGATGAAATTGTTTTTCTCATCAATCTACACACAATACCCCATAATGACGATGCAAAGACTTGACATTTTTGCAAATGTATATTTAAAAAAAATGAAATATGACATTTACATAAGTCATCAGACCCTTTACTCAGTACTTTGTTAAAGCGCCTTTGGCAGCAATTACAGCTTCAAGTCTGCTTGGGTATGATGTTACAAGCTTGGCATACCTGTATTTGGGGAGTTTCTCACATTCTTCTCAGCAGATTCTCTCAAGCTCTGTCAGGTTGGATGGGGAGCGTCGCTGCACAGCTATTTTCAGGTCTCTCCAGAGATGTTTGATCGGGTTCAAGTCCGGGCTCTGGCTGGGCCACTCAAGGACATTCAGAGACTTGTCCCGAAGCCATTCATGTGTTGTCTTGGCTGTGTGCTTAGGGTCATTGTCCTGTTGGAAGGTGAACCCTCGCCCCAGTCTGAGGTCCTGAGCACACTGGAGCAGGTTTTCATCAAGGATCTCTCTCTGTACTTTGCTCCGTTCATCTTTCCCCTAGTCTCCCAGTCCCTGCCGCTGAAAAACATCCACACAGCATGATGATGCTGCCACCACCATGCTTCACCGTAATGATGGTGTCACGTAGTGACATGACATTTGGCATTCAGGCCAAAGGGTCAATCTTGGTTTCATCAGACCAGAGAATCTTGTTTCTCATAGTCTGAGAGTCTTTAGGTGCCTTTTGGCAAACTCCAAGCGGGCTGTCATGTGCCTTTTTACTATGGAGTGGCTTCCATAAAAGCCTGACTGGTAGAGTGCTGCAGAGATGGTTGTCCTTCTAGAAGGTTCTCTCATCTCCACAGAGGAACTCTGGAGCTCTGTCAGAGTGACTATCGGGTTCTTGTTCACCTCCCTGACCAAGGCTCTTCTCCCCCGATTGCTCAGTTTGGCTGGGCAGCCAGCTCTAGGAAGAGTTTTGATGATTCCAAACTTCTTCCATTTAAGAATGATGGTGCAGAATTGTTTTGGTACCCTTCCCCAGATCTGTGCCTCGACACTCCTGTCTAGGAGCTCTACGGACAATTCCATCGACCTCATGGCTTGGTTTTTGTTCTGACATGCACTGTTAACTCTTGGACCTTTTATATAGAGGTGTATGCCTTTCCAAATCATGTCCAATCAATTGAATTTACCACAGGTGGACTCTAATCAAGTTGTAGAAACATCTCAAGGATGATCAAGGATTAGCCTTCCCTGTAGCTCAGTTGGTAGAGCATGGTGTTTGCAACACCAGGGTTGTGGGTTCGATTCCCACGGGGGGCCAGCACAGGAAAAAAAAAATGTATGAAATGTATGCATTCACTACTGTAAGTTGCTCTGGATAAGAGCGTCTGCTAAATGACTAAATGTAAATGATCAATGGAAACCGGATGCACCTGAGCTCAATTTCGAGTCTCATAGCAAAGTGTCTAAATACTTTACTGAATACATAAGTTATTTATTTATTTATTTTTGCAAACATTTCTAAAGACTTGTTTTCACTTTGTCATCATGGGGTATTGTGTGTAGATTGAGGAAAATTTTTTATTTAATTCATTTTAGCACAAGGCTGTAACGTAACAAAATATGGAAAAAATCAAGGGGTCTTAGTACATTCCAAATGCACTGTAGCTACTTGACTGCATATGAGGAACAGGATGTATTTTTGTGGATCTCTTCCATCTCTGACACCCTTCTCTCCTGTCCTTAGGAGGATCTGATGGTTCACGACTCTACGACGGCGTGTGGCGCTACAACTCCAGCGTCAATGAGTGGACCGAGGTGTCGCCCATGCTGAAAGCCCGGGAGTACCACAGTTCCTGTGTCCTCAAGGGCCAGCTGTACGTGGTGGCGCCAGACAGCACGGAGCGCTACGACCATGCGCTGGACTGCTGGGAGGCCCTGCCCCCCATGCTGCACGCCATGGACAACTGTTCCACCACCACCTGCAGGGGGCGCCTTTACGCCATTGGCTCCATGACCACCACGGGGGAGGATAACATGGCCATCCAGTGCTATGATTCGGAAGCCAATCGATGGACCCTAGTCAACTGTGGCGAGCTGCCGCCATGGTCCTTCGCTCCCAAAACGGTCACTCTCAATGGGCTCATATACTTTGTCAGGTGAGGAGAATATGGACAGGAATGTGCGACTGTATAAAAAAAAAAAACGTTTTTAATCTCAATGGGATCAACTTTATAACAGTTGGATGAGATTTCTTTTAAATAACTCTACATAATGTGGTATTACATACAGGTCAATTATTCTGTTCTAATGTTAAAAAAAACTGCCTATCATCAGCAAACAGACAAAAGGAGGATGAATGGTATATGATTTTGGCTAGGCGTGACATTTCTCACTGTAGATTCTTGCGTTCTAGGGATGACTCGGCAGAGGTCGACGTCTATAACCCTCAGAAGAATGGATGGGACAAGATCAGCCCCATGACACAGGTATGTGACACACTCGAGGTGTTAAGTCTTATGGCTTGACCCACTTTTTACATCAGCCTTGACAATAGTATTTCTTATCAAAATATGTAATGCATGTGTATCTGTAATTGCAGACTACACAAGTTTTGTTTTAAGATTGGCGTATTCTCAACTGATAATCACATTTTTTCTCCTTCAGGTCCATGTAGGAGGCAGTGTGGCAGCGCTGGGCGGTCGTCTCTTCGTGTCTGGTGGCTATGACAACACGTTTGAGCTGTCTGACGTGGTGGAAGCTTACGACCCCTCAACCCGTACCTGGACCCCCACGGGCCGCCTGCCCCAGCCCACCTTCTGGCATGGTAGCGTCAGTATCTTCCGCCAGTTCATGCCCGCCGTATCCAACACTTTCGAACCCATCGACCTGCCCGAGGCCAACTCCATCCACCTGCACCGACACCACCGCAATCAGGCCCTGCACAACCACAACCTCAATCTCAACCAGAACCACGACGTCAACCCAGTGTAACACACTACATGGACTAATGGTTCAGGGGATATCATCCTGACTGTTTCAGCCATTAGTGCCATTTTAGGTTTACTGTGAAAACATACACCTCATTATGATACTACAGACAGACGGTAGAAAAACGTTATAGTGCACTCTGCTTATAGTGAATGCGGTTATAGTGATTAACTGCTTATAATGATCAAATGCATAGATGCATGGATGAGATCACTATAGGACTGTCATTACATTACACTGTGCCCCTTCTGTGACAGAGCATGTGTGCAGTTGTGTCATCCCCATGTTATTTACTTGCCTGCCACTCTGTCAAAACTCACGATCAGTTTGCCTATTATTGACTGGACTAATAGACTGGCTGGGTATGAAGGTCTCATGTTGGGGAAAGCACAAGCTGCCCATACATGGGCATCTAGGGCAGGCAGTAGTAGTGTTTCGTCTTGATTACGGTTATATCATTTTCTTTTTACATAATCAAGTAACTATGGAGCTGTTTTCCACTTTTCGGTTGTTTAAAGTGAGAGCCAACATCATCCTTCAGAATCAATAGCATGAGCCCATACATTCCAAAAGCCAACACAACCACAAAAAGGTTTTTGAGCACTAAACCAGATTTGATAACCGTTGAGAGATGTATCTGGAGATTTGTCCAGAGCTATACTGCTAGGAACCTGTTATGGAACCATAGGGTGGAATCAGAACATGGTTGCATATGATGCGACTGGGCTGATGGATTCCGTAGATGAGTTCTCATTCTATTTCTATATCCCTGTTTTATACCTGGTGCTAACATGGGTCCTTTGTCCTGATCTTGTCTACATTCTGATTGTGCAAACATTTCATGAAACATGTCTACACATGGTATTAAAATGTCTGTTATTCGTCCAGGGCAGCAGGTAGCCTAGAGGTTAAGAGCATTGGGCCAGTAACTGAAAGGTCACTTTTTCAAATCCCTGAGCTGGCAAAGTGGAAAAATCTGCTTTTCTGCCCTTGAGCAAGGCACCAACAATAACAACTGCTCCCCAGGCGCCTTGAACGTTAAGGCAGCTCCTCTCTGATTCAGAGGAGTTGGGTTAAATGCGTACGACACATTTCGGTTGAATGCATTCAGTTGTGCGACTGACTAGGTGTCACCTTTCCCACTGTGTCGGCATTGTGACCAGATTTCCTGGTCCCTTCCTTTTTATACAAATTATTTCATAGCTATTCTTTCAAAATAATATTGATTTATTGTAAGACATGTTGATCTAATCAGTTAATGGTCCCACCTGTCAATGATTTTAGAGGGCGGAATAATTATTATATAAATGGTTTCTCTGTCCAGATCTGTCTAGACTTGTAAGATATCCAGACACAATGCGTGTCTGACTACATCTGGAGGTAGGCAGGATGATCAGATCACAATGTGTCTTTTGATTATCTACACCTGTCTAAAAATGTGGGCACAATCAGAATGTGGACAAGATCAGGACAAAGGATGCAGGTATAAATGGGGCTAATGACAATATTTTATCAGATGCTGATCACCATTTTCCTCTCCCTCATCCGGACTGTGTTTCAGATTTTGTTGGCATGAATACCAATCTAGCCTGCATGAATTACTGGTCATATATTTTCTTTGAAGATTGCCTTCATTATAGATGCTTTATTTTATTAGAATGGTTTAATTTTATTTATGAAAATGTATATGTTTTTGTAGTGTTATTTCTGATTATGTTACAGTTTTTTCTATTGCAACAGGAGGCACAGGTACATATGAAAATAGATCATGGTAAAACAACCACTGTCAACTGGAAGTAATAACACATTCTCAGCTTATTTCTGTAACATTGTTTGACTAAAGTCATTTTTAGTATTGTTTACTTACATTAATGCTATTCTGTTTTTTTGTGTTTTCTTAGTTTTCATACAAGTTGTTTGTGTTCAAACATTTTGGGGTTGGTATACTGTAGTGATGATGTCCTTACAGTGAGTGTTATCACAATAAAACTGCAGGCAGGACTGTTACTTCATTCTGTTTACCGCTTGACTTGATGATGCAAGACAATCCCATTCATTTACATTCACTTCTCACAAACTGACCTATTGGCTTGATTTGTCTCATCACTGATGTAGTGTAAAAACAAACTTAATAAAAACCTTAAAATACATAACCTTTTATTTATCAAGGTGAGACAAGAACAAATTCTAATTTACAATGATGGCCTGGCCAGTGACGACTGGAAGCAGCCTAAGACGAGTTGTAGTTCATTGTCAGACCCCATGCACAGGCAAGATAAATATGAAGTCCACAGAGTAGGGAAATGTCTTGAGGGGTTTCATAGTCTACTGGGCTGAGTAGGAGGCTTCCACTGGGTGAGGTCCTTCTGTACAGTGCAACTCTCCAAGTGTGCCATTCATTTAGACAAACATGGCTACTACAATACCCACTGTGCCGGGCACACCACGGCATTTCAACGCAGATAATTGTATAATTGGTTGATAACGTTGATCAATGACATTACAACCTATATTCACCCAGTCTGAAAGACAGCCAAAAGTTAGTTGGAATTTCCAATGTATTATCACTATGCTTTCAACCATCTATAAGCACCACCAAATTCCAATGGAAAAACAATGTCTGATTTTTAGTTTAGCTGTCACCCAAATGTCCATCACTATGCTTTCAACCATTTAAAAGCACATGTCAGATTTTCTGTTTATTTATACAACAGATTGGGTTATCATCTAATAGCAGAACCAAATGACCTAGATTGCAGTTGAGATTACATTAAAAGTACATGGCGCAAGTGATCAATGCTGTTCAAGATTCTGGCAGATTATTACAGCAATTGTGAACATCCCCACAGACCCGTGACTGGCCTATGCATGCTACAGGTAACTAACAAAATAAACACCAACATAAAGTGTCTTAATAGGGAGTTGGGACACCACAAGCCAGAACAGCTTCAAGGCATCTTGGCAGAGATTCTACAAGTGTCTGGAACTCTATTGGAGGGATGTGACACCATTATTCCCTGAAAATTCCATAATTTGGTGTTTTGTTCATGGTGGTGGAAAACCCTTTTTCAGGCGCCGATTCAGAATCTCCCATAATTAATCAATTGGGTTGAGATCTGGTGACTGAGACGCCCGTGGCATATGGTTTACATAGTTTTCATGCTCATCAAACTGGTCAGTGACCACTTGTGCCCTGTGGATGGTGCCATTGTCCTTCTATGGGGGCATAGCCATGGGAGCCAAAATAATAGCCTGCCCAGCATTTTTATACATGACTCTAAGCATGATGGCATGTTAATTGCTTAATTAACTCAGGAAGCACACGTACCTTCATTAACTCAAGTGTTTCCATTAGTTTGGCAGTTATCTGCATCATGAAAATGCATGCTTTATATGATTACATAAGAAGAAATGTAAAGTTACACTAACCTCAAAATGTGGCCATGGATGTGTTACTAATTTGAATGTTACATTATTTTGTAAAATGTTCTTAACTTTAGGCTATTTACTGTATTAGAAAAGTGATATTGAATTGTGTTTGGTTGAAAATGCAACAAAATGTCAACATTTGAAGGAGATTTATCTTCTGCTTGGATAGTTCCATCTGTGCTGACTTAGTCTGGCATTAATTCCAGTTTGTCTACAAATTAATTAATGACTTCGATAGCAACAGTGAATCTATTTAGATCTCTTAACAATCATTCTCTAGATAGCGCATTGGTAATAGTCAGTGACAGATATCATAGCTAAGCAGGGCTAGGCTTGGTTAAAACCCTGGATGGGAGACTAAAGGGTAACTAGTGCAGGGGTCCTCAAACTTTTGGGCTTGGTGGGCCAAAGTATAATCTGAATGGTGGGCTGAACAAATAGACATAATTTATTTAGAAATATAACAATTTAAACAATCGCTTTTTAGGGTCTTAAAACAATTGCTTTTTTGTAATCATATAAATACATTTCAAACATTAACCAAATTGTAGCCATATAACTTGACACCTAACAACACATTCTGATTGCCAGCATTAAACATGTATTACTTTCTATGTTCATAACGCTAATAACTTGGAAATGTGCAGGGCCCTAGCATTTTGGGGGCCCCAAGAAAGATTTTTACCCATCTCAAAGGCAAAACATTTTAGTGGCCACCCTCTTGGCGTGCAGAGAGAAAAATGTGCTACTTTAAAGTTAATGTCCTGCAATTCGACACATTTTCCTTGGGGCGTGGAGAAAATGTTGCAGTTTTAAAGCAGACTTTCTGCAATTCTACAATTTTTTTTCATGGGGCAGAAATAACAGTTTGCCATTTTAAAACTAATTGAATGCAAAACTAATTGAATGCAATTCTACTCATTTTGCCATGGGATGGAGAGAAAATGTAGCAATTTTTATGTGAATTCCCTGTATGTTCTTATGATATCTGTGTGAGAGTGACTAACAAAATCAATGGGGGCCCCTTGGAGGTCAGGGCCCCTGGGCACGTGCCTTGGGTGTCCGGTCAGTAACTCGGCCATGATTACAACAAAATTTAGATAGCTGGCTAGACTGACTTACCTAGCAATCTATAAAATGTTAGCTGACATGGGCTAATTGATTGACCGTCAGTGACTGACATAGCAAGAGGAAAACTATTGAAATTGCACATTTTGTATTCTACTATGCTATCTCTAAACAGTAAGTTGAGACCCCGACTGACTTCGTAAAAAATAAATAAATAAATTCAAATTTTTAAAAAACAAGCCCCAGTTTGGTCAGCCCTGCTGTAGATAGATTCTCCACTAGGTGCTGCCTAGCCTGTTTCTTTTTCCTGATAGTGGACATAACGTTGAAGATCTGACGTTGTTTCAAAAGGTACAAATTCAACATATTTTATACAAGGTTTGTCTATGTTGAAATTTGGTTACTATGATGACATAATCCTGTGGTTGAAATTTCACCCTCAAAACAACAGTTAATTACTTTTTCAAATCCCATGTATTTTCCCAAGTAGATTCCACGTCATAATACGTTGCCTGTCCCGTCCTCAGGCCTTGCTCTTAGCAGGAGGATCCTCCCGTATGTTCTTTCAGATCCACCGTGGTCTCAGGGATGGGGAAGTCGCCTGCTACCAGGAGAGTCTGGTCCATCACATCTGTCACAATGAAACCATGCCCCACCACACCCAAACCCTGGGAGGAGAGCACCTCCACCTGGCCATGTCCCTGTCCCACCCCAACCTGGGGAAAGCCCACCTGGCCATGGGTAAGGCCCACTTCTACCTGGCCTACCACACCTTGGCTCCGGGTTAAGCCTACCTCCAACTGGCCTGGCCCATGCCCCACAACAGCCTGGTTAAAGCCCACCACCATCTGCCCTTGGCTGGACACCACCTCCTCCACCAGGGGCTGGATAACCAACCTGAGGATGTCACTGGTTCCTGGTACAGTTCCAGGTCCAGACACACTGAGTCCAGGTCCAAAGACAGGAAGAGGGACACTGGGTCCAGAGACAGGTGCCAGCCCCTTCTCAGTGGGTGGTGTTGGTGAGGGGCTAGTCTCATCCTCCTCCTGCGACCCCTCATCCTTTACTATCAGGTTCCGTAGCTTCCTCTCCCGCGGGTTGTAGTTCTCTGTACGGTTGTGGACCTGAATATGACGTCGTAAGTGGGCCTGGAGGAAAAGAGGAGAGACTTCCGTATTCAATTCAAATTTTATACAGCTTAATTTATCCCCTCAGTGGCTGGGTGAGCATTAAACATGCATGGAAATTTGAGGAACCAAGCTAGCACACTGGAAATGCATGGCTTACCTGTCTGGTGAACTTGTAGCCACATTTTTCGCACTCAAACTTCCTCATGCCCTGATGGCGACGCACATGGACGCGGAGCTGCTCGATGGCTGGAGGATTTAACAAACAAGACAATAAGAAAACACACAGTAAACTTGTTTTGCTGCATTTTGTTCAACTAAAGTCAGGGTTGAATCTTTTCAGGAAGAAATCTACTGATTAGATTAAAACATGACAGAAAATATTATTTCAACTGAAAAGGTAGTATCATCAGTGATGCCACAATCTCTTGTCAACCATGACAGTTCCTCTCTCACCCTTGAAGGTCTTGCCACATATCTTACAGCAGTGAGGGCGGTCGTCCTGGTGCTTGCTGGCGACATGGCGGAGCATCGGGCCCTTCTCTGTGAAGCGCTGGTTACAGAACTCACAGCTATAAGGCCGCTCTCCCGTGTGGGTGCGATGGTGCTTGTCAAGACTGGCTGGAATGACATACAAACACACACACACAGGCATCGGCACAAGCACAATGTTAAAGCGTTGGAATAGGCAGTGTGAGAGCTCACTGGATGTTAATGTGAGAGTTTATGTGTTAGTCTGAGACAGAGAGTGTGTTTACTCTAGCTAAATGATAACTATGAGACTAAATCATACTCTATGACCTGTGCAACTATGTTCGTTGTTAGAAATGGGTGTGTCCTGCTACGGTATCTGCAGGGCCTAGTGAGAGGACGGCAGTTCTTACCCTGTGTCCGGAAGGTCTTCCCACAGAGGTGGCACTGATAGGGCTTCTCTCCAGTGTGAACGCGCAGGTGCATGTTGAGGTTGGCCTTCTGGGTAAACGCATGGTTGCAGTACTCACACACAAATGGACGCTCGTTTCTGAGAAAGTGAGACAAACAAACAGGGACATCCCATTATTCGATGCATTACGTCACATTATACGACAGTAGGCTATATCGGTTCAGTCAAACAGCCTAGGTCCCCCACGGTAACAAACTCCTCACCCACTACCATGCCCAGTCTCAGCCCCACCTGTGAATGGCTTTGATGTGCATCTGCAGGCCGTTTCGGCTGGAGGCTCGATGGCCACACTCTTCACACACAAAGAGCTTCTCGCCTCGATGCTTGGACGCCTCATGCAGACGCACCTCCGTTTTAGACAGGTAGGCTTTGCTGCACAGAGAGCACTGTGGGAAATATTAGTCACAGGTTAGACGTTGAACAGCAAGCAAGCAGTCATAAATCATAAATCAATAATGCAGAAGCAAAAAAGGTTTGAATACAGGAAAAGGCCGACCAATTAACACAAAGGAGAGAGAGAAAACTTACTGCATGTGGTTTGGGTGCGCCGTGGATTTTGATTTCGTGATTTCTCAAATCTTTTTTACGCATAAACTGTTCCGAGCATGACGTACACTGAAATAGATACAAGATCAGCGATAATTTGTCAATATGAGTTTGATACAAAGCACACCAGAGAGAGAGAGAAGTCTTCAAATGTAAATTAATGACATGTTCACCAGGGTTGGGGTCAATTTGGAATATATTAATTCAATTCAAACAATTCATTTTAAATTGGCCACAACCCAAAGGAAGCAGAATTTGAATTGAATTTGAATTGGGGGAAGTATAATTTAATTCAAATCAATTCAAACTATTTCAACTGAGATGTGAAACATGAAAGTCTAATTCATTTGACAAATGTTTATCAAAAGGATATGCCACTTAATTAATGCAAAGAATACACATACCATTTAAATATTAGTTCGATTATTTTTTTTTTTTACACGAGATTTTAGATTGTTCCCTTTCATATTGCAGTGTTTGATCTAATGTAATCTGGGAAATGTATTTTAGTTCTGATATTTAAAAACAAATGTACAATTGTTTTAGGAGAATGAGTTTTACAAATGGAAATATTTCAACCTTATGCTACATGGTATTGGTAAACATACAGTACATGATGTCAAAATAGTCATTACTATGGTGATGTGTAGAACAAATCATTTGAATTTCATTGAATAAAATTCTACTTCCTTTAATTCAAATTCAATTCAAATTATGCTTCCTGTGGTGTGTGGCCGGTTGGAATTAAAGAGCAATTCGCAACTCAATTCAGACTTGACCCCAACCCTGATGTTCACTGTCCTGTGGGCGTGTTCAAGGGTGTGAGGTGGTAGGTGCTGGACCTTATTGGGCATTTCCCCTGTATGGGAGACAGTGTGCAGACGTAGATCCACCACTCTGTCAAATGACATGGGGCATTGAAGACAGTTGTGCACCTGTAGTAACAACAAGAATACACACATACAGTGCACGAGGGAAAATGTAAGGTATTGTATAATTTAGGGCACACAGTGTCAAAATGTTTTACAACCGAAAACAAAAAAATAAGCATTTCTTATTGGACAAGTCATGGTAGTCCCTCCCCTTTATGCTCACTTTTCTTCCTTTTGATGACTAGCGGACATTACTTTAGTCCTGCTGATCACTCACCGCTTTTACTTTTTCATCACATTTGCAGTTCCGGGCCTGGTGGTCCATCAGATTCTCCTTCCTGTAGTACCTCTTCCCACACTTAGAGCATGCAAAGGGCTTCTCACCCGTATGACGCCTGGTGAACAGTGGAAGAACATAAATAACACACCAACACTAGTCACTCAATAATACCAGTCTTTTTCATTATTCAGGTCTCTCTTGCAAGATATTTTTATCTCAACAGGACCAACCTTTAAAAACAAAGATTGTATAATAAAGTCAGAATCAATGCAAAGTCAATGCAATGTGATAGCAGTGAGTTGCATACCTGTTGTGTACTTTGAGATAGTATTTGCTGAGGAAGGTCTTATTGCAGGTGGGGCACTGAACAGAGCCCTTTTTGGAGCCCTTGGCCGCCTCCTCACTGTTCTCTTTATTTACAGCTTTACCTGGTCCTTTACGTCTGCCTTTGGGGCTGGAGGTGGTAGTCGGTAGGGCATGGGGCACATACTCTTCATCAGTGTCCTCATCCATCACCTCCATCAAACCATCATCATCGTCATCATCATCATGAGGCTGCAAATGAGAATTAGCTTTATAGCTAACATCTGGTACAATGGCAGTGACCATGTCCGTTACCTGCGAAATAAACAAACACAATGAATCATCATCTCTATTGTCATTCATCACATCTTCTGACCCATCCACCTGTAACTGGGAGACACAATATTTCATGCATATTTCATGCATTATCCATCATATTGTAGCTATAGCCTAAGCACTTGCAGTAAGGTATAGGCCTACTGCAGGGGTCGGCAACAGGCGGCCCGCGGGCCAAAACCGGCTCATGAGTGATTTTCTTTGGCCCCCAATGTTTTTAGTAAATTATTAAAACTTTTTTTTGGGGGGGGACACACCAGGAATTCAGCCAAAAAATATATCTAATTTAGGAAATCTGTTCCCAAGTATTCCCACGAATAAAAAAAAAAAGAGACGTGATTGTGTCTTAATGAAACAAGGTATGAAATTCTTTTCAAATACAATCTATTTTTGGGCATAGTTTGGCCAATTTGCAGTGTACAAATTCTTATAAATATGTTCCGGTCCCCCAACCATTTGCTCTGACAAAAATCGGCCATTGGCTAAATCTAGTTGCCTATCCCTGGCCTACTTTATAGTTCTAGTATAAAATCTACAAATCTGTAGGAACATACCCTCCTAATATATTCTTACGTTAACACTTCAGGATAAGGTTACGTATTCTAGCCTACCTCTGTTGTATCTGTAGGCTGAGGGAGGCTTTGTCCCTCGTCCTCAGCCCCATCACTTTTATCCATTAGGCTGATAACTAGTTGTGGTGTTCCCCTGTTGGTGGTCCCCTGGGGCAGGAGCTGCGGCCTGGGGCCCTCTCCAAGCAGCCTTCTGGAGACCTTCACCTTACGCCCAGAGCGAGTTGTGGTGGTGGTTGCTTCTGGAGGATCCTTCTTACTTGAGCAGCTACTAGGGGTTTGGGATTTTTTGGGCCTCCCTCTTTTTTGGGGGACCTTGGTTTCCGTAGAAGTTACAGGTGGGATTAGGCCATCATCTTCACCCAGAAGATCTTTAGACTGAGGTTCTTCTGGAGAGACTGTCCCTTCTGTGGCGAACTGCTGACAGAGGGTGAGCGCATCTGGTACACAGAGGCTGTCTGCAGCCTGTTGCACATTGTCCAGATTCAGAGAGTCAAGCTTCAACTTCCCTGTGTAGAAAAAGTCTAGAAGTAGTTCCAGGCCGTCAGTGGGGCACTCCTTTGGGAGGGAGACCTCCTTAACCATGGTAGTGGTTGGCTCAGATTCCTGGAAAAGCTTACTAAAACAGGCCAGGATGTTGCGATGGGCATTGTACACCCTCCCATCTCCTCCTACAGTCAGCTTGGCATCACAGAACCATCCAAGACCCCTCTGCTCATTCAGAAAAGACAACACCCGTTGGGCATGGGTGCTGCTCACCTGTGTAAGCATCTCTCACCCTTGACAGTAGATTGCTGCTTCTCAAGGGACACTGGATTCAGTGTCATGGAGTTGCTTGAAAGAATCAGAAAACAGATGACAATTGAAGAAATGAATAGAAAATAGGCTACTGTCTGTAACTTCTATTAATATCATTAGGCTATTAGTATTCTTGCTATCTTAAGTCTTAACTACAGCATCATCAGTCATTTGTCATGCATAGTCCAGACTTCAGATGCATTATTAGCAAGATATTCACTTAAACCTGGTATGGGACATTTGCACAAGGGGTTGAGTAGTACTAAATATGCCAACACATATGAGATAATAATACTGAAATAAATAGAATTTGTTTAAGATTAGACAAATGTATTACACAGAAATTATTAGTAGGTAGGCCCCTAACTAGCTACGCACCTCGACGTTTCTGACATTATACAGACGCTCCCTAAGCTTTCATCTGTTCAGTAGAAACCACAGAGACGGGATTTACCTTTGCAGGATGCTGGCAATCGTGTCACTGCTATCGGTTGTTGGAATGGTGCATTGCATTAATATAATTTATAAACAGTTATTTTGACTAACGTATCAAGAACATGTATTGCGTTATGTCTCGTCCAGGCCAGGCGGTAGGGACCGGATGTGACGGTTAGGCTAGCATCATGCAAGCGAGCTAGCTAACCATAAATACACGCTTTGCAATTGAATGGTGGGTAGCATGCTAACATCACTTTCAAATTACACGATTGTGTAGTTATATAATTGCATTATTTGGGGATCGACTAACTAATGATATTTCGAGCTAATGTTCTCTTTGGTGGATGCATGGTTAGCTGTCTACGCTAGCAGCTAGCTACGCGAACAACTGAGCATGCGTGAACTCCGTGAAGGTATTTACTGTCCATCCTATTTTATCGATAACCCCACCCCCCAAATTAATTGGGCAGTCTAGCCTGAGCTACAGTTAATATTTTGTATCCAGGTTGTGTTCATTTAATAAATGCCTATTTTAGGTATCTATAACTAATATAAGGTAGGTAACTACAAAACGAGCTTGCTAACTTTGAAGTAAACGCTGTAACCGCCGCTGTGGGATACCGGTTGGCCAATTATTACTCAGAATGGCGTCTGGCTGGCTCACATGGTGAAACCACTACGCGATCTAGCTAACAGTATACCGTAGCAATGTGCCAACACGATTTTTATTCGTTCGCTATAGAGGTCCTCCAAGCATATTTTTGAGAAGCTACGGAGAGGTACTGCTTGGTATCCAACCTTCGTCTTGCCGATCGTGGTATATGCTCTCCAATACAACACAAGTAATGTTTGTTGGCAAGCTAACTAATGTAACAAAAGCTATCTTAGCTAGCTAACCAGAGATACATTGACATCAATGTAGTATTGGGCAGCAACTGTGTTCATTCACCTTAGCGAAGAGAAGTTCAATTTGTTACTACTAGTAGTTAGGTGAGCTGAGTTAGCTAGGTAAATTATCTGTAGCTAGCTAACGTTTTATCTATTTACACCAACGTTAGTTAGCTAGCTAACAACAATCAATCTTAACTTGCCTGCTAGTATAGTATGTACAGATGGCTAGATCGATGCTTGCCCATTGCATTAGTCGTGTTCATTTTGTACTATTCTCTCTCCAGGGTTCCCCACCTTACATCTTACTTACAAAGGGAAAGCCATTAATAACCATGAAAGTGCAGAAATCTCTCCCCAAAACCAAGCAGACGTCCAAGAGGCAACAATGTAATGACAAGTGGTTCAAGTCCAACAGAATTCCCAAAAACTCAGACTCTTCAAACCTCAGCCCAAGCACAGCCATGGCCAAGCTAGAGCACCGCGCATCTAACCTTAGAAAGGACAAGCCTAACCTGAAGAGACTGAAGAAGAAGGCCATGACTGTGTCCTTCAGACAGGTCAAGACTCCGGCTACCATGGAGAGGACCCCCTCTCGTCCCCTGACCAACGGCGGAGCAGGTCGACCAGAGCAGGGCAGTGACTCAGACGAGTCCCAGGACTGGAGCTCCTTTGCCGAGTCTGTTTTACATCAAAATGGTGGTGGAGAGAGTATGGAGGACCAGGAGAGTTTTGTCTCAGCCAAAGCTGCGCCTGGCAGGATAGAGGAGGAGGCTTTTGTTCACTGTGCAGAGCGAGACTACATCCATAATCGCACAGTGCTGGTCATGCAACAGGGTCAGGTACTTGCGCAGTATTTTCAGCTACACTTTTTACTTTTCAGTGGCAACTACACTCCCCGCTATAAGCTACTTCCTGTGTGCTTTCACTAATGCCTCCTGCTAGAGTTTTGTCTCTTATAAATGGTATTATTAATTTAGTCCATGCTGTGTGGATTAAAGTTATTCTAAGTCACCCTGATCTCTTTCCCCTGCAGACCCTGTGTTTTAGGGGGAAGTGCCTTCTGTCATGTCTGTACGGTCGGGTGGAGGTGCATGGTTTCACCCTTGAGGAGGGTCAGCAGTCCTACCCACTTTTTTCCCCTTCCTCACATTGCCCCCTCACCGTCACAGCACTGGGGGATTCCCCTAACCCCAGCAAGACCAAGAAAGCGGGCCGTCTAGAGGCCAAAGCCATTGTCCGCAAGTACCTCTCTGCAGGTAAGGAGAGCCTTTGAATGAGACCATCCACCCTTTAAATAATTTGCATGACACTATCCTCAGCTGCCTTCTTTTTGTGATTTGTTTCCAATTATAGGCCTAGTTAGATCACCCTTGAGGGAGTAAATTGTTGGTTTGAGTTTGAAGCAACCTTACAAACGAGCAGCATTTAATCTCTATTTTCTGTGTTCTGTTTAGAGACATGTAAAAGGTTGTTGAGTGAAGTAGATTCCGACTCCTGTGTGATCCTGCTGGAGCCCCTGGACACCCCTCTGACACGCTTCCTCAACAGTTTCCCAGACCTCAAAGAGCTGTTTGGACTCAGTTCGGTGGGTTGACTCTGATAATCCGATGTCATCCATCTACAGCATGTTACTACTGGCCTTTTCATAAAGACTTTTTATTGTACCGACCTCTTCTTTTGTAGAGTTACTGTAAGGCACGTTTTCACAACTACTGATGTAAAAATGGCTTTATAAATGCATTTGATTTATTTGAATGATAGAGGGACATCCGAGACAGTTCGGCGATGCTGGACACTCCGCTCTCTGGCCTTGGCATAACCCCACTGCGGAAAACAGCTGGTGGCATGGTTATGTCACAGACCTACAGGGAGGCACTCAACGGCCTGGTTAACGCCTGTGCAGGTAAACACACACACACACAGCCCTGCTATCTTAAAGAGGAACCCAAAAAACCGACTTATTTGGTTGAAAAAGATCTACGTGGCATCAGTGTTATTTAGAAACACTTATTCTAGTGCCAACATTGACTACAAAGGGTAAATAGTATACTTTTGGTTGTAAAGTCAGTATCTTCCAAAAGGGAGATTTGTGACATTTAGGGGAAACTATTACACTCCTAAATCCTTGGATATTTGAGGGTTGTGTTTTGATTTCAATCGTGCCCAGTCTTGTGCACTAACACGGGATGGTAATGCCTAGGGAGTATTGTCATGCACGGCGAACCGGTTGCGCCCAGTGCGCTCTATCCAATCATAGCAGCAGACTCAACCTACAGTAAACCCATTAGCATGCACCGCCTCGGACTTGTTTACGTGAGACAACAATACATACATCGTTGCCAATGTTATGTTGAAAGAACGAGACTCTGTGTTTATCAAGGTCTTGGGTTTTTTCCAACTCAAACATCCTCACATTCGTGAGCTAACGTTAGCATCACAAACACAACTGTCATCAAAGACACTGATACAGGAAATCCTCTGAGCTTGGTATTCTTGACCAATCACGTTCATATGCTGTGTCACCAGGCCGCGTTCAGCAGGACACAATCTTTGGGAACGTTCAAATAGGAATATGTAAAATAGAACAAAACATACCTCTGACATGTAGACCAAGCAATCATGAACGTGGCCCAGGTTGCTAAGCCATTCGTCACGTGTACGGTGGCTGTTTGGGATATTTCAAGTAAACGACACACAACGGTAGAGAACATAACACACCCACTTCAAACTATCATTGCTTCTAGCATTTCTTAATGAGGGTGTGGAAAAGTGAGGCGACATGAGTGAGTTCAGCCCCTATTTAACATGACAAACAGGTCCCCTCCAGTTCTTTTCTACAGACAAGCATGTCAGGTTTCTGTTGCATTCCACATGATGGAGACTGAGATATTTCAACCTGATGACCTATGGACTGTTTTTCGTCTACAGAGGAGCTCGATGGCTGTCCAGTTATTCTTGTATGTGGTGCTAAGAATGTTGGAAAGTCCACCTTCAACCGTCACCTCATCAATACCTTACTGAACCAGTGAGTAGTGTGTTTTTGATTTATGTTTGTTCGGTTGGAAGTTTCTTCAGTGACACAATGCTTATAGCAATGACCCTCCCTGTGTGTCTGTGTGTGCAGCACTGCAAGTGTAGAATACCTGGAGTGTGACCTGGGCCAGACAGAGTTCACTCCCTCAGGTTGTCTCTCCCTGTCTACTGTCAGAGAGCCACTGCTGGGTATGTATCGTAACGATTTCCTTCACAATCGTGTACAATACATTTTAGTGCAGTGAGTGAGTGAGTTTTCATTACACATGGCAAATACACTGGAACTACCTGTATTTCCCAATATTTTCATAGGTCCTATAAATGTTTGGGGTCTTAACTAATCCAAACTAACCCTGGTCTGTCATGTTGTTTCCAGGTCCCCCCTTTACACACCAGTGTGCTCCAGAGCACATGATCTTCTATGGCCAGTCGTCCTGTGAAACAGACCTGGACCGCTATCTGGAGTCCCTCAAGTCCCTGTGGCGCTTGTACAACCGAGAGACGCCCATCGTCATCAACACCATGGGCTGGGTCAAAGGTCAGTAACACAGTATTCTTGGCAACCTGGGGGCAACATTTGTCTCAAATGCCATGTTCATGTATAGCCCAATCTTTAAAAAGGGGGGAAAGCAAGCACACATTTTAACATAAATAATTTATAGTAATTCATACTTGTATTATTTACAAATATTTTTCATACTGCCATTTTAACATGTGCCTGCTTCTTCAGGTTTTGGCTTTCAGTTGTTGGTGGACATCATTCGCCTCTTCTCCATTTCTCACGTGGTGCAGCTCAGTAGTGGGGATAAAGTCATGTGCCCCCAACTCACCCCTGAGTTCCTGAGGTCATCCCACGGCTGGCAGACACACCCTCCTGTCCAGTCAGCTTTGGGGGAGGACAACTCTGGAACTCATCCTGCCCAGCGGAGTTACACTCTATTCAGTATTCACTCCGAGTTTGAAGGAGCAGGGCGCCCGGGCGAAATGTAAGAGTCCTAACAACACAACCGCTTTCTTGGTTGCCATGGATATAAAACATTTTGCTGATGGAAGAAACTTTCCCTTTTACTTTTAGAGAAAAGACAAACCCACCCTGCACTTCTTGCCAGGAACACTTGTCCATTAAGCTGACGTATCAGCCTTCCGTCTGCCCTACTTCTCTGACTTCCTTTCTCTCTCTCCTCTGCTGTGTGTGTGTTATTCTTCCAAAGGAGACACCAGCGCAGCAACGAGCAGCGTGACCTGGCTCTGCTGGGCTACTTCAGCCAGCTGCAGTCCCCTGAACCAGGCCCTGTCAGACCTCTACACTGCTTCACCCCCTACCAGGTAAAAAATCATCACTTTTTGAAGAAGAACGTTGCCACAATCTGAAGCTTTGATGCAACCCATTCTGAAGTGTCCTGTTCCGCCAGCCTGCGTGCGTGCGTGCGCCAAATCATGTTTATTTATGATAAGCATTGGATTCAAGTCTGTTTATTGTTAAATGCTAATTCCACTACGTCCATCTCTTGTCCTCTCCCTGCAGGTTCCCCATTCAGCGGTGGCTGTGGGTGTGACACACTGCGAGGTGGCACCAACTCATGTGCTCTACACTGCCAATGCCAGTCTGGTGGGGCTGTGCTGTCTGAATGAGAAGGTATCAGGCAGGGGAAGCCCAGTACTGCTCTCCCAAACCCCTGTCTGTCCTTGTGTGGGCTTTGGTACGTGTATATACACTATATTAACCATAAACACATTATCTTTCATTCTTCTGATGGGTGGTAACAAAAGTAATACTGTAATTTCCGGACTATTGAGCGCACCTGAATATAAGCCGCAACCACTGAATTAAAAAAATTATATTATTTTGAACATAAATAAGCCGCACATGTCTATAAGCTGCAGGTGCCTACCGGTACATTTAAACAAATGAACTTTACACAGGCTTTAACGAAACAGGGCTTGTAACAAAAACAAATAGGCTTTAACGAAACACGGCTTGTAACAAAAAATTTGCAGTAAACAGTAGCCTACCAAGAAAGTCATTGGTCACTCTCTTCCTCCTCCTGTGCACTGAAACCACTGAAGTCATCTCCTTCGGTGTCGGAGTTGAATAGCCTCAGAATTGCTTCATCCGATATTGGATCGTTTTCATTGTCGCTCTCGTCACTGTTTGACCTTAACCCGTTCGGCAATTTCATTGGTCTAATGAAAGCTTCATGCCGCCAAAAAACTGAGCACGTCACAGAATGTGTTTTTTAGGAGAGAGAAAAATTGGAAAGCGGGAAAAATCCATATATTAGCCGCGTCATTGTTTAAGCCGCGAGGTTCAAAGAGTAGGGAAAAAAGTTGTGGCTTATAGTCCGGAATTTACGGTACATGTATATCAAACCTAGAACAGTAACAAAGTTTGGCATCTCCACATGGATGACTACCTCCTTGGATAGATGACAAACTGGTGAGAGCAATCTATTAAGTAGTGTTTCTCTCTGTTCCGCAGGTGTCCTTCGTGGTGTGGACATGGCACGGGGCCTGTACTTCCTTGTTACACCTGTAGCTCCCTCGGTCCTCCGTCAGGTCAACTGTCTTCTGCTGGGGGCTGTCACACTGCCCAACACCCTCCTCACAGGCCAGGTAAGACGAGATGATACCTCCGACACACTAAGCACTCTAAACACTTCGCCGACGTACTCTCTGCTCCTCAAACCTCTGTTCAATGTCTTTGTTTGACTTTCACACTTGGATATCAACTATAATAAAACGTGAAATCACAACTGCCCCAAACTATTCAATTTTTTTTCGTACTGATTTGTTGTCCTGTTCCTCTCCATCGGTGTATGCTTTTAGCCAACAAAGCATTTTGGTTCAGTCACTCATGCTTGCGTCATCTTAGTCCATATTCTCTTTCTGTTACAGACAGGAATTCTGGGAGAACCTCCCTACGTCACAATGGACTACAGCTTTGAGCTAACCGGGGCCGGGAAGCTTCACGTCTTCAAGGGGCTTGCAAGACCTGGCCAGATGAAAAACGCAAAATGATTTTTTTTTGTTTTTATGGTTTCACAGTAAGAAATCTGAATCTTTTTTTCTTTTCTTTTTTTTTGCCTTGTTTA
Organism: Salmo trutta; assembly: GCF_901001165.1. Taxonomy (NCBI): domain Eukaryota; kingdom Metazoa; phylum Chordata; class Actinopteri; order Salmoniformes; family Salmonidae; genus Salmo; species Salmo trutta. The sequence continues at coordinate 11,523,846 of NC_042986.1, read as the reverse complement.
TTGACTTTAAACACCAAGGCCAGAGTTAAGGTCGTTGAATGTACAGAAGAGAAGGTTCAGGAGACGGTGTACCGTAGAGTTGGCGTGAGTGACTCGAGGCGTACTCGCGCTCCAGATCAGAGTGCTGAAGACGGCCCAGGCTGTGGAGGTCAACTCCCTCTTGTAGGCGTGAATTGGGTTTACCTTTTGGTCTACAATCATGAGATCATTTTTTTGGGGGGGGGGGGGTTGCTCTATTCAATAGTTTCGGATGTTAGAAACACGTTCAAACACATGGACTATATCTAGACATGCAGTTAAAACTCTGTCTGCATCTGAAATGGCACCGTATTCCCTAGCGCACTGGTCAAAAGTAGTGCACTATATAAGGAAGAGGGTGCCATTTGGGACACATACTGGGTTTAATGTCTATTCCTCGTGGGTCACATTCCAAAGCCAAGATTGTACACATTATCAAAATGTAAACAAATTGATATACTTTTTGTTGTTGAAAATGTGAGCTTTTCTTGTCACTGTCAGGACTTTATAAATCTGTTGACCGTTGGTCTTTTTAAGTGGCCCATCATGACATGTCCCTAGCAGATGTGATATCATGGTTAAATGTTCAAAGTTCCATGTCATAATATACAGTACCAGTCAAAAGTTTGGACACACCTACTCATTCAAGGGTTTCTTTATTTTTACTATTTTCTACATTTGTAAAATAATAGTGAAGACAAACTATGAAATTACATATGGAATCATGTAGTAACCAAAAAAGTGTTAAACAAATCAAAATATAAGTAGCCACCCTTTGCCTTGATGACAGCTTTGTGTACTCTTGGCCTTCTCTCAACCAGCTTCGCCTGGAATGCTTTTCCAACAGTTTTGAAGGAGTTCCCACATATGCTGATGACTTGTTGGCTGCTTTTCCTTCACTCTGCGGTCCAACTCATCCCAAACCGTCTCAATTGGGTTGAGGTCGGTGATTGTGGAGGCCAAGTCATCTGATGCAGCACTCTATCATTCTCCTTGGTCAAATAGCCCTTACACAGCCTGGAGGTGTGTTGGGTCATTGTCCTGTTGAAAAACAAATGATAGTCCCACTAAGAGCAAACCAAATGGGATGACGTATCACTGCAGAATGCTGTGGTAGCCATGCTGCTTAAGTGTGCCTTGAATTCTAAATAAATCACTGACAGTGTCACCAGCAAAGCACCACCACCTCCATGCTTCACGGTGGGAACCACACATGCAGAGATCATCCGTTAACCTACTCTGCGTCTCACAAAGACACGGCAGCTGGAACCAAAAATCCCAAATTTGGACTCATCAGACCAAAGGACAGATTTCCATCGGTATAATGTCCATTGCTCGTGTTTCTTGGCCCAAGCAAGTCTCTTCTTATTATTGGTGTTTTTCATTAGTGGTTTCTTTGCAGCAATTCGACCATGAACAGAGGATGTTGAGATGTCTGTTACTTGAACTCTGTAAAGCATTTATTTGGCTGCAATCTGAGGTGCAGTTAGTTGCTGATTTCTGAGGCTGGTAACACTAATGAACTTATCTTCTGCAGCAGAGGTAACTCTGGGTCTTCCTTTCCTGTGGCGGTCCTCATGAGAGCCAGTTTCATCATTGCGCTTGATGGTTTTGCGACTACACTTAAAGAAACTTTCAAAATTCGCAAAATGTCAAGAACTGACTGATCTCCATGTCTAATAATGGACTGTCGTTTCTCTTTGCTTATTTGAGCTGTTCTTGTAATAATATGAACTTGGTATTTTACTATATAGGGCTATCTTCTGTATACCATCCCTAACTTGTCACAACACAACTGATTGTCTCAAATGCATTAACTTTTAAAATGCCACACCTGTTAATTGAAATGCATTCCAGGTGACTACCTCATGAAGCTGGTTGAGAGAATGCCAAGATTGTGACAAAGCTGTCAAGGCAAAGGGTGGCTACTTTGAAGTATCTCAAATAGAACGCTTTTTTGGTTACTACATGATTCCATATGTGTTATTTCATAGTTTTGATGTCTTCACTATTTTTCTTCAATGTGGAATGTACGGTGAAGGACAATGTCTCAAGTTATGAATACATACACACACCCCCCCCAGTGAAAGTGATGATAAACAATTTGAGTTCATGTTACATGTCTGATTTGTCCAAAAAAACATTTTGGCCATATTACAGATTAAGATTCACTCTAAAAGTGATATTAATGAAAAGCCTGGAGTAGGACATGAAAGTGCTTGCAGGGGTCTTCTCTGACAATTAAAACAAAGGAAAACAATGTCACTTGCTTAACAATCCAACTATAGAGCTATTGGATAACACCTGTCAAAAATATTCCAGGGCAAAAAAAAAAAGGAGAAACCTGTACACACATTGTAACTGAATAGTAGTTCACTATGAATTGTTACAGTTTTCCGTCCATGTTTTATTAAATGTTTTTTTTACCATAGTAATGGATGTAGATGCTTCAAGTAACATCTCTGTTGCATTTCTGAGAGTACTGGATTACTGAACATTGATTTACCTATTTATTCATCTGACCTTGGGACAAAATATGAACTATGGCATTGATGGTGCGATAAAGGACAGAGTGGAAATGAGAACTACAGGCAAGAACTGTTACCAGTCTATTCTTTTTTCCCCATTTTGCTTCTCTCTCTTTCTCTTTTATCCCTCCTGTTCCATCAGGAGTTTTGTTTGACAGAAGTTGGTAATAGTAGGCCTAAATAAAACTTCCTTTAAGTTCTTTGTTACTTGGGTGTGTAGGATTGTTTTGTGTCCTGAAAAGGGCAGTGATTTACAGGTTCCCGTTTTTTTTGGGGGGGGTGGTTTTACATTTCAAGTAACCTTATACATTCGTACCAGAGTGGATCATACAGTAAAAGGGGATAAGAAGTCACACAAGTATTACGAGGTGTTGTCTTTGTGTCCTGAAGAGGGAAGTGTTGTTCAGGTTTATTTTTCTAATGTATCAATCTTAACCTCACAGTCCTGGGAGATTTTATGGGAAGCCACACGAGAGTATTATGAGTGTATGGACACAGTTTAGGAGCCTAATGACAAACACACACAGATTGAGTGAATCCAATCATTTCAAGTGATTAGACAGGTGGGTCTCTAAATTAGTCCCCCACCCCCTACACTTATGCATGCATGTCTCTTTACAAGGAAGGCTCTTGTCTGATATGGTTTTGTGGTCATTGATTGTTTTGACTTGAAAGAGAGAACAAGGACTCATTGTGAGCATACTCTACATTCACATACAACTGTGGAGACTTGCTAATTTGTTGTGGGCCGTTTATATAATCTCCCTATTTACCACCTTGCTTTGCTTTGTTTACCGTTTCCCTCCCCTTTGTTGGGGAGGGGAGCATACAAACAACTGGAGCTGCATTGTGGTCACGTAATTATTTTAGCTTTGTCAGGGCAGACATCTTTCCTGAGAGTCCCATGCAACCCAATGAGAAATCTCCCAAGTTGGAGGTCCAACTCAGACAGTCCAAATAGAGCCTAAAGCCCGGGAATAAACACATAGGATTTATGTGATGAAATCCGCTGCTCACACTGTAGTAGACTAAACCATTGGGCTATTTTTCATGAGTAATGTACATGGAGATTGGTGTTAATGTAGAAATAGAGGAATGCATTTAGTATGAGGGCATGTTCTTCTTGCCCAGTGGTCAATCCATCACAGTTCAGCCAAAGAATGTTTTATCCTTCTTGTCTTGTAATGCTGGTAGGATTGGCACCGTCAACGGTTTACAGTAAGCTAGAGATTTGTCATCTGATTGTATCATTTCCCACCACCCACAAAGGGACACAGACTGATATCTGCCTTTGCTTTAATTGAAACAACTGACCAATCCTTCTTCGTGGAATCCCTATACAACCACTAATATGAATAAAAGCCTGAGGACTGAAAGGCCTGAGTCTCGAATGTCATCTAAGAGAAGTGTAAAGACATTACAGGTTAGATCATGCAGATTCTAGGCTTTTTTGCTGGTGAACCATTGGTGAACCATTGGTCAATCTTGGGAATAACCTTTCCCTAAACCAATCTGCCTAAATCTGAATGGCATGTGACTGTGTGAACTACTGGCTTTCAATACAAACATCCAAGCACAACAAGAAATTATTGTTAGTTTCAAAGTGTGCATAATAAACATAGAGACAATGGGTATGTAAGGGGGTACGTCATAGCCCACAATGGCAACTTCTGCCCCAAAAGTCCATGGGAATCAAATATAATATTTAGCTAAAACTAAATGAGGCATTTTTTTCAATGTAATTTCCGAGGCCAATCAATCAAGAGACAATTGCATGCATCAAATGTATCCATTGTTAGCTGAAGCAGGGACCTTGAACGTTTTCTTGCTACCGACCCACTTTCAGGCAAACCGGCGACCCCCATCATACGCTAGCAAAATATGATGTCTTGTCTTATCATCAGGTGAATGATAATGGCAAGGTTAAGTAATCAACATTTATAGATTCGGTAGATAGATTTTCATTCGTTTGACCTCCCCACATTATAATTGGAAGAGGAAGTGTAAACTCTAACATAGCCTATTAGCTAAGAAAGAAAGAAGATATTCTCATCTCTTTTATGGTAAGTAATTCAAAAGGATTTATTCTGTTGTTGCTAGCGATATTCAAACAAATTTTTTGGGGAAAAGTGTTCCACTTTCTTCTTTTCACATATATATATATATATATATATACAGTATATATATAGTTTTTCTTTCGTGGATCCCCTGCCATACCTGCAATACGGAACCCCAGTTAAATTCCCCTGAACTATGGAATGTTTCCTGAGCTAAAGGAATGTTTGATTGAATGAAACAGTATCTGAATTTTGAAACATTGTTTAAAGTGAAACCTTGGATACTTTTTCCTCACTATCAATTTGTTACAATAACCAGGTTTCCATCCAACCTTTTTATGTGAGTAAAGTAGCCTACATGTCGGATAAAAAATGTCACAACAGGACACATATGTCGGTAAACTTTCCAAATGTTGACAAAACAAAATACACAAGAGAAAGTGAAAGTTCTTTTATGTCTTTAAAATTAATGATGCGATAAATGGCGGTGGAAATGCCTTTATGCTTAAATATTGATATAATAACCATTATATCCCTCCAGGACATCTACAGGTGTCACAGGATGGCCAAAAACATAATCAAGGACCTCAGCTACCCGAGACACCTCGCTACCATCCAGAAGACGGAGACAGTACAGACTGAAAAACAGCTTTATATCTCCAGGCCATTAGATCGTTAAATAGTCACCACTAGCCGGCCTCCGCCCAGTTAGTACCTTGCCCTGAACTTAGTCACTGTTTCTAGCTGGCTACCACCCTGTACTCAAACCCAGCGTTTCCCAAACTCTGTCCTGCCCCCCCACACATAGCACTACACAGCTGATTCAAATAACCACCTCATCATTAAGCTTTGATGATTTGAATCCGCTGTGTAATGCTAGGGCAATAACCAAAACGTGCACCCAGGGTGGGGGGCCCAGGACCAAGTTTGGGAAACCCTGCTCTACCCTGAACCCTAGAGACTGCTGCCCTATGTACTGTACATAGTCATTGAACACTGGTCACTTTATTAATGTTTACATACTGTTTTACCCACTTCATATGTACAGTGGGGGGAAAAAGTATTTGATCCCCTGCTGATTTTGTATGTTTGCCCACTGACAAAGAAAGTATCAGTCTTTAATTTTAATGGTAGGTTTATTTGAACAGTGAGAGACAGAATAACAACAAAAAAATCCTGAAAAAGCTCTCCAAGGATGTCAGGGACAACATTGTAGACCTACACAAGGCTGGAATGGGCTACAAGACCATCGCCAAGCAGCTTGGTGAGAATGTGACAACATTTGTGGTGATTATTCGCAAATGGAAGAAACACAAAAGAACTGTCAATATCCCTCGGCCTGGGGCTCCATGCAAGATCTCACCTCGTGGAGTTGCAATGATCATGAGAACGGTGAGGAATCAGCCCAGAACTACACGTGAGGATCTTGTCAATGATCTCAAGGCAGCTGGGACCATAGTCACCAAGAAAACAATTGGTAACGCACTACGCCGTGAAGGACTGAAATCCTGCAGCGCCCGCAAGGTCCCCCTGCTCAAGAATACATATACATGCCCGTCTGAAGTTTGCCAATGAACATCTGAATCATTCAGAGGACAACTGGTGAGTGTTGTTGTCAGATGAGACCAAAATGGAGCTCTTTGGCATCAACTCAACTCGCCGTGTTTGGAGGAGTAGGAATGCTGCCTATGACCCCAAGAACACCATCTCCACCGTCAAACATGGAGGTGGAAACATTATGCTTTGGGGGTGTTTTTCTGCTAAGGGGACAGGACAACTTCACTGCATCAAAGGGACGATGGACGGGGCCATGTACCGTCAAATCTTGGGTGAGAACATCCTTCCCTCAGCCAGGCTCATTGAAAATGGGTCGTGGATGGGTATTCCAGCATGACAATGACCCAAAACACACGGCCAAGGCAACAAAGGAGCGCCTCAAGAAGAAGCACATTAAGGTCCTGGAGTGGCCTAGCCAGTCTCCAGACCTTAATCCCATAGAAAATCTGTGGAGGGAGCTGAAGTTTCGAGTTGCCAAACGTCAGCCTCGAAACCTTAATGACTTGGAGAAGATCTGCAAAGAGGAGTGGGACAAAATCCCTCCTGAGATGTGTGCAAACCTGGTGGCTAACTACAAGAAACGTCTGACCTCTGTGATTGCCAACAAGGGTTTTGCCACCAAGTACTAAGTCATGTTTTGCAGAGGGGTCAAATACTTATTTCTCTCATTAAAATGCAAATCATTTTATAACATTTTGACATGCGTTTTTCTGGATTTTTTTGTTGTTATTCTGTCTCTCACTGTTCAAATAAACCTACCATTAAAATGATAGACTGATCATTTCTTTGTAAGTGGGCAAACGTACAAAATCAGCAGGGGATCAAATACTTTCCCCCCCAAAGTATATACTATATTCTAGCCAATGCTCATCTTACATAACTAATGCTGTACACACCTTTCCTATTCATATACTGTCCATACACACCATCATTATATATACTGCTCAAAAAAATAAAGGGAACACTTAAACAACACAATGTAACTCCAAGTCAATCACACTTCTGTGAAATCATACTGTCCACTTAGGAAGCAACACTGATTGACGAGCATGACCGGTTTGGCGGTGGGTCAGTCATGGTGTGGGGTGGCATTTCTTTGGGGGGCCGCACAGCCCTCCATGTGCTCGCCAGAGGTAGCCTGACTGCCATTAGGTACCGAGATGAGATCCTCAGACCCCTTGTGAGACCATATGCTGGTGCGGTTGGCCCTGGGTTCCTCCTAATGCAAGACAATGCTAGACCTCATGTGGCTGGAGTGTGTCAGCAGTTCCTGCAAGAGGAAGGCATTGATGCTATGGACTGGCCCGCCCGTTCCCCAGACCTGAATCCAATTGAGCACATCTGGGACATCATGTCTCGCTCCATCCACCAACGCCACATTGCACCACAGACTGTCCAGGAGTTGGCGGATGTTTTAGTCCAGGTCTGGGAGGAGATCCCTCAGGAGACCATCCGCCACCTCATCAGGAGCATGCCCAGGCGTTGTAGGGAGGTCATACAGGCACGTGGAGGCCACACACACTACTGAGCCTCATTTTGACTTGTTTTAAGGACATTACATCAAAGTTGGATCAGCCTGTAGTGTGGTTTACCACTTTCGTTTTGAGTGTGACTCCAAATCCAGACCTCCATGGGTTTATAAATTGGATTTCCATTGATTATTTTTGTGTGATTTTGTTGTCAGCACATTCAACTATATAAAGAAAAAAGTATTTAATAAGATTATTTCTTTCAATCAGATCTAGGATGTGTTGTTTAAGTGTTCCCTTTATTTTTTTGAGCAGTTTATATACATATACACAGTTGAAGTCAGAAGTTTACATACACCTTAGCCAAATACATTTACACTCAGTTTTTCACAATTCCTGACATTTAATCCTAGTAAAAATTCCCTGTCTTAGGTAAATTAGGATCACCACTTTATTTAAGAATGTGAAATGTCAGAATAATAGTAGAGAGAATTATTTATTTCAGCTTTTATTTCTTTCATCACATTCCCAGTGGATCAGAAGTATACATACACTCAATTAGTATTTGGTAGCATTGCCTTTAAATTGTTTAACTTGAGTCAAACGTTTCAGGTAGTCTTCCTCAAGCTTCCCACAATAAGTTTGGTGAATTTTGGCCCATTACTCCTGACAGAGCTGGTGCAACTGAGTCAGGTTTGTAGGCCTCCTTGCTCACACACGCTTTTTCAGTTCTGCCCACAAATTTTCTATAGGATTGAGGTAAGGGCTTTGTGATGGCCACTCCAATACCTTTACTTTGTTGTCCTTAAGCCATTTTGCCACAACTTTGGAAGTATGCTTGGGGTCATTGTCCATTTGGAAGACCCATTTGCGACCAAGCTTTAACTTTCTGACTGATGTCTTGAGATGTTGCTTCAATATATCCACATCAATTTCCTCCCTCATGATGCCATCTATTTTGTGAAGTGCACCAGTCCCTCCTCCAGCAAAGCAGCCCCACAACATGATGCTGCCACCCCCGTTCTTCACGGTTGGGATGGTGTTCATCGGCTTGCAAGCCTCCCCCTTTTCCTCCAAACATAATGATGGTCATTATGGCCAAACAGTTCTATTTTTGTTTCATCAGAACAGAGGACATTTCTCCAAAAAGTATGATCTTTGTCCCCATGTGAAGTTGGAAACCGTTGTCTGGCTTTTTATGGCAGTTTTGGAGCAGTGGCTTCTTCCTTGCTGAGCGGCCTTTCAGGCTATGTCAATTTGGGCTTGTGTATATTGATACTTTTGTACCTGTTTCCTCCAGCATCTTCACAAGGTCCTTTGCTGTTGTTCTGGGATTGATTTGCACATTTCGCACCAAAGTACGTTCATCTCTAGGAGACAGAACGTGTCTTCTTCCTGAGCGGTATGACGGCTGCGTGGTCCCATGGTGTTTATACTTGCATACTATTGTTTGTACAGATGAACATGGTACCTTCAGGCGTTTGGAAATTGCTCCCAAGGATGAACCAGACTTGTGGAGGTCTACAATTATTTTTCTGAGGTCTTGGCTGATTTCTTTTGATTTCGCCATGATGTCAAGCAAAGAGGCACTGAGTTTGAAGGTAGGCCTTGAAATACATCCACAGGTACACCTCCAATTGACTCAAATTATGTCAATTAGCCTATCAGAAGCTTCTAAAGCCAATACATACTTTTCTGGAATTTTACAAGCTGTTTAAAGGCACAAGTCAACTTAGTGTATGTAAACTTCTGACCCACTGGAATTGTGATACAGTGAATTATAAGTGAAATAATCTGTCTGTAAACAATTGTTGGAAAAATGACTTGTGTCATGCACAAAGTAGATGTCCTAACCAACTTGCCAAAACTATAGTTTGTTAACAAGACATTTGTGGAGTGGTTGAAAAACGAATTTTAATGACTCGTTTTATGTAAACTTCCAACTTCAACTATATATATATATATATATATATATATATATATATATATATATATATATATATATATATATTCCAGACTCTGACATTACTCATTCTGATATTTCTTAATTGTTTTGGGGGGGATGTGTGTATTGTTTTGTATTGTTGGGTTTACTGCACTGTTGGAGCTAGAAACATAAGCATTTCGCTGCATCTGCGAGAGCATCTTCAAAATATGTGTAGGCTATGCTACCAATACATTTTGATTTATCGAAGTTTAAATATGTCACAAGATGATCTTGTGTGCTCCTCCCTCTATGACTCCGGAAAGCATGCAGTTTATTAGGCAGTTTATTAGGCTACAGATGAAGTAAATTATGATGAACTTCCCAGGGTGGTGAAAGTGCACGGTGATGAGATTGATGTTTCTTTCCAATAAATATCGAGGGTCTTATTCTGATGACATGATGATCGATGCTTGGCTGCCGTTTGACAAATACAAATAATCTCACTCTTTTTGTCCATAATAATCTCATAATGTCGACCAGGGTTTCCCAGATTTTGTCCTGGCCAGGGTTACAACTAAATTGTGAAACGTCTGGGGGTCCCCAAGGAGAGGTTTGAGAGCCATTGTGCTAGAGCGCACATGCCAAGACCAGAGTGGCACATTCGCTATTTAACGCAACATTTTTATTGACAAAACCATCAGTAGAGTTGAAAATGTATGGGAGCTCATTCCCGCCACCAAAATACCATAACAATTTCAATACTATCTCAACATTTCTAGAAGTGTAATTCAAACTTTCGAGATACAGTACAGTCTACAATCTCAGGATATAATCTCAAAATGTTGAGATACTAAGTCAAAATGTTGAGATACTACAAATAGGATAGGTTTCTTCATTTGTTGCATTATGTGGCTGGCAAGCTGACATTTGCCCCAGCATTTTTGATTTGATTTAATGAAAAATATTAACACAACAGCGTTGAAAAGAGGGACAAAGTACTGTTGTTTAGACTGATTTGCCTCATAATTTCTCAACTCGTGCACAATTAATCTGTGCTTGAGTCTGATCAACTGTAGTCTACTGATAGCTACCGGTAGCCTAGAGATGCCTATGCACTCTGATCTCCTCTGGCCAAGGGAAAAGAAGCAGTAACATCATATATTTATTGCCTAAGCTATGTATGTATAGTCTAAAATAAAAAAAGCATACATGATTCAACCCAAAACAGGAAAACGCTCATCCAGAGGCGGCCGGGGACTTTAATGCAGGGAAACTTAAATCAGTTTGACCCAATTTCTATCAGCATGTTAAATGTGCAACCAGAGGGAAGAAAACTCCAGACCACCTTTACTCCACACACAGAGACGTAAACAAAGCTCTCCCTCGCCCTCCATTTTCAAATCTGACCATAATTCTATCCTCCAGATTCATGCTTACAAGCTAAAATTAAAGCAGGAAGCACCAGTGGTCAGATGAAGCAGATACTAAGCTACTGGACTGTTTTGCTAACACAGACTGGAAAATATTCCGGGATTGTTCCGATTGTATTAAGGAGGACACCACATCAGTCACTGGCTTCATCAATAAGTGCATCGATGACGTCGTCCCCACAGTGACTGTACGTACATACCCCAACCAGAAGCCATGGATTACAGGCAACATTCGCACTGAGCTAAAGGGTATAGCTGCCGCTTTCAAGGAGAGGGACTCTAACTTGGAAGCTTATAAGAAATCCCGTTATGCCCTCCGACGATCCATCAAACAGGCAAAGCATCAATATAGGACTAAGATTGAATCGTACTACACCGGTTCCTACGGATGTCGGATGTGGCAGGGCTTGCAAACTATTACAGACTACAAAGGGAAGCACAGCCGAGAGCTGCCCAGTGACACGAGCCTACCAGGTGAGCTAAATAACTTCTATGCTCACTTCGAGGCAAGTAGCACTGAAACATGCATGAGAGCCTCAGCTGTTCCCGGGCGACTGTGTGATCACGCTCTCCACAGCCGATGTGAGTAAGACCTTTAAACCTTTAAAGGTCAACATTCACAAGGCCTCAGAGCCAGATGGATTACCAGGATGTGTACTCCGAGCATGCGCTGACCAACTGGCAAGTGTCTTCACTGACATTTTCAACCTCTCCCTGTCTGAGTCAGTAATACCAGCATGTTTCAAGCAGACCACCATAGTCTCTGTGCCCAAGAACACTAAGGCAACCTGCCTAAATGACTACCGACCTGTAGCACTCACGTCTGTAGCCATGAAATGCTTTCAAAGGCTGGTCATGGCTCACGTCAACACCATTATCCCAGAAACCCTAGAACCACTCCAATGTGCATACCGCCCTAACAGATCCACAGATAATGCAATCTTTATTGCACTCCACACTGCCCTTTCACACATGGACAAAAGAAACACTTATGTGAGAATGCTATTCATTGACTACAGCTTAGCGTTCAACACCATAGTGCCCTCAAAGCTCATCACTAAGCTAAGGACCCTGGGACTAAACACCCCCCTCTGCAACTGGATCCTGGACTTCCTGATGGGCCGCCCTCAGGTGGTAAGGGTAGGTAACAACACATCTGCCATGCTGATCCTCAACACGGGGGCCCCTCAGGGGTGCGTGCTCAGTCCCCTCTTCTGCTCCCTGTTCACTGATGACTGCACAGCCAGGCACGACTCCAACACCATCATTAAGTTTGCCAATGACACAACAGTGGTAACGATGAGACAGCCTATAGGGAGGTCGTCAGAGACCTGACCATGTGGTGCAAGGACAACAACCTCTCCCTCAACGTGATCAAGACAAAGGAGATGATTGTGGACTACAGGAAAAGGAGGACCGAGCACGCCCCCATTCTCATCGACGGGGCTGTAGTGGAGCAGAAAGAGAGCTTCACGTTTCTTGGCGTCCACATCACCAACAAACTAACATGGTCCAAGCACACCAAGACAGTCGTGAAGAGGGCTCAACAAAACCTATTCCGCCTCAGGAGACTGAAAAGATTTAGCATGGGTCCTCAGATCCTCAAAAGGTTTTACAGCTGCACCATCGAGAGCATCCTGACTGGTTGCATCACTGCCTGGTATGGCAACTGCTCAGCCTCTGACCGCAAGGCACTAGAGAGGGTAGTGTCTATGGCCCAGTACATCACCGGGGTCAAGCTTCCTACCATCCAGGACCTCTGTACCAGGCGGTGTCAGAGGCAGGCCCTAAAAATTGTCAAAGACTCCAGCCACCCTAGTCATAGACTGTTCTTTCTGCTACCGCACGGCAAGCGGTACCAGAGCGCCAAGTCTAGGTCCAAGAGGCTTCTAAACAGCTTTTACCCCCAAGCCATAAGACTCCTGAACATCTAATCAAATTTCTACCCAGACTATTTGCATTGCCCCCCCCCCCCCTCCACGCGGCTGCTACTCTCTGTTATTATCTATGCATAGTCACTTTAATAACTCTACCTTCATGTACATATTACCTCAATTACCTCGACACTGGTACCCCTGCACAATGACTCTGTACCGGTACCCCCTGTATATAGCCCCACTATTGTTATTTACTGCTGCGTTTAATTCATTATTTGCTATTCTTATTTCTTACTTTTTTTTGTATTTTCTTAAAACTGCATTGTTGGTTAAGGGCTTGTAAGTAAGCATTTCACTGTAAGGTATACACTTGTTGTATTCGGCACATGTGACAAATACAATTTGATTGGATTTAGTCCCCCCATGTGAAGGTGTCATGAATATTTGGACAAATTCACTTATAGTGTATTACATTTGGTCAAAAGTTTAGTATTTGATCCCATATTCCGATCTCGCAATGACTACGTCAAGCTTGTAACTCTACAAACTTTGATTTGATTTTTTTTATACACATGACCTGATTAGAACAAATCTGTTCCCATCATCGCCCATATACAACTGTTTTACAGCTGGTTTATTCTATGTCATAGGTTGGTTATTCAATGTCACCAGATCATGAAAAACTCTGGGCACCAGGAAAACACCTCTCTCCCCAACTCTGGGACTTGTGGTGCCACCTCTGAAATCACAGCACAAAGTTACAAATGAAGAAACATTGTCTATAATTATGGTATACTATAAAAAACATGTTTTGTTCGTTTCTGGTAATGTTGACTTAACCGTATCTAAAACATGTCGACTTAGTATCTCGACATTTTCACCAATGTATCTAAAAATGTCGATTTAGTACCTTTACATTTTGAGATAGTATAATGGACTTTCATACTATGGCGCCCCTAGCTGCAACGTAATGCCAACTTGTAAAGGGAAAGAAAATAAGGTAGCCTGAATGAATGGAAAATGCTTTTAATGGTTGAAAAGTGGAGGGACAGACGACGATACTTGGCGGGGAGTATGTGTCCGACCTCAAGTGCTTTGCCGAAAGCAACGAAGAAGTCAGTGGCCAAAATTGCAACAGAGTAGCCCGCGTGCTTCACCCATGCAATAACCGATGATTAAAACAAAGTGTATAGTGAGCGGGTGAGAGGGAGGGACTAACGCTACGGTGGTGATTGGGCAAATATGATATTTCGGACCTGGACGACGAAGATAATGCTTTTCGTGAAGCAACAGGTTACTGCTGCATAGCGGAGTAAACAAAAACAGCGGCGTCCAATTTGCCATATTGGAGAATTGACCTTTAATTAGGCGGTGTTTATTACCTTGAATGAGACATATTCTGCACCAGTCAGCCAATCGTGTAACAGGTTAGTTTGTCACGGTTGGATTATTATTTCAATGGATTGTTTTTTGTAACAGGTTGTTTGCGTTCAAACTGATCTACAAATAACGTCGATCCCGGGGAGCGCTCCAATATAGAACATTATTATGTGTTTTACGGGAGCGATCATAAAGATGATGCCACCTAGGCGAAACGGAGAGTGATAAAATGGCACATTCAAGTTAGATTCAAACTTCAAGACAAGACCATCGGAATCTACCACCATTGACTTGAGAACAGACAGGAAGATGACCAACCATTGATATTGGGGGATTTTCAGCATAAGAACCAAGAATAGGAACTAAATGGTTCCAAGCAAGTGGACCATGAATTCAGTTCTACAGCACAAGTCACCTCAAAGGAGTTGGCTTAGTCTCCGACTACGACTCAGTAAGTAGATCCTATACTCAGTCACGTTTCTCTTAGCTCTTAAATAAATCATTCATAAACGCATGTATTATCCTTCAATGTTTCATGCATGTACTCATATGATTTGACGTTAAAGGATTGCCTTGCCTGCTATGCCCATTTTAGATGCACTTGGATATTTTTCACAGTCATCTTGGCTATGCCCTTGTGGAATTATTTCCGTGCACTGGGTCAGGAGTCCTCCATTAGCGTGTTTTATGTTAATTATAATTGATGTAAAATATGAGCATTTACATATTATATCCCTAGTAAGTATGACTAGTGTTTACAGGGGATGGATGCTGTTTAGTTGGTCTGAGAATACATTCATTTGACCAGACTCTGATAGAGCTTTGGCCAAGAAAGTCAAAGTAGGGTTAGCCCAGGTAAACAAGAACACCTTGTAACTTTGAGCCCAGTGCACCAAGTCTTTGCTTGACACAGTTCAGTTTTGAGTTGACCAGCACCAGTTTACTGAGGCAAGTAGCCGACACCTCCCCAAGTTGATGCCTTTCCTTGGCAAATGACCAGAGGAGGGAATCATCACAGCTGATGGCTGAAGTATTTTGGTCTCAGATTTGAGCTAAAGATGACTTGACATCACCCGCGATGATAGTCTACTGGGAAACGGTGTTGTTGAAAGAAGAGGAATTAGAATCACCTGTTTGTAGATCTCCCTCTAATATTATTGATTGAATTTAACCAAAATGTTTGTTTTGGCCTGCCAGCACACCTTCTCCCAAGCACACGTCAGAGCGAGCAGGTTAAGTTTGCATTGAAAAAAACATTCACGACTTCAAAGTCTACTAGATATTCTTTCATTTATACAATTCTGCGAAAAGCTGATTCTTACAATAATGCAATGCAAGTATTTGGCTTTTCCCCCAATGCCCACTTGTACACCTTTCGTCCTATAGGATGTACAGCCAGTATATGACGGTGACTGTGGGTTTGAAGTTGAGTAGCCTAATCGGTTGTCTCAACCGTCTGTGTTCCAGGTCTTAAGCCTCTGCGTTTAAACACACTGGTCTAATCTGGGACCAGATGTCTTGTCTGGTCGCTCTGTGGACAAGCGCAACAAGAAATATACATGGCTAAATATGGATAGAATTATGGATGTACACAGGCTAAACAATATTATGGACAAAATGACATAATTATGATACCTGTGTGTGTGATTGAATGTAGTTTTGACAAGTGACGTCACCAACAGTGTGTGGTGTTAGTGTATGTAGAGCCTAGAGGGAACATTGGGATGTTCAGTCAGTGTTCCACACACAGGAGGTTGGTGGCACCTTAATTGGGGAGGATGGGCTTGAGGGTAATGGCTGGAGTGAAATTGTTGGAATGGTATCAAACACATTGTTTCCTTGTGTTTGATGCCATTCCATTTGCTCCGTTCTGGCCATTTATTATGAGCCGTCCTCACCTCAGCAGCCTCCACTGCTTCCACGCTATCGGACATAAAGGGATACTTCGGGATTTTGGCATTGAATCCATTTATCTACTTCCCCAGAGTCCGATGAATTCATGGATACATTTAGTATGTCTCTGCATTAAGTATGAAGGGAGTTAGAGATAGCATTGGCTCACAAAACTAACTAGCGTTATCTACTAGTATGCTAGCAGCAATGCAAACGTTTTATCTCAATATCAAATCATTTTTGGTTGTCAATTAAGTACCAAACCAAATAGAGCAACTTTGGGATAAGATGGAATGGGCTGTTCGCAGCATGAATGTACCATCTGCAGCAACTGTGTGATGCCATCGCGTCAGCATGGACTAACATCCCTGTGGAATGTTTCCGACACCTTGTAGAATCCATGCCTCGACAATTCAGACTGTTCTGGAGGCAAAGGGTGGTCCGACCTGATACTAGATGGGTGTACATAATAAAGCTGTCCAGTGAGGGTAAATCGAACACAGGGAAATTACGTTTTGACTGCACTGGGCCTTTAAGCTTGTTTTTAAACACACTGTCTGGTGTAATCTGGGAGCAGATGTCTGGTCTCCTTTGTCTGGTGTGTTTGGGGGTCACTGGCTCTTGGCTCGTTCTGGTTTCAACATCCTCCTTTGGACGCGTGTATGTCTATTGTTCCACTTTTTCTCCAGTGATTTCCTTTTTATTCTCCTCCTCTTACTTTCCTGACACTTCCTGCTGCTCTCTCTGGTCTTCAAATCAAATTTTATTTGTCACATGCTCCGAATACAACAACAAATGCTTACTTACAAGCCTTCAACCAACAATGCAGTTAAAAACGATGTCAACAAAAATGTATAAGAATAAGACATAAAAGTAATAAATAATTGAAAGAGCAGCAGTAAAATAACAATAGCGAGGCTACATACAAGTGGTACCTGTGCGGGGGCACCGTTTGGTCGATGTAATATGTACATGTAGGTAGAGTTATTAAAGTGATTATGCGTAGATAATAACAAAGAGTAGCAGCAGCGTAAGGGGGGGGGGGGGGGGTCAATGCAAATAGTCTGGGAAGCCATTTGGTTAAATGTTCAGGAGTCTTATGGCTTGGGGGTAGAAGCTGTTTAGAAGCCTCTTGGACCTAGACTTTGCGTTCCGGTACCGCTTGCCATGTGGTAGCAAAGAGAACAGTCTATGACGAGGGTTGCTGGAGTCTTTGACAATTTTTAGGGCCTGCCTCTGACACTGCCTGGTATAGAGGTCCTGGATGGCAGGAAGCTTGACCCCGGTGATGTACTGGGCCGTACGCACTACCCTCTGTAGTGCCTTGCGGTCGGTGGCTGAGCAGTTGCCATACCAGGCAATGATGCAACCCGTCAGGATGCTCTCGATGGTGCAGCTGCAAAACCTTTTGAGGATCTGAGGACCCATGCCAAATCTTTTCAATATCCTGAGGGGGAATAGATTTTGTTGTGCCCTCTTCACGACTGTCTTGGTGTGCTTGGACCTTGTTGGTAATGTCGACACCAAGGAACTTGAAGCTCTCAACCTGCTCCAATACAGCCCAGTCGATGAGAATGGGGGCGTGCTCAGTCCTCCTTTTCCTGTAGTCCACAATCATCTCCTTTTGTCTTGATCACGTTGAGGGAGCGGTAGTTGTCCTGGCACCACACGGCCAGGTCTCTGACCTCCTCCTTAGGCTGTCTCGTCGTTGTCTGTGATCAGGCTTACCAAATCAAATCAAATCAAATTTATTTATATAGCCCTTCGTACATCAGCTGAAATCTCAAAGTGCTGTACAGAAACCCAGCCTAAAACCCCAAACAGCAAGCAATGCATGTGAAAGAAGCACGGTGGCTGGGAAAAACTCCCTAGGAAAAACTCCTGAGAAAGGCCAAAAACCTAGGAAGAAACCTAGAGAGGAACCAGGCTATGAGGGGTGGCCAGTCCTCTTCTGGCTGTGCCGGGTGGATATTATAACAGAACATGGTCAAGATGTTAAAATGTTCGTAAATGACCAGCATGGTCAAATAATAATAATCATAGTAATTGTCGAGGGTGCAACAAGCACGTCCGGTGAACAGGTCAGGGTTCCATAGCCGCAGGCAGAACAGTTGAAACTGGAGCAGCAGCATGGCCAGGTGGACTGGGGACAGCAAGGAGTCATCATGCCAGGTAGTCCTAGGGCTCAGGTCCTCCGAGAGAAAGAAAGAAAGAAAGAAAGAAAGAAAGAGAGAATTAGAGAGAGCATATTTACATTCACACAGGACACCGGATAAGACAAGAGAATACTCCAGATGTAACAGACTGACCCTAGCCCCCCGACACATAAACTACTGCAGCATAAATACTGGAGGCTGAGACAGGAGGGATCAGAAGACACTGTGGCCCCATCCGATGATACCCCCGGACAGGGCCAAACAGGCAGGATATAACCCCACCCACTTTGCCAAAGCACAGCCCCCACACCACTAGAGGGATATCTACAACCACCAACCTACCGTCCGAAGACAAGGCCGAGTATAGCCCACAAAGATGTCCGCCACGGCACAACCCAAGGGGGGGGGGGACGCCAACCCAGACAGGAAGACCACGTCAGTGGCTCAACCTACTCAAGTGACGCACCCCTCCCATGGACGGCATGGAAGAACACCAGTAAGTCAGTGACTCAGCCCCTGTAAAAGGGTTAGATGCAGAGAATCCCAGTGGGAGGAGGGGAACCGACAAGGCAGAGACAGCAAGGGCGGTTCGTTGCTCCAGCCTTTCCGTTCACCTTCACACTCCTGGGCCAGACTATACTTAATCATAGGACCTACTGAAGAGATAAGTCTTCAGTAAAGACTTAAAGGTTGAGACTGAGTCTGCGTCTCTCACATGGGTAGGCAGACCATTCCATAAAAATGGAGCTCTATAGGAGAAAGCCCTACCTCCAGCCGTTTGCTTAGAAATTCTAGGGACAATTAGGAGGCCTGCGTCTTGTGACCGTAGCGTACGTGTAGGTATGTACGGCAGGACCAAATCGGAAAGATAGGTAGGAGCAAGCCCATGTAATGCTTTGTAGGTTAGCAGTAAAACCTTGAAATCAGCCCTTGCCTTAACAGGAAGCCAGTGTAGGGAAGCTAGCACTGGAGTAATATGATCAAATTTTTTGGTTCTAGTCAGGATTCTAGCAGCCGTATTTAGCACTAACTGAAGTTTGTTTAGTGCTTTATCCGGGTAGCCGGAAAGTAGAGCATTGCAGTAGTCGAGCCTAGAAGTAACAAAAGCATGGATTAATTTTTCTGCGTCATTGTTGGACAGAAAGTTTCTGATTTTTGCAATGTTACGTAGATGGAAAAAAGCTGTCCTTGAAGCAGTCTTGATATGTTCTTCAAAAGAGAGATCAGGGTCCAGAGTAACGCCGAGGTCCTTCACAGTTTTATTTGAGACGACTGTACAACCATCC
Organism: Salmo trutta; assembly: GCF_901001165.1. Lineage (NCBI taxonomy): Eukaryota > Metazoa > Chordata > Actinopteri > Salmoniformes > Salmonidae > Salmo > Salmo trutta. The sequence continues at coordinate 11,504,268 of NC_042986.1, read as the reverse complement.
AGATTAATTGTCAGATTCAACAGAAGATCTCTTTGTTTCTTGGGACCTAGGACAAGCATCTCTGTTTTGTCCGAGTTTAAAAGTAGAAAATTTGCAGCCATCCACTTCGTTATGTCTGAAACACAGGCTTCTAGCGAGGGCAATTTTGGGGCTTCACCATGTTTCATTGAAATGTACAGCTGTGTGTCGTCCGCATAGCAGTGAAATTTAACATTTAACATTTAATTTAACAGTCTACCACTGTTGTGTCATCGGCAAACTTAATGATGGTGTTTGAGTCGTGCCTGGCCGTGCAGTCATGAGTGAACAGGGAGTACAGGAGGGGACTGAGCACGCACCCCTGAGGGGCCCCCGTGTTGAGGATCAGCGTGGCGGATGTGTTGTTACCTACCCTTACCACCTGGGGGCGGCCCGTCAGGAAGTCCAGGATCCAGTTGCAGAGGGAGGTGTTTAGTCCCAGGGTCCTTAGCTTAGTGATGAGATTTGAGGGCACTATGGTGTTGAACGCTGAGCTGTAGTCAATGAATAGCATTCTCACATGGGTGTTCCTTTTGTCCATGTGTGAAAGGGCAGTGTGGCGTGCAATAGAGATTGCATCATCTGTGGATCTGTTGGGGCGGTATGTAAATTGGAGTGGGTCTAGGGTTACTGGGATAATGGTGTTGATGTGAGCCATGACCAGCCTTTCAAAGCACCTCATGGCTACAGACGTGAGTGCTCGGGGTTGGGGTTGGTAGTCATTTCGGCAGGTTACTTTAGTGTTCATGGGCACAGGGACTATGGTGGTCTGCTTGAAACATGTTGGTATTACAGACTCCGACAGGGAGAGGTTGAAAATGTCAGTGAAGACACTTGCCAGTTGGTCAATGCATGCTTGGAGTACACGTCCTGGTAATCCGTCTGTTCCTGCGGCCTTGTGAATGTTAACCTGTTTAAAGGTCTTACTCACGTCGGCTGCGGAGAGCGTGATCACACAGTAATCCTGAACAGCTGTTGCTCTCATGCATTTTTCAGTGCTACTTGCCTGGGGAATTTTGCTTAAATTCATAAAAAAAGTTAGCTCATAACAGTGAACCTTTTTTTGTGGGATACACAAGACAATTCTTGGTCTTGTGGCATATTCTGGTTAAACTATCCCCAATTCAATGGAATTGCAACCCTCTGCATGCACAGTGTATTCTTCCATCACATGTACAGGTGATTTTTCAAGATTTTGCACCGTAATGAGATTCTATTGAGCCCACACTACTATACTGTCCGAGCCAAGGACTACATGCTTTCTGGTAAGTTCTGATTCCAATACTGAGTTGGATGAATATATTTGATATGACATGATTTTTTTGTTAACTAGTAAATAGTAGCCTACAGCAAAGTGTGTTTAAATAATTTCTAACTTGTTAACAATTTCTGCTAGTTAGTCTTTGCTACCAAATGGGTTTTAGCTTGTTTGAGCCTGCTAACTGAGGAGTGTTAATTCACCTGTTTCCATACATGTTTCGTTTTAAAACATTTATCTTATTTATCTTGTTTAATCTAACTCCTTAACTATTTATCTGTACATGGAATTGTATTTGATTTTTTTTTACCATTTGTTTTCTTATCTTTACAGGAAAATGCCACGGGCACTATCTGACGTGTGAAGACATTTCACTGCAGCTAATGTAGAAGGAAAAGCTGTGTACATTTGTAAATACTGTGCCAAATCATATGTGAAGAAGGCAACAAAGATGCAGAATCATCTGGCCAAGTGCATAAAGTTCCCTCGGCGCTCACAACAAGCAACCTCTGACAAAAAGTCAGAGAAATGCTGTTGAATGTCTTGCTTGAGTTGTGCATGCAACTGGTTCACCTCTGATGCTCACTGGCAATGTGTATTGGAAGAGATTTCTGAATGTTCTTCACCGAGCATACACCCCTCCAACCAGACATGCTTTATGTACTAATTTGCTGGATGCAGAGTTCAACAGAGATCAAGTGAAGATCAAGCAAATCATAGAGAAAGCAGACTGTATTGCAATCATCTCTGATGGGTGGTTGAATGTTCGTGGGCAAGGAATAATTAACTTTATCTCCACCCCTCAACCAGTATTCTACAAGAGCACAGACACAACGGACAACAGACACACCGGTCTCTACATTGCAGATGAGCTGAAGGCAGTCATCAATGACCTTGGACCACAGAAGGTATTTGCACTGGTGACAGACAATACTGCAAACATGAAGGTTGCTTGGTCTAAAGTGGAGGAGTTCTACCCTCACATCACACCCATTGGCTGTGCTGCTCTTGCATTGAATCTGCTCCTCAAGGACATTATGGCACTGAAAATAATGGATACACTCTACAAGAGAGCGAATGATATGGTTAGGTATGTGAAGGGCCATCAAGTTATAGCAGAAATCTACCTCACCAAGCAAAGTGAGAAGAATAAGAGCATCACATTGAAGCTGCCCAGCAACACCCGTGGGGGTGGTGTTGTCATCATGTTTGACCGTCTTCTGGAGGGGAAGGAGTCTCTTCAAGAAATGTCCGTATCACAGTCTGCTGATGTGATATTTTGGGAGAGAGTGGTAAGCAGCCTGAAACTCCTGAAACCTATAGCAGTAGCCATTGCATGGATTGAGAGAGACAATGCCATCCTGTCTGATGTTCAGACTGCTTACAGATGTAAGAGAAGAACTCCGTACTGCCCTGCCCACTTCACTGTTTCTCCAAGCAGTGGAAACTGCAGTTCTGAAATACATCAAAAAGTGTGAAGACTTCTGCCTGAAGCCCATACACGCCGCAGCGTACATGTTGGACCCCAAGTATGCTGGCAGGAGAATCCTGTCTGGTGAAGAGATCAACAAGGCCTATGGTGTCATCATTACCGTGTCTCGGCACCTTGGCCTGGATAAGGGCAAGGTTCTTGGTAGTCTGGCGACGTACACTTCCAAGCAAGGGCTTTGGGAGGGAGATGCAATATGGCAGTCATGCCAACATATCTCATCAGCCACCTGGTGGAAGGTACTTTGTGGATCTGAGCCTCTTTCCCCTGTTGCCTCATCATTCTCCCACCAACATCAGCCGCCTCAGAGGCTAACTGGTCCTTATTTGGGAACACACACACACCAAAGCATGCAACAGGCTGACCAATACAAGGATTGACAAATTGGTGGCTATCCGGGCAAATTTGAGGCTTTTTGAGCCTGACAACGAGCCATCCTCAACAAGGTTGGAAAGTGACAGTGAAGATGAGGCCTCCAAGTCTGATGTTCAAGAGGTGGACATTGAGGAGGTCCGGGGAGAAGACATGGAAGGCTGAGAGGAAGACAACCAAAGCTTTAGTTTCTAGACTATCATTTTACAGAAAATGTTTTTGGAAGATGCGATGGATCATTGGGGATCATTCAATATTCCCTTTTGTTGTTCAGTGAAATCATCCCATGTGAAGTCAACTCATTTAAGTAAAGTTCAATTAGTATTTTTATTTATTTATTTATTTATATTGGAAGGATTTAATAATTTGCAATTGTCTACTTATGATAAGGTAAAAGGTTTATGTTTCTGTCTCCATATGACATGGTAAATATATCCAATGCAAAAAACATCTCCATTTAAATGGAATTAATATTAATTAGCATGTATTTCCGTTAATTCCCATATATTCCCGTTAATTCCTATGGAAAGTTTCCACCTCTGAATATTCCCCAAAATGTGCAACCCTAGTGGTGAGTAATCGCTGTTCTGATGTCCAGAAGTTATTTTTGGTCATAAGAGACGGTAGCAGCAACATTATGTACAAAAATAAGTTAAAAGATAAGATACAAACAACATCAGCCATCCTCTCTGGCGCCATCTTTTTTTGCTTGTGGTGTTTTGTTCTGTTATTTCTTTATTTTTTTTTATCTCTTCTTCCACTGCAGAAAAGGATTGACCATGGGTATGTGACTATGACTGTTTAAACCCATTGCTTTATCTTTGCATTATACCCATCTGTTCCAGAGCCTCCAAAGTATGTGACAACCAGTGTGTCCATTTCCTACTCAACATAGGTCTGTGTAGAGGAACCCTGGAGAATGTTCTGACAGTTGAAATTGATGCGTTCAGTTTAGATTGCCATCTAGGTGCATTGACAGTCACCCACTAATGTGATGAAAAACAACATATGAAACAGTTAATTAACAATTCAATGTTGATGAAATGACTGTAGCCTGCCTACCAAGTATTGTGGCAAAGGTGGTATGGTTTTACACTGCAAACCAGCCTTTTACCTCGCTTCATCTGAACGTGTTATCATTCCCAGATGTGTCATGTCCAGCAATGAAGTCATAGACATAAACCTGCTCTCACAGCTGGAGGTCATTCCCCCCTCCTTCTCCCTCAGCCCTCGCACATATTTTCCCCCCCATCATCCTACACTCTTTTACAAAGGGCTCTTTAAAACACATGGGAGGCCAGGGCAACCAAAAATGATTACATTGTTCTGTCGTTGTTCTGTTATCAGGTCTCACCCGGATTGTGGGGCTATTGGGTCATTACATTTGATTTCAATCACTTTTTGACCAGACCCCTTTCTTAAAAAATAAACTTGCTATACATATTTGCCTGTGGTGGAAGTTGTCAGAAAGTTACTTTTTGCAACTGAATGCCAAACATTTAAGAGATGGAGGTACTCAAAGTTGCCCCATTTTGCATACCCCACTCTACCATGAGACATCATGTAGAGGTCTTCATGGATCCACTGGTACCGGAACACCCTAGACTCGATCTGGTACCTGAGCGGGTCCGGATCCAGAATTCTAAATAATGTCACAGGTCTGGGTCAGATCTGATTTGATTGTCTCGGGTATGTGTCATTTTAACTGACTTGTCTGGAAGGGCCCGTACAGAGCCAAACGCGACAGCTGCAGTTGAGAGAGACATTTTTATAATTTATGGAGCTGCTCTTGCTTTTCACGAGAGTGGAGCGTGGCGCATGTAGCTTGTTGTTGGCCAATCATAAGTCGTCAAAGCGGTAATAGGCTACAGTCAGAGAGCCCCCGTGTGGGTCAAAATGTAGGCGACTATCTAATCAATGGCAGATGGAATTAAAATGACTTAATTAAAAGTTAGTTCAAATGAGAAGGAGAGACTACAACAATAGGCTGCTACTTAATATTCTGAATGGAGTTATTTGTAACTGTAGGATGAGAGCGCATGCACTGCAGCCTCAATTAGCCTAGCTAGTAACATTAGCTAGTTTAACTAGCTTTTCCCAGGTTGATTCAGTCAAGACAGGTACTATGAGATCAATATCATGCTAAATGTAAATCACTTTCCCAGAAATGTAACTCACCAATCCACAAATGTAAATTACCAATCCACAAATGTCAATCGCTATCCACAAATGCAGTTCACTATCCACAAACAAACACTTTTTGATTTGTAAATCGAGGGCCTTAAGTAAAATTACTGTCATAAAGATTTGCACATAGGAGAGAGATGCGCATGACAGATATGGCAAGCCTGCAACTCCATATTTGGAAGCGCATAGGTCACCTGACTTTTGGCAGTGATTTGATGACAAGAAAAAGACAAAGTTATCATGGTAGAAAGCGATTTGTAGTCATATAAAGAAAAAAGTTCTCAAGCGTAGAAAGCGATTTCTGTATTCATAGAAAAAAGGTTTGGACCCATAGAAAGCGATTTCTATAAATTGCTGGCAGCCTCTCGTTCGGCCATGTTGATGCCTGCCTTTCAAGGCTGCAGAAATTATAGTATGGTAAAGATATGTTAACCATATGTGTAACCATAGTATGTCCAACGTAAATAATTGAAACCCTAGCCCAAGATTACTCTATATTTGCAACACTATTGCGGTGTACACCCGTTCATCACCCAAATAGTTGAATTAGCTGGCCAGTGTGTTAACACCAGTAAATGTGAAGGATATGTCATACATTGTAAGTAATTATAATCCATCCGCTTTCTCATGTTGCACAGACGATGAGCATTAAGGAGACATAAGTATTCCTGAGGCCTCTAACTGTTTTCCCCAGGAGAGTCATGTAAAAGGTAAAGTAGGATATGGGATCAGACTTTGTAACAGTATTGCTTCCGTCCCTCTCCTCGCTCCATCCTGGGCTTGAACCAGGGACGCTCTTCACACATCGACAAGTCACCCTCGAAGCATCATTACCCATCGCTCCACAAAATCCACGGGGGAAACACCTACTTCAAGGTCTCAGAGCGAGTGACGTCACTTATTTGAAACACTATTAGCACGCACCGCTAACTAAATTCAGCAAAAAAAGAAACGTCCCTTTTTCAGGACCCTGTCTTTCAAAGATAATTCATCAAAATCCAAATAACTTCACAGATCTTCATTGTAAAGGGTTTAAACATGCTTGTTCAATGAACCATAAACAATTTATGAACATGCATCTGTGGAATGGTCGTTAACCTGTAAGGGCTAGGGGGCAGTATTTACACGGCCGGATAAAAAACGTACCCGATTTAATCTGGTTATTACTACTGCCCAGAAACTAGAATATGCATATAATTATTGGCTTTGATTAGAAAACACCCTAAAGTTTCTAAAACTGTTTGAATGGTGTCTGTGAGTATAACAGAACTCATATGGCAGGCAAAAACCTGAGAAGATTCTGTACAGGAAGTACCCTCTCTGACCATTCCTTGAGCTTCTTGGCTCTGTTTATTGAAAACTTAGGATCTTTGCTGTAACGTGACACTTCCTACGGCTCCCATAGGCTCTCAGAACCCGGGAAAAAGCTGAATGATGTAATTCCAGCCGCTGGCTGAAAAACATTAGCGCCTTTGGTAAGTGCTCTATCAGAGGACCATCAGACTGAGGCTCGTGCACGGGGCGACACCATGTTTTTATTTTCTCTCTCTTTGTACTAAAACACGATTTCCCGGTCGGAATATTATCGCTTTTTTACGAGAAAAATGGCATAAAAATTGATTTTAAACAGCGGTTGACATGCTTCGAAGTACGGTAATGGAATATTTAGATTTTTTTGGTCACGAAACGCGTCGGGCGCGTAACCCTTATTTACCCTTTCGGATAGTGTCTTGAACGCACGAACAAAACGCCGCTATTTGGATATAACTATGGATTATTTGGGACCAAACCAACATTTGTTATTGAAGTAGAAGTCCTGGGAGTGCATTCTGACGAAGAACAGCAAAGGTAATAACATTTTTCTTATAGTAAATCTGACTTTGGTGAGGGCTAAACTTGGTGGGTGTGTAAATAGCTAGCCCTGTGATGGCTGGGCTATCTACTGAGAATATTGCAAAATGTGCTTTCACCGAAAAGCTATTTTAAAATCGGACATAGCGAGTGCATAGAGGAGTTCTGTATCTATAATTCTTAAAATAATTATGTTTTTTTGTGAACGTTTATCGTGAGTAATTTAGTAAATTCACCGGAAGTTTGCGGGGGTATGCTAGTTCTGAACGTCACATGCTAATGTAAAAAGCTGTTTTTTGATATAAATATGAACTTGATTGAACAAAACATGCATGCATTGTATAACATAATGTCCTAGAAGTGTCATCTGATGAAGATCATCAAAGGTTAGTGCTGCATTTAGCTGTGGTTTGGGTTTATGTGACATTATATGCTAGCTTGAAAAATGGGTGTCTGATTATTTCTGGCTGAGTACTCTGCTGACATAATCTAATGTTTTGCTTTCATTGTAAAGCCTTTTTGAAATCGGACAGTGTGGTTAGATTAACGAGAGTCTTGTCTTTAAAATGGTGTAAAATAGTCATATGTTTGAGAAATTTAAGTAATAGCATTTCTAAGGTATTTGAATAACGCGCCACAGGATTCCACTGGCTGTTACGTAGTTGGGACGATTTCGAGGTTAAGACACTAACAGCTTACAGACGGTAGGCAATTAAGGTCACAGTTATGAAAAACTTAGGACACTACAGATGCCTTTCTATGGACTCTGAAAAACACCCAAAGAAAGATGCCAGGGTCCCTGCTCATCTGTGTGAATGTGCCTTTTGGCATGCTGCAAGGAGGCATGAGGACTGCAGATGTGACCAGGGCAATACATTGCAATGTCCGTACTGTGAGACGCTTAACCCTCCCGTTGTCCTCCCATTCTGCCTACTCCCCGTGTCCCCGGCGGGTCACCCTGTCCCGTCTCGGCTAAAGGCCCAGAGGGCACAAGTGTGACAGTAGGCATGCGAACAGCCTTTGCAGATGTATTTCTTACACCTGCAGCACACCGTGTGTGTCTTGGTGTCCTTCTTGGGGGGGCAGAGCTGACACCTCTTACTCGCCACTAGCGGGGTGGCGTCCGGGCCAGCGGCGTCCGGGCCAGCGGCGTGCTCCCGGGCTCGCGGAGGAGCCGCGTCGTGGTCCGCACTCTGCAGGACTTTGACAAGCGTGGACGCGGCTTCGGTGCGGAGGAGACGCTGCCTTCTTTGTATCAAGGGCTTGACAAGCGCCTTTCCCAGCTGCTCCAGGAACACCCTCCTCTTGTTCCGCTTCCGAGGCATCCAGTCGGGCTTGATCTCTCGCCATATGACAAAGGCGTTGTAGGAGGACACGTCGAGGATGTTGTGGAAGATGACCAGGGGCCAGCGGGCAGTCATCCGTCTGCAGCTGTAGGTGCCGACCACCTTGTCTAGGTTGTCCACGCCGCCCTTGTTGCAGTTGTAGTCTAGGATGAGGGCCGGCTTCCGGTCGCGGCGATCGCTAATTTCGGCCTCCGTGTGCAGCGTGCTCAGGAGTAGCACGTTCTTATTTCTCTTTGGCAGGTAGGACATCAGAGTGGCGGTGGGCGTGAAAGCGAACCTGGAGGACGAGACATGTCTGCCCTTTGACTGGAGCAGCGCGGGAGGGAGCTCGGGCTTGTTCTTTCGCACCGTGCCGACCATGGTGAGGTTCCTCTCGAGGAGCCGCTGGCCCGAGTTCGTAGGAGGTGAAGAAATTGTCGCAGGTGATGTTGTGACCACCCGGCAGCCCCTGCGTGAGATCGAGGACGACGCGCGCGCCCTGGTTCTTCTCGGGGGCTCCGCCGGCCACCTTACCGGTGTAGACTTGCATCTTCCAAGCGTAGCTGGACTTGGCGTCGCAGGCCACCCACGACTTGATGCCGTATTTGGCCGGCTTGCTGGGGATGTACTGTCGGAAAGTACAGCGCCCTTTTGGGAGAGGAAGGAGATTAGCTGCGGCGGCGTCGACGACGCTGCTACTGATGATGCTGCTGATGCTACACCTCTCTACTACCGCTGGCTCATCATTGGGGGCGCACGGCGTTTATGTTACACACTACCGCTACTGCTGCCGATGCTACTGCTGACGCTATACTACACGTACACAGATACACAGATACATAGACAGTACCTCTGAACGGGACGAGTGTTTGGTCCACCATCAAGTCAGACCCCGGGTTGAGAGGAAGGAGATTAGCAGCGTCATGCTGCTGATGCTACTGCTGCTGCTGATGATGATGCTGACGCTACCTCTCTATACTACCGCTGGCTCATCATTGGGGGCGCACAGCGTTTATGTTACCCGCCGACGCTACCTCTCTATAGTACACGTACGTACAGATACACACAGATACACACAGATACACGCAGACGGTACCTCTGAACAGGACCAGTTGTTCGTCCACCGTCAAGTCGGACCCCGGGTTGTAGAGGGCCGGCAGCCGCTCCTCCCACAGGTTCCAGACCTCTTTTATGGCCACCAGTCTGTTGGCGGCGAGTCTCGCGGGTCTCGACCGGCGGTCGTCGAATCGCAGCAGCCTCGAGTACTTGTGAAAGACCTTGAGCGGCATGGTGGCTCGGAACACGGTCCTGCCGCTCTCCGCGTCCCACAGGCTGGCCGCGGCCTCGCCCCGGGACCTGTAGACGCCCGCTAGGATTAGCAGCCCTAGGTAGGCGCACAGGTCGGTGGAGTCCATGGGTCGCCAGCCGTCGCTGTATTTTCTCACCCCCTGCAGATTTGTCATGTCCACAATGATCCTTTCTATCGCCGGCGTGACAAACAGCCGGAAGGTGGACTCGATGTTGAGCGCGCGCAGGCCATAGGGCCAGGCGTCACCGCGGGGCCGGGGTGGCGGACGGCGCGGGGCAGGTCCGGGCCGCGATAGGCCACGGAGGACCATTTTGATTTTGCCGGTTTTTGACAGCAACGTCTCCCTTCGGGCTTGGCCGGCCACCGCCGCTGTGTCCTCTTGCTCTGGCTCTGGCTCTCTGTCTCGCTCTCGGGCAGCGGCCGTGTCTCGCTCTTCCTCCTCCTCCTCCGAAGAGGAGCACGACCGCAAGGCCGAGTCGTCCGCGTCACGTTCGGGGTCGTATTCCTCGCCGTCTTCGTCTTCCGAAACGTCCTCCTCTTCGGAATCACAGAAGTCTTCTTCGTCTTCTCGTTCGACACTGGAGGCTATCTGTTCCAGGACCTGAGCCGCGCTGAAACCGGGACTGTGAGGCGTCGGCGGCCTCACGCTCGGCGGGGTCGTATTCCTCACCATCGTCCTCATCCTTGTCCTCATCTTCTTCTTCCTGACAATATTAGTAGCCTCTCTGACGCACCGCGGGGGGGGGGGTCGCTCTGACCCGGCCAACGGCGGGGGGGGAGGTTATAACATACGCATTTCTAACGCTTCCCCCGGGGTCTCTCTGACCCGGCCTGGATGCGGGGGAACAGCTCCTAACACATGGCCGAGCCAGGGGGTCGCTCTGACCCGGCCGAGACAACGGGAGGGCTAACACATGGCCGAGCCAGGGGGTCGCTCTGACCCGGCCGAGACAACGGGAGGGTTAAGACAGCGCTACAGGGAGACAGGACGGACAGCTGATCGTCCTTGCAGTGGCCGACCACGTCTAACAACACCTGCACAGGATCGGTCCATCCAAACATCACACCTGCGAGACAGATACAGGATGGCAACAACAACTGCCCGAGTTACACCAGGAACGCACAATCCCTCCATCAGTGCTCAGACTGTCCGCAGTAGGCTGAGAGAGGCTGGACTGAGGGCTTGTAGGCTTGTTGTAAGGCAGGTCCTCAGCAGACATCACCGGCAACGACGTCGCCTATGGGCACAAACCCACCATCGCTGGACCAGACAGGACTGGCAAAAAGTGCTCTTCACTGACGAGTCGCGGTTTTGTCTCAGCAGGGGTGATGGTCAGATTCGCGTTTATCATCGAAGGAATGAGCATTACACCGAGGCCTGTACTCTGGAGTGGGATCAATTTGGAGGTGGAGGGTCCATCATGCTCTGGGGCGGTGTGTCACAGCATCATTAGACTGAGCTTGTTATCATTGCAGGCAATCTCAACGCTGTGCGTTACAAGGAAGACATCCTTCTCCCTCACGTGGTACCCTTCCTGCAGGCTCATCCTATGAAGACCCCCCAGCATGACAATGCCACCAGCCATACTGCTCATTCTGTGCATGACTGGGACCCGTTGGATCGGAGGGTGAGGGCTAGGGCCATTCCCCCCCAGAAATGTCAGAGAACTCGCAGGTGCCTTGGTGGAAGAGTGGGGTAACATTTCACAGCAAGAACTGGCAATCTGGTGGAGTCCATGAGAAGGAGATGCACTGCAGTACTTAGTATCTGGTTTGGCCACCAGCTGCATTGACTTTTTGATTTTGACCCCCCCCCTCCTTGTTCAGGGACACATTATTCCATTTCTGTTAGTCACATGTCTGTGGAACTTGTTCAGTTTGTCTCAGTTGTTGAATCTTATGTTCATACAAATATTTACACATGGTAAGTTTGCTGAAAATAAACGCAGTTGACAGTGAGAGGATGTTTCTTTTTTTTGCTGAGTTTAGCTACACATTTCACACCGGTTACACTTACCCCCTGCTTTCTGCAGCAACCAGTGATCCGGGTCCACAGCATCAATGGGATCAACTTTTTTTCTATGACTACAAGTCGCATTCTACCGTGATAACTTTTTTTCTTTGTGTGAGAACTTTTTGTCTACGCATGAGAACTTGTCTTTTTTCTTGTCGTCAAATCCCTGCCAAAAGTCAGGTGACCTAAGCGCTTCTAAATATGGAGTTGCAGGTTTGCCATATGTCATGTTTGCGCATATCTCTCCTATGTGCAAATCTTTATGGCAGTCATTTTACTTAAGGCCCTCGATATACAAATTCAAAGGTGTTTGGATAGTGAATTGAATATGTGGATTGGTGATTTACATTTGGCATAATATTGATTCCATAAGGTACTACGTAATATTATCCTTTTATAATGAAGCATTGCATGCATATCACCACAGAGCAGTAGAGGCACTTAGAGAAGTTGCACACATGGGGAACATTCTAGTAGCCTCGGGTCTGGAGAAATGTGGCCTTTTTTTATGAATGCATTTCATGCAATTTAAATAATTTTACATGACTGGAGACTTTGGCAGAATCTTTTTTAATACTGAACAAATGATTGAAATTACAGGCTAGTTTGACACTGGGAATCTGAGATCAATAAAAACGACCTTGAATCCATCAATAGCGTAGGCCTAGGTGTGTGTGTGGAGACGCGTATTGTAGGCTACAATATGAGGAGGAAATGATAGTCCTAAACATGCTTTCCAGTTTTACTGACTCACCCAAGGATGCACAGCTCACCTGCTGGTGATGGCAGATGCATTTGTGCCAAAAGCCTATATCTTGTGTAACCGATGTGAAATGGCTAGTTAGTTAGCGGCGGTGCGCGCTAATAGTGTTTCAATCAGTGACGTCACTCACTCTGAGACCTGAAGTGGTTGTTCCCCTTGCGTTGCAAGGGCCGTGGCTTTTGTGGCACAATAGGTAACGATGCTTCGTGGGTGTCAGTTGTTGATGTGTGCAAGGGTCCCTGGTTCGAGCCCAGGTTGGGGGGAAGAGAGGGACGGAACCTACACTGTTACACTTGCTCTTGTTTTACTTTTGTAAACAATATTTGGAAGTTGATGAAATATTTAGCCTACAGCAGACAGATTAGTCTTCTCTTTTCAGCAGGAGACAATTTGGTTCCGATTTGTATTTGAAATATTGCGAAAGGTCTGTTTTGTCAGCATGATGTTCATTGACTGATTGGCCGCGCGTTCCCAACTATGCTATGCCTTGTTATTGGGCTACACACAATCCACAGCTAGGTCATTTAAAAAAATAGATATATTTTCTACATTGCAGAATTAATAGTGAATATATCAAAACTATGAAATAACACAATGAAGTAACCAAAAAATGTTAAACAAATCTAAATATATTTGAGATTCTTTAAAGTAGCCACCCTTTGCCTTGACAGCTTTGCACACTCTTGGCATTCTCTCAACCAGCTTCAGTTAGTCACCTGGAATGCATTTCAATTAACAGGTGTGGCTTGTTTAAAAGTTAATTTGTGGAATTTCTTTCCTTAATGCGTTTGAGGTAATCAGTTGTGTTGTGACAAGGTAGGAGTGCAATACAGAAGACAGCCCTATTTGGTTAAAGACCAAGTCCACATTATGGCAAGACCAGCTCAAATAAGCAAAGAGAAATGACAGTCCATCATTACTTTAAGACATGAAGGTCAGTCAATCTGCAACATTTCAAGAACTTTGAAAGTTTCTTCAAGTGCAGTCGCAAAAACCATTGAGCTATGATGAAACTGGCTCTCATGAGGACCTCCACAGTTGCCTCTACTGCAGAGGATAAGTTCATTAGAGTTATCAGCCTCAGAAAATGCAGCCCAAATAAATGCTTCACTGAGTTAAAGTAACAGACACATGTCAACATCAACTGTTCAGAGAAGACTGCATGAATCAGGCCCTCGTGGTCAAATTGCTGCAAAGAAACCACTACTAAAGGACACCAGTAAGAAGAAGAGACTTGCTTGAGCCAAGAAACACGAGCAATGGACGTTAGACTGTTGGAAATTTGTGCTCCCGAGTGGCGCAGCGGTCTAATGCACTGCATCTCAGTGCTAGAGGCGTCACTACAGACACCCTGATTCGAATCCAGGCTGTATCACAACCGGCCGTGATTGGGAATCCCATAGGGTGGCGCACAATTGGGCCAGCGTTTTCCGGGTTTGGCCGGTGTAGGCCAACATTGTAATTAAGAATTTGTTCTTAACTGTCTTGCCTAGTTGAATAAAGGTAAAATAAAAATCTGCCCTTTGGTCTGATGAGTCCAAATTTGAGATTTTTGGTTCCAACCACCGTGTCTTTGTGCGTCGCGGAGTAAGTGAACGGATGATCTCCGCACGTGTAGTTCCTACCATTAAGCATGGAGGAGGAGGTGTGATGGTGTTGGGGTGCTTTGCTGGTGACACTGTCTGTGATTTTATTTAGAATTCAAGGCACGCTTAACCAGCATGGCTACCACAGCATTCTGCAGCGATACGCCATCCCATCTGGTTTGCACTTAGTCCCACTATCATTTGTTTTTCAACAGGACAATGACCCACCACACCTCCAGGCTGTGTAAGGGCTATTTGACCAAAAAGGAGAGTAATAGAGTGCTGCACCAGATGACCTGACCTCAACCAAATTTTAGATGGTTTGGGATGAGTTGGACTGCAGAGTGAAGGAAAAGCATACAACAAGTGCTCATTATATGTGGGAACTCCTTCAAGACTGTTGGAAAAGCATTCCAGGTGAAGCTGTTTGACAGAATGCCAAGAGTGTGCAATGCATTCATCAAGGCAAAGGGTGGATACTTTGAAGAATCTCAAATAAAAAATATATTTTGATTTGTTTTTAACACTTTTTTTTTTTGGTTACTACATGATTCCATGTGTGTGTTATTTCATAGTTTTGGTGCATTCACTATTATTCTACAATGTAGAAAATAGTAAAAATAATGAAAAACCCTTGAATGAGTAGCTGTGTCCAAACTTTTGACCTGTACTGTATATATTTTTCAACTATTTTCCATCTTAGAAGTAAAGCCTTTGATTGCTGGTCAAACAGATGGAAAAAGGTTCTTAGTAAACATCAACCAGGAAAAAGTTGTAAGGTATTAGAATTGCATCAAAACATAATGTAGAAGTTTATACCCTTGACAACTAATATCAACATTTGTTTATTTTTGCAGAAATTATTTGCCTTCTGTAAGTTTAAGAAATATTGTCATTCTGTAAATGTAGACCAACCAGTTGGTGTTTTTTACTGATACCAATTGATTATTATTTATGAAGTGATTTTAAAACATGTCATTCTCTCACAAAATCTTTGACAGAATGACTGACTGAAAAATCAGTAACAGAATGACCACAATTGAATTGGCTAAAATGGGAAATTATAGTACCGTAAATTCCGGACTATAAGCCGCAACTTTTTTCCCAGCTTTGAACCTCGCGGCTTAAACTATGACGCGGCTAATATATGGATTTTTCCCGCTTTCAAATTTTTTTTAGACAAAAAAAAACATTCTGTGACGTGCTCAGTTTTTTTGGCGGCATGAAGCTTTCATTAGACCAATGAAATTGCCGAACAGGTTAAGGTCAGACAACTTTTTTGTTTACTGTTTAGATTAAATCGAGCGCTCTCAAACTTCCCATCATTCTGATTACGGTAGTCATTTTGTCACCCTCATCATGGCAAAGACACGGAGAAATGCATATGATGCAGCTTTCAAGTTGAAGGCGATTGATCTGGCTGTTGGAAAAGGAAATAGAGCTGCTGCACGGGAGCTTGGTCTTAATGAGTCTTTTTTTTTTGTTACAAGCCGTGTTTCGTTAAAGCCTGTGTAAAGTTAATTTGTTTCAATGTACCGGTAGGCACGTGCGGCTTATTTATGTTCAAAATAATATATATTTTTAAATTCAGTGGGTGCGGCTTATATTCAGGTGCGCTTAATAGTCCTGAAATTACGGTAGTCACAAACCACACAGTCCAGTCACCTGCTCTGTCCTCACTTTCACTGGCATACTGTTATTTTCTGCTCATAACCATTGAGCACCGGACATACGTTTTCAACGTCCATGGATGTTTGACAAGGTTGGACAGCATAGTACGCAGTTGTTTGGGGAAACTCGGTCACTTAAACTGAGGAGGATTTTATCACCATTAATTTATGAAACTTTACATCCTGATCACTGATCTTCAAGTAAATGTGTTTTTGTACAATTTTCAGTGGAAATTGTTGAAATTGGTCCCTGTGCATTGTATGGTTTAACTTCCAATTGTTGGCTTTCTTTGTGCATACATCAAAAATAATAATTGTATTACCATTGAATTGCCCATTCCCATTTTAGTACATGTATCAGCTAGGACATGACACCCAGCCTGTATTCAAGAGCATGCTGTGTCTCATCTGATAGTGGGCACAACACAAACACCTCCGATGATGTATAAAATAGGGTCTAAACTGCAACGTATGCAAAAAATAAAATAAAGAAGTTTACGTGCTTTTAGATCATTTGTTAAAGTTTAAAAAAAAATGTTTTTATTAAACTTTTTTCAGAAATGTATAATATACTTTGCCAACCCTGTTTTTAAGATTTTAAATGATATCAATCATTTATATTTTACATGGATGTGTCATGGTGGTATGCAAAACTTAGAGGTGCTCAATCTCCTAAAATGTTGTGGCATTAAGGTTCAAAAAGTTACTTTCTGACCCCTTCTACCATGGGCAAATATGTATAAAAAGATGAATTCAAATCAAAAGGGGTGCGATCAAAAAGTAATTGAAATAAAATGGAATGACCCTATTAGACTCGTTTTAGCTGGGATGTTCTTCAGAGACCCAGACCTGTGGCTGGGGGATCTGGGGTTGGAGTTACAGGTGGCACAGTGACACAGCCTTTTACCCTCCGGGAGGTAGAGATACTTAACCTCTTTCAGTCAGATGGGACATGCGTTATGTGATAGCAGAGGCTATTGTGTGTTACGATGCAGTTTGTTATCAGATTCTCTCATCAGAGTTGTCGTTTTGTGCCAGATCATCCTGATTTTTAAGTCTATTAATTCAGTAATGGAGCAATCCACATTTAATATGTGGATTTGAGTCCTATAGGTCCTGTTCTGTGCTCAATCTGTCCAGCTGAGCATTTCGTCTTGTTTTGGTCCAGTCTCATTATGGAGGCACATAAAGTAGTTTAATTACCACACTTTGGGTAATGCATTTCAAATGAGTTGATGATCACTATTAATTCTAAACCATCATTCTCTACTGCTCTTGTAGAGAACCACACCCTGTTAAATTGGACCTGTGGCTTCCCTGCTCTTCAGAAACGAGTGGATAATTACAAGGGGCTAGCCTAAGGTCACACACAGTGCTTCATTAAGTTAGTAGATATTGGAGATATGTTTACCTCTGAGAGTGTCCCTCTATAAATAAACACACACACACACACACACACACACACACACACACACACACACACACACACACACACACACACACACACACACACACACACACACCCGCCCAAATGACTGTTTATGAACATTAGAGCCCTCCTGACAATAACCGTATTTTCACTCTGAGAATGAGTGTTTTGATTTCTGCGAGGATTTCAGAGGGTAGACCCACTGCAATTTCAGCCATGCCGTTTCAATTAAAGGATTCTTCATATCAACAAGCTGAAGAAAGCAATGCCAGTTGTTTGTCCCTCTTAACTGGTGGTTTCAAGATGGACTTTTTAAATTGCATGTCTGATAGCAATTTTCTCTGCGAGAATGAACACACAATCACACCCTTTATTTTTGCGGCACATGAATAGTGGGGTAGCTGATGTACTGGTGTCTTTGATTGGGATGAATGTATTTAGAATATATTTACGTTTACAAATTAAATCATTTTTAGCGTGTTTGCGTGTGTATGGGAGGGTTGCTCTCTATAGCGTATCCAGTGGAAAAGGCTGCCTCGCCGTGCCTGTGCCAAAGGCCTGTTACATTGTCTCTGAACGGCACAGCACATGCTCATTGATGTAGAAGCACAACAAAGACCAGGATGCAAAGTTTTTATCTGCATCACTAGTTCTGCATGTGGTGTCAGTGGATGCGCTGCTGCTCTTTATGAGCAGAGTCAATAGAAGACAACACAGGCCTGTCTCTGCAAGCAGCAGTCTGAATGCTTTCTCCTGGACAGACAAGCTTCCTGTTTCTTAGTGTATCTGAGTTCAGCACACTTTTTATTATTTTTTTCGTCCGAATGTTATTCTTAATACTAGACGTCAAAACACATTTTTGCCCCTGAAGGACGAAGCCATTGGATGAACTATTTACTGTAGTTTGTTCCGTGGTGTCCAGATGCTCTGATAGGATAGACCTCCCTTCAATTCCCTGGCGCTTGCGCTTTGCAGCTGGCCTGGGTGGTGAAGAGTTAACCAGTCCCTTTATGATGGGCCACCTTTCTAAATATAACCCCAAACCTCCTCAACATGGGCACGCACAAGTCCTTCGGCTCTACTGCACTCCCTCTGTCAACACTCTCACTCACACACTCCTTCTCCGGCATACACACACACACTCCCCCAGTTACAGATTTGTACCCACACTCAATCAAACTCATTCCTCCTCAAACTCCCCATTTAGTACTTCAAAGTTTACAGAGGAGATGATTCATATAGACTATATACCTGGTAGTTAGTATGAGTGATTTTTCATTTTACTCCCCTGGACAAGCTACTATTCACTAATGTGTGTTTGCCCATCCACATGTCTTGTAGTTGAGAATCTGATTAGATGTAATTTGCAGAATAATGACATGTCCCCTTCAAAAGACGGTTTTCTTTGTATAGGTTGTTTGGGAGATGATGAAAGGGATGGGAGACTACTTGTCTAAATGCCTCTTCTACTAGTTCCGTTTGTTTCTTCAGGAGGCGGGTGGAAATAGGCCCTTATGCTGCAGCAGGCACTAGTTGTCATGCTGTAGCCCATGACTGGTCTCATCATTAAATAACAAGCAGCAGTGCACTCAAAGCTGTTCCAGATGATTACCATATGTCTGCAAAGCCCCGAGCGGCAGAGCAGATCGGCTCCCATCCTACCCTCTAATTTCTCATCCCAAAATTGGACATTTGGGTCTTTGTGTGACATTGTCCCTCCCTTCCATGGCTAGCACAGTGGGTTCTCACAGTATTTCATTCCATTTTCCTATTATAGAGGTACAATAACAGTGAATCAACCTTTGAGCGACGTTGAGAAAATGTTTTGTCAATAGATTTGATGACTTACTGGTGTGGTTTTAAACCATCCTTGATTTGCAGAGCGGAAATGTTCCATCTTCTGTCTGTATGTGGCCTTTTTTACAAAAGGGCCTTGGTTTTACTATGTCTGTCTTCTCTCTCTGAGAAACAGTTCCCCAATGTCTCTGTATTGTACTACTGTACCTCCGCAGAAATAGCTGAACATAGCCATCACAGACTTGTTGCATTCATAAAGAAAATAATAAATCTTTCCGGAGACAGACAGAGCAAGGTTCTAGCCAGCCTAATTAATGCAGAAATATTTCAGGCTTTTACAGTTTGCCCAAAACATAAAGAAAGTTCTCCTCTCTGTGTAGGAGTACATTTTTAAAAGAGATCTTTGTGTTGTCCAGTTAGAAAGCCATTGGCCCTAGACTGCCAATCCCAGCATGCATAGCAACGCACCTCTGTATGAATACATTGCTTGTCTGATGGAGTGGAGTGGGTCGAATGCCCCCCTATCGTCCATACATCCTACACAGGCTATGACACTCAACAGCTTGTCGGCTTGTCGCGCAGACGTTTTTGAAAGTTGGGGAGGAAGGGAGGATGATGACAACATAATTATCACTAGGTTGCAGTAACAAAGTACTTTTACCTTGGGAAGATGGAACTGCGGGAGATTTTAGGAGAAGTGATTGTTTTGACATCTACTGTAAAGTCAGGAGCTCAAGCGAATGGCTTTGAAGGGGACGACGGAAGGGGACTTCTCTTTGTTTGGATGCTTATAACGCCTTAACTTCAGGAGGACTGAAGGAGCAACTGGAAGAGACAAGTTACCAAGACCATAGAAAAACATTTTAGTTGATGGTTTTTGGATTAGGAGGATCTGTTAGGTTCTTCAAGGTGTTGGAACCAGAGCACAGTTGGAGTTGAGGGTTTAGATCTGTCTTCTTCTGCTGGGTTGGATCTTCAATACAGATCCTGGAGGGCATTGATAAATCAGGTGTCAGAGCTGTTTTGTTTAATGTTAGTGATCTGAATAACAGACTGTTTCAAACCAAGACAGTGGTTTGGTTTCTTCAGAGAGCTAATTAAAACCCAGTTAAAATGGAAATCTTGACTCATTTATGCCCAGTTGGACCTGAAGTGAGGAGCTCTGGTGCATGGCTTGGAGAGAAGGTTCAAAGCAAGTGTTTAGTGGTTGAGCTGGATGAGGTAATATAGCCTAGTTTTGCAGGTGCAGTTTTTTGAATGAAGTTGAATGAGCTATTGGCAGAGTTGAAGAGTTGGACTACATTGGAGAGTTGCAGTCTGAAGATGGATTCAGAGATGGGTTTGATGTAGGATGGAAAGGAAGATGTAGGTAGTTGTGGGTAAAATAATGCATAATGTCGGTGTGGCATTATTGTCAGTCGACTACAGTGATCGGGGGACAGGATTTGAAGGTTGTTTAGGTAAGGTTGAAGAGTTAAGGTCCATAGTTAGTTAGTTAGGGTTGAGAGTGAGGCTACAATGTTCCTGTATTGGAAGAAGAGGGGGGCGTATGAGCTGGAGACCCTCCCCTCCTACCTCACCGAGCAGGTGGCAGAGCACTACTCCTGGTCTTCCTCTCTGGACGTCATCCATGATCTGTACGGTAAGCGTTAGGATCGATCAAACGGGATAAGAAGTACACACATCCGATATATATATATATATATTCAAGGGCTGGACCATTGACCTGGCTGATTGTGTGGTATGTGAGTAATAACATGTTCATTACATGCTTACTTCCATTCAGACTGAATGGCACTGGCAGGGGGAATTTGATTCCATTGGAAGACGATCATGGTAACTGACTCCATGAAGCCTAGCATTTGACATTTACCATTAGGCCTATGATGTTGTATAATTGATCTGAATCAGCCACGTTGTCATATGACACTGACCAACTTGAAGAATGAAATGTAGCCGGTTTCTCTGCTAGCAGATGGCGATGCCATGTGGTTATACATCAGAGATCTGACCTCCAGAATTTCAGCACCATCATGGAAAGCTTTTTCTTTTCTTTCCATTGCTCTCTTCTTCCGTTCAGTCCGTGGAAAGCACTCGACACTCAGTGACCTGGCATAGAGAGCACCTCAAATGAGAGTAGCCGAGAAGCAAATGGGGATAGGAACAGCTGCTGCTGCGGAGATGAAATATTTACCACAGAAGAAGGAGTGAGTGCATACAGTCGGTCGCCGTTCCAAATGACACCCTATTTGTTATAAGGTGTACTACTTTTGACTAGGTTCTGGTCGAAAGTAGTGCACTATATCGGGAATAGGGTGTCTTTTGGGACTGACACGAGGACTGCTGAATTGCGTTACTGTCTTTCTCCACTCAGTGCTTCTGCTTTTTGAAGCTTCTGCTTTCTTCCATCCACTGCCCTCTATGCCATTAGTGAAAGGGAAAAGGGATGTAATAACTTTGGGCTAGGGCTGGCTACTGGAATTCTCTTATCCAATCTTCCCAGTCCCAGCCAGGCCAGCAGTTTCTTGGAGGTCTGCCTCTGCTCTGTCTGCTGAGTCGCTGGGCAGCATCAGGTGTCTGCAGAGTAGACCTTCGTGTTCTAGAAGAAGTGGAATGTCTGACTGCCACAGATAGAACTGAACGGCGGGTCTTTGATCCTCACCTGGTCCCACAGTCCCTGTAATTAAGCCTCAACTCAACTGCTCCTGAAAACATTTCTCAACTAGGCTGGGGTATGGGTTGCGCAGGGGACTGCGTTCTTAAAAAATGTAATAAATAATAATTGCAAAAAAAAGGCTCTACCTGGAACCCAAAAGGGTTTTACTACAGGGTCAGCTGAGTGACACTTAAAATATTTTTTTTAGGTAGCCATTTTGTTTTCTAAGACTGCTGGGGGCTGGGGCTTGGGCAGTCCTGTCCGTCTCCCCATATTCCCTGAATGTAGTACACACTACTGTAGCATTCCTTAACCTATAATCAGGACGCAGGCCCCAATAATGGAGGAACATACCTCTCCACCCTCTCGCTCTGTGCCATTTCATCCCATAGCCCTTGAAGAAAATGCCCCGACACGGGATCAAATCACATTAAATAATCAACTGAAATGACCTGGTGTTGTATGGTGCTGCTCAGTTAGACATTATGGCCCTCAAACATTCTGCTTATGTAATGAATGATCCCCACATGACCCTCTCAAATATGGTTAGAAGAGTATTGTAAGTAGGTGCACTAATACTCTTACTTTGGACAGAATTATGCTTTTAATTATGCATTTAATTTTAATTTTTTTGACTTTTCAGTTGTCTCTTGCAACATTCGATTGAACTGAAAATGTATTTCCCCTTTTCAACTATGTTGTTGTACACTGTTGTCCAGACACAGCATGAAACTCAAACAAATCAGTGAAATACATTTTTTTTTCTGCATCCAAATAGTGATCTGCCCCTCTTCTGTTCTGAATAGTTTCTCCTTGTTGTGCACTGCTGGGGACTTTGGTAGTGGAGGAAGCACTGTGTGGCTGTGTTTTTAAGTGTGTGTGTGTGTGTGTGTGTGTGTGTGTGTGTGTGTGTGTGTGTGTGTGTGTGTGTGTGTGTGTGTGTGTGCGCCACTACAGGGGTAAAACAACATCAACAGGATGACTTTGTTCAGGCCCCACTGACTGCCACTGAATATGCTGCTACATTAATAACAGCTGGTCCGTAGTTTGTTGTACTGGAATAACAAGGCCCAGCCAGGCAGCCCAGGCTGCTCCGCTCAGGCCACCATTTCTGCTGAGTGTACAAGAGTACTTGCCAGGGTTTCAGTAATGGTGGTCTAATTAATCAAATCTAAATTTTTGTCACATGTGCCGAATACAGCAGGTGTAGAAGGTGAAATGCTTACTTACGAACCCTTTCCCAACAATGCAGTTTTTTTTTATACTACAAAAGGAAATCATAACGCAATAACAATAACGAGACTATATACAAGGAGTGCCAGTACCGAGTCAATGTGCAGGGGTATGAGATAATTGAGGTAATGTTTTATTACATTTTTACTTAACCTTTTATTTAACTAGGCAAGTCAGTTAAGAGCAAACTCTTATTTACAATGACAACCTACCCTGGCCAAACCCGGACGACGCTGGGCCAATTGTTCCCCGCCCATGGGACTCCCAATCACGGCCGGTTGTGATACAGCCTGGAATCGAACCAGGGTCTGTAGTGACGCCTCTAGCACTGAGGTGCAGTGCCTTAGACCGCTGTGCCACTCGGGAGCCCTGTAAAAGTGACTAGGCAATCAGGATATATAATAAACAGAGTAGCAGCAGTGTATGTGAAGAGTGTGAAAGTGTGTGTGTTGGAGTGTCAGTGTAGTATGTGTGAGTGTGTGGGCAAAGTCCAGTGAGTGTGCAAGAGAGTCAATGCAAATAGAAAGGGTAGCCATTTGGTTAACTGTTCAGCAGTCTTATTGCTTGGGGGTAGAAGCTGTTCAGGAGCCTTTTGGTCCCAGACTTGGTGCTCAGGTACCGCTTGCCGTGCGGTAGCAGAGA
Source organism: Salmo trutta (assembly GCF_901001165.1). Taxonomy (NCBI): domain Eukaryota; kingdom Metazoa; phylum Chordata; class Actinopteri; order Salmoniformes; family Salmonidae; genus Salmo; species Salmo trutta. The sequence continues at coordinate 11,480,669 of NC_042986.1, read as the reverse complement.
GAACAGTCTGACTTCGGTGGCTGGAGTTTTTGACAATTTTTAGGGCCTTCCTCTACACTGTCTAGTATAGAGGTCCTGGATGGCATGGAACTTGGCCCCAGCGATGTACTGGGCCGTACACACTACCCTTACGTTCGGATGCCTAGCAGTTGCCATACCAAGCGGTGATGCAGCCAGTCAAGATGCTCTCAATTTTGCACCTGTAGAACTATTTCAGGATCTGAGGGCCAATGCCAAATCTTTTCAGCCCTCTGGGGGGAAGAGGCATTGTCATGCCCTCTTCAGAACTGTGTTGGTGTGTTTGAATTATGATAGTATCCACATCCCTAAGGAACTCGAAGCTCTCAAACCGCTCCACTGCAGCCCCGTTGATGTGAAGGGAGGCGTGCTCAGGCCTCCGTTTCCTGTTGGCTACGGGCAGGTCCTTTGTCTTGCTGATGTTGATGGAGAGGTAGTTGTCCTGGCACAACACTGCCAGGTCTCTGACCTCCTCCCTATAGGCTGTCTCATCATCGTCGGTGATCAGGCCTACCACCATCATGTCCTCGGAAAACTTAATGATGGTGTTGGAGTCGTGCGCGGGCACACAGTCGGGGTGGAACAGGGAGTACAGAAGGGGACTAAGCACGCACCCCTGAGGGGCCCACGTGTTGAGGGTCAGCGTGGCGGATGTGTTGTTGCCTACCCTTACCACCTGGGGGCAGCCTGTAAGGAAGTCCCTGACTCACATTTCCCATCCTCATCTTTGCCTCCCCTGTTACATCACACAATGGTAGCGCCGGGAAAAGGTTTTTTTTTTTTTTTATAGCAGATGCTCTTAAGACATCTTAACAATGAATCTCTTTGTAATGGGGCTTCTTGCTGGGACAATTTGGCCCTGATGTAGAGTTCCTTCCAGCCCGCCTCTGACACTGAAATAAGCTATGCTGACACATGCAGCGCAATACAGTGCAACATAACTCTGCCAGCCCCAGGCCTAGAAAACACCTTGTTCCCTGGCAGGGCAGCAGCTCTCCGTCTGCCATCTGTCTTTTGTCTTCTAGGAGATGGTCGACGGCGGCCATTGCATAATAATCCTCTTCCTGGCCTGTGTGCAACCGGCTCAGACAATCGCCCTCCCTCAATCCCCTTCAAATGAAAGAGGGGGAATAAAACGGAACAAACAGAGAATGGATAAGCCTCAGACGCCCGATGTGCCACGGCAAAGCTCAGCAAATTGAATGCAGGACTGAGGCATTCTTAACATTCCTTATAAAAGTGTGCTCAAGGCTTGCGGCTAAACGTGCTCTTGGCTCTGCCTCTCTCTGCCTAAACATGGAGCTGTGCTGGTGAGGCTGTGAGGGTCTGAGGGAGAATGAGGTAATGTAAGGTTTATGGGTAAACGAGGGAGTTAGACTAGACCACCAGGCTACTACCTCTACCTAAGTGCTTTATCCAATACCTTTTGACCATGATGTAGGCCTTTGACTTGACAATGATGGATGAGTTGGTTACAGCACACAGTATCGGACTAGTGGGTCTTCGGCCAATTGTGGCCATGGTACAAAATATCCAGTTTTCATTATCATGGCCTGACACATCCCTTTTCTATTTATTGGTGTATAAAAGTTACTTGCTTGCCACTCAATGCTGTGTCTTGTTTATTGATGTTATGTCTAAGACTTGAGGCACTGGGAGCTGTAGAGAGAGCAAGGGAACGGCTGTGCAGACTGAACGCTCTGCTGTCTCTTTAGTGTGCAACAACTCATTGTCTGCTGTCACATGTGGCCTTATGTTTGTTTGTTTTTTTGGCTTAATCAGCAGTGCTGAGTTCAGGAATTCCTGTTCATCAGAGAGAGAGAGACACACAGGCGGAGAGGGGCAAATAGGCAGAGAAAGGGAAAAGTGGAGTGCGAGGGTACAAAGTGATCCAAAGCAGGAGAGACCGTGATAGGAGGCGAGTGAGCTGGAGAGATAAAGGGGGAAGACCGAGGGCGGGAGGAAGAGTCCCATAGTAAAGGTATGGTATACAAAGGGATACGCAGCTAGCTATATGAGAGACAGAATAACATGAACTTTACAGGTGAGAGAGTGTTGCTACAGGGTCAGGAGTCAGAGATCCAGAAGCAGACCCCTGGTCGGCCATTACCTGGAGCTTGGGTCACCTCTTGTGGCTGGGTGCCTCTGCGGACCTCATAGTGGGGCTTTTCCATTTCCTCTGCACTGGCTGAAAATGGTTCCTCAGTGCAAAACAACATTGTTGCCTTTAGGACTAGACAAGTGTCATAAAGACTTGTAGTTTGAGGAAAAGTGCCCCTGAAGAAGGAAAAAAAAAAGAAAGGGGGAAAAAAAGCTCAATAAAAATGTGTGGTTCCCTGGGCAGTGTGCTCCCTGTAAACCTAGAAGGAGTCATTAACAGAGGTGGTGCTGGCAGAGGCCCAGGATGAGTGAGAGCACGTCTCGGCCTGCTCCCAGGCAGGGCAGGAGGGACAGACTCTGGGAGGGATAGCCCCTGCCCTGCTGCTATCCCTGCCTTGTGCCATGCCTGTAGTGGAAGAGCAACAGGTGTGTTTTGGGGGATTTTAGTAAGTTATATCGCAGCCCTTGATCCAGACCTGTTTCTTGGCGTGAGTGGGGTTTAAGACTTGTTTTATCTAATTTTAAGAAGGTTAATAGGTACTTTTGAGGTCCTCTCTCTGTAGCTCATGTACAAACAGAGAGTTAACTTTTGGGCTCAAAACTGGGTTTGTTTTAGTTTCTGGTAGCTTCTGTGTTTTTGTGAAGGAATCACTTTGATATTGAGATTTCTTCAGTCTGTGTGCTTCTTATTCAAAACAGCTAGCCAGGGCACTAGCCACTCACCACTTGTCTTTTCATTGATTCTAGTTTGCTAGATGGGATGGTCGTCATCGATCCTGGAGCCTGTTGTTGAACATATTATATACACAAGATGGAGTATAAGAAAGAGTGGGAGAGACACAGTCGTCATTGTGGACAGGTCTGCTATTAGAAGGTTCTTGGAAAGTTATTGCAGTCCTGCTCTGTCATGTCTGGACACTTTTGGCAACAATGCCCATTTCTAGGTCTTTCAATTGAACTCTTACATAGAGCATTCTCAGGCCTGATGGGTTTACAGTATGTTTTCAAATCAAATGTTATTGATCATGTACACATGGATAGCAGATGTTAATGTGAATGTAGCGAAATGCTTTGATGCACCTGTACTGACCTTGCCTTCTGGATGGTGGCGGTGTGAACAGGCAGTGGCTCGGGTGGTTGTTGTCTTTGATCTTTTTGGCCTTCCTGTGACATCGGGTGGTGTAGGTGTCCTGGAGGGCAGGTAGTTTGCCCCCGGTGATGTGTTGTGCAGTACCCTCTGGAGAGCCTTGCGGTTGAGGGTAGTGCAGTTGCCGTACCAGGCTATGATACAGCCCGACAGGATGCTCTCGATTGTGCGTCTGTAAAAGTTAGTCAGGGTTTTGGTTGACAAGCCAAATGTTTTTAGCCTCCTGTGGTTGAAGAGGCACTGTTGCGCCTTGTTCACCACACTGTCTGTGTGAGTGGACCATTTCAGTTTGTCTGTGATGTGTACACAGAGGAACTTAAAACTTTCCACCTTCTCCACTGCTGTCCCTTCGATGTGGATAGGGGGGTGCTCCCTCTGCTGTTTCCTGAAGTCCACGATCATCTCCTTTGTTTTGTTGACGTTGAGTGAGAGGTTGTTCCCCTGACACCACACTCCGAGTGCCCTCACCTCCTCCCTGTAGGCTGTCTCGTCATTGTTGGTAATCAAGCCCACTACTGTTGTCGTCTGCAAACTTGATGATTGAGTTGGAGGTGTGCATGGCCACGCAGTCGTGGGTGAACAGGGAGTACAGGAGGGGGCTGAGCACGCACCCTTGTGGGGCCCCAGTGTTGAGGGTCAGAGAAGTGGAGATGTTGTTTCCTATTTTCACCACCTGAGGGCGGCCCGTCAAAGTCCAAGACTTAATTGCATAGGGCGGGGTTGAGACCCAGGGCCTCCAGCTTTATGAGGATCTTGGAGGGTAATATGGTGTTGAATGCTGAGCTGTAGTCAATGAACAGCATTCTTACATAGGTATTCCTTTTGTCCAGATGGGATAGGGCAGTGTGTAGTGTGATGGTGATTGCGTCGCCTGTGGACCTGTTGGGGCTGTATGTAAACTGAAGTGGATCTAGGGTGGCCGGTAGGGTGGAGTTGATATGATCCTTGATTAGTCTCTCAAAGCACTTCATGATGACAGAAGTGAGTGCTACTGGGCGGTAGTCATTTAGTTCAGTTATCTATGCCTTCTTGGGTACAGGAACAATGGTAGCCATCTTGAAGCATGTGGGGACAACAGACTGGGATAGGGAGCGATTGAATATGTCCGTAAACATACCAGCCAGCTCGTCTGCGCATGCTTTGAGGACGCAGATAGGGATTCCGTCTGGGCCAGCAGCCTTGCGAGGGTTAACACGTTTAAATGTTTTACTCACGTCAGCCACGGAGAAGGAGAGGGGGTGGTGCTGTCCTTGATAGCAGGCCGCAACGGTGGCAATGTATTATGCTCAAAGCGGGCAAAGAAGGTGTTTAGTTTGTCTGGAAGCACGACGTCGGTGTCCGTGACGTGGCTGGATTCCTTTTTGTAGTCCACGATTTCCTGTAGACCCTGCCACATACATCTCGTCTGAGCTGTTGAATTGCGACTCCACCTTGTCCCTTTACTGGCATTTCACTTGTTTGATTGCCTTGCGGAGGGAATAACTACACTGTTTATGTTCAGACATATTGCCATGGTTAAATGTGGTGAACCGCGCTTTCAGTTTTGCGCAAATGCCGCTATCCATCCACAGTTTCTGATTAGGGTAGGTTTTAATAGTCACAGTGGGTACAACATCTCCAATGCACTTCTTTATCACACTTACCGAGTCAGCGTATAGGTTGATGTTGTTCTCTGAGGCTGACTGGAACATATTCCAGTCCACGTGATCAAAACAATCTTGAAGCGTGGATTCCGATTGGTCGGACCAGCGTTTGATGGTTCTCGTCACTGGTACATCCTGTTTGAGTTTCTGCCTATAAGACGGAAGGAGCAAGATTGCATCGTGGTCAGATTTGCCCAAAGGGAGGGCGGGGGAGGACTTTGTATTCATCGCGGAAGTTAGAGTGGCAGTGGCCGAGGGTGACACATTTATTAGGTCTGTGTGTGTGTGAGTGTGTGATCTTATACAGAGGTGTGTGTTTCTCATGGTCTTTCCTCTGCTGTGTGTTCCAGACGAGAAGCCTGTTCAGGAGGACTGGGTGGTGTGCCAGCATCCTGAGTGCCCTGACCGTCGACAAGCCTCGAAGGTAAGACTCGCATCCTGGGATGGGCCAGTCAGTTAGGGATTATCCCTTTGAACCTGAATCATTGAGCCCAAATCATTATCAAATAAATCCACAGTGAGGAGAGATCAGTGTGTAACTTTATTTCATTTGGATTGTCCGTTTGGACAGAACTCTTAGGCTACATGAGGTCCAACTTGACCCCATAAGACCTTTACCCTCGTAGAGGTAGCCAGAATATTGAAGCTCTATGGTGAGGTCCTGCTACGTACAACCTGATTAGGGAGAGACTCCTTTTCTTCTGTTAGGTGTTAAAAGGGTACGAGGCGTGAGGCAGTGTGTCTGGCCACTAGACTGTGAAATGAATTATTCCTTTGAAGCTGCTGCTTTCTGAAAACAGGACCATAGCCAGACGGCCAGATGAACCAAAGCAGTCTGTCTGGTCGTTCGGCTCTCCCCAAAACGGTCCACTTCTCTCAATCTGGATAAGATGTATTTCACCCTCAGTTTCTGTGACAGAGCAACCGGTCCCTCCCTTTAACAAAAAAACACGTGTCTACATCACGTGTCAAACTCAAGTCCTGCCGGCTCATTCAGGCCCCCGGGTGGTTTGAGTAAACTTTTTTTTATTGTAGGATTTTTTTGCTACCAGGGGAAAAACAACCCTCTGTCTACATTGAAAAGACTAAAACCATATCGAAACTGTGTAGAAATTATAATGGGCCTATATTATACAGTCTCTTCACTTTTTCCATGTTACTAAGAATCACCGAAATGAAAGCTGGATAGTCATGGAGCGTCGAAAATTCCAAAAGCGATGGATAGGACTATTGTTTATATATTTTTTTTAAATCAGTGCGTCCCTCCGGACCTTGGCGAAGACCAAATACGGCCCACAGACAAAATTTGTTTGACATCCCTGGTCTACATCGTGTGTGTGTGTGTGTGTTGATCTGTGCACCGGTGGGAGGAGGAGTTAATTTGGGACAAAGCCTGTCCGACTGACGCAACCCGTCTCCTTGGCCGAGGTCACGGGCTGACGTTATGTAAGGAGATTAAGACGAGTCCTGTTAGTTATGGGGACTGGACTGGGATAGGAGCAGGGGAGGATTGAGAAGCTCGCTGGTGACTGGACAGGGATGGACGGAAGGGAGGGAGGGAGGGAAGCCTTGTTTTCAACTGCAAGCAACAGCCCTGTCCCAGCCTCAATCTCTCCCCCACTCTTCTTCTTTGCTGCCCTTTTCTGTCCGATTTCCATTTAATCATCTACATCTCTCCAGTCGGTTGACAAACTCATACATTTCAGAGGATGGCACAGCAAAGCCTTGTTCCCTCACTTGTGCTAATGTTGTCTTCAGTTGGCAGACAGAGCAGCAGAGAAATGTCCATGTCTCCTGTCTGTGACAGGTCTGGTCTTCGTCAGCAGGGGGAGCTAATGAATCAGGCCGGTTATGCAGTCCCATCTCTTCATATTGCCTCTTGTTGTGTTTAACTCCAATTGCCTGCATTGCATAAACGTTTTAGACATGATTTAGAGTTTTTGAAAAATACACTTTGTATTATATCCCATGTGGTTTTAAATAAACTCCTCAAAGAAGCCATTTGACTCCGAACAGAAACATTCAACTTTTTATATTTCATTTAAAGAGTATTTTAAGGAGCTTAAACAAACCCTTTGAACTGAGCTGCTTTTGGCAACAGGGAGGGAGAGAGTCAGTCAACTGGACTGCAGTCTCCTTCCTCACGTTATTTCTCCATTTTTATTTGAAAGTGCTTGGTCTTTATAGCTCTTCCTTTGGTCCTACTTCATAGTATTATAACAGTTACGTTCTGCGGTAACTCAGCTCCCCAGAGGCATTTGTGAGTCTGTTCCAGTCACCGCATGAGACATGCGCCCTGGCGTAGCGTTAGTCAAGTTCACCTGTCCAATAATTCAGTGAATAGATCCAGGTGTCCCAGTAAGTCAGGTACTGACACTACCTACCATAGCTGTCTACGAGTAGAGTCACCATCACATTACTTAACACTACCTGGACTGAGGTTAGGCTTAGATAACTATTTCATGTGTTTCCAAAGGGTTTGTACCATAGTCGTATGAACCTAATTTGAACCTTTGTTGTAGGTCTGGGACTGTTTTTCAGGCCGATAGCTAGGCCTTAGTTCTGAGTTAATACTGGACTGACTGACTACCTGACCGTGCTGTGGCGGTTAGCAGCAGGGCCGTGCATGGACCTTTCAGGGGGCAGGTACTCAAACTGCCCCTCCCCCCAACAACACACTCATCACAAATTAGAAGGAAGTAAAATAGAAACAAAAAATAGAAGGAACTAGTTACAGTTATGATTGACTGTTACAGATATGATTGACAGTTTCAGACATGATTGACATCAGGAGAAGATCATTGATGATAGATGTGAATCTGCTAGTTAGCTAGCTTGATTGTTTTTACTGATTGTGATACATCTTCAATGCTTTTAAATAATAACTTAATAATATAGATAATATTCATAATCTTATAATTCATGATATGTGGGTATTTTTGTATATGATGGTTAGCTAGTCTAGACTACCTATTCAGTGCTTAATTTGTAATTTGTGCCGGTGTTGTGCCGACAATGTTCTTGCCTGCCCAAATCCCCCCTCCCCCCCTTCTATCTTGGGACTGCACATTTCATAATAATTTTGGTAGCTCATGTTGACTAGTAGTGTGTGCCACAAAAAGTATTTGACTCTAGCCACAAAATTAAGGAAATTAGAAGGGGGGGTAGAGGATTTCGGCAAGGCCATTTTCTTGCCTACCAAAATCCCCCCCCCCCCCTTCTAAATTCCTTAATTTTGTCACTAGAGTCAAATACTTTCTGTGGCACACACTACTAGTCAACAGTGTGGAGACGAATGGATTCGGTTCAGTCGGTTGTCCTGATAGCTGGCTAGCTGGCAACAACAGCAGCATGGCGGTAGTTAAAACTTGTAAAAGAAAGTGATGTTTATTTTGATGGGCCAGGGAGAAATAACTTGTAGTATCGATCATCCTCTGGATGTCACCGTGACATGCCAATTAACTAACCTAGCGACAAGCCTGTGCCAATGAATGTCCAATGCTGCAATGTTGTATCGAGGTGCTTGCCAACGTGAGACTTGCTTCTCAACGGGCAGCTGTAGGCTATCACGTTGCCAACGGTAGCTAGCTAACGTGGTCAATTTGTTCCATCCCACTTGATTTTATTTGGAGTAGGATAACAGCCTACACGAGAAATAACTTGTAAAATTGGTAGTAACCATCTGAATGGCACTATCCGGGATACAGTCTACTGCTCAATGGGGAGAGTTTGCGCTGCAAGCCGGCAACACTACAATACGGGAACAGTGTCCTTCGCTCCCGCTTGCGTGTAGCCAATAACGGCCCACAAGCTTAAACCAGCTAGCTTGGAAGGGCTCATCAGGATGACTGACTGAACCGAATCCGTTTATCTTCACTAAACTCTCGCCGCGAGACTTATGTCATCAACAGCAATGGCCGATGTGTTTGTGCCAAAAACATACCTGTAGCGACCCGCACAGACAGCTGTGTGTTGTGTGTTATGCTGTTAGTTGTTTGTGTTGTACTTACCAGTACCCAGTGTTCGCGGGGTCCGCCATGCCAATCAACCTGCTATCTGCCAATCACGGGAATGCCTGGAATGTTCTGATGCTGGGTGTCCTGGGGGTTGGCAGAGTGGCGTGGAGGGGGGTTTGGGCAGGGGGATGGAGCAGGTTTAGCCATTGTTCTCTCTCTTACGTCTGGCCTTCACAAGAGAAGGTCACGGTTGTTTTATAGGGTATCCTTCATTTATTTGGCGTGGGCTACGGCCAAACAGTAGCCTGTGTGAAGTTGGGTTAATAAACCGTCAATTTGTAAACTCAATTCTCTGTCTGGACAATTGTTCCTTTGTGATCTTGTCAGGTCATTACAATTCCTTACTTTGTAAAACAATGTTCGCCCAATAGGCATATTTGGAAGTTGATAAAATATTTTGGTAGCTTGCAGCAGATCGATTAGAGTCTTCTATTTTCAGCAGGACTCATTTAGCAGTCAGCAGTCTTGGCACAGTAAGGAGAAGAGGCCAGTCTGAGCTCGCTCTGTAACAGGTCTCCCACATATACAGTTAATTACACCCCTCCCCCCTGTCTCTACGGGAACGGGACAGGACCAGACAGGCCCCGAAAGGTGTGGGTTCTCACGGCAACGCGCGGGTTCTCACGGCAACGCGCCCCTCCTAGTACATACAGCTGCAGGGAAGGTGACGGAATGGAAGGGTGGATGGATGGAAGGGGAGAAGTTTCAATCAGCTGACTGACTTCAATTTCTCTCTTTGGTTTCATTGGTTTCACTTGGATGGTTTTGATCTTTTATTCCCCTTACATATTAATTTGATGACTAATACCTCTCTGATATTGTTTTTGTGGAATCAGTGACACTATTTGGAAGTAATATTATCCACCCTTTAAAGCAAGTCACGAACGAAACAATCACTTGAATTTCCAGCGTGATGAAATAATTGTTTGAAGAAATACAAAAACAACACACAAGGTCACACCGTCTGCTATTCAACAGTCATCTATAGGGTGACTGAAACCCAGGTATTGAGGTACAGCGGTAAGCCTTAATTCCTTACCGAGTTACCTAATGATGCTTCCCCTCCCTTGGCTCTCCTCCGGCATGAGTCTGACTGTAGCTGCCTCTTGGCACGGACAGATCAGAGGACTATTTAAAGCAGCTGTGCACATCCTTTTAATTTTCATACTGCTCTTTCTCCCTTTTCCCCCCTCTTTTTTTGTCCTGGTCTAATGAGGAACAGTCTGTTTTGAAAAGGTCTTAGGCATGAGGGCGGCCAACACTGGAGCACGATTTATAGATGTACTGTCAATAATTCGAGGTAGAATTATCTAGCTGTCTCTCTGTCTGTGTGCGCGCTCGTGGGAGAGAGAGCATTTGCACGTGTGTATGTGTGTGTGTGTGTGTGTGTGTGTGTGTGTGTGTGTGTGAAAGTGTATATGGATATACCTTTTCATTTGCATTGAAAGTAGACCCATATTCTACGTGCTCAGAGCAGTGTGTCCTGGTTGTCTTTGGCTGTTGATTTGTGAAGACACACATACTTCTACTATCCAATAGGCCACTCCACTATGGTGATTTAATATGGCTTGAAACAGGAAAATATGCACATAACTCGCGCTTGATTGTCATCCAAATATTCCTCACAACTTGTATTGCCTTTTATATAACAAGCACCAAAATAAATATAGCTTAAGTTGACCCGTTATGAGTCGAAAGGAGAAATGAGAGAGTGCAGAGTCTCCGATTGGGGTTTCTTAGCAGGAAAAGGAAGGTAGGATGACCTCATTTTCTATGTAAGGAAAGTTTTCCCTGTATGAGAAGTCAAAGGCTTTTGTCACTAATGGCACCCTATTCCCTATGTAGTGCACTACATTTGACTAGGGCCCATAGGAGTCTGTTCAAAAGTGGTGCACTACACGTAGGGAATAGGGTGTCATTTGGGACGGAAGCCAGAACCACTCCGGCTGGCATGGGTGGGATTTCTGCTGTGGTGGTACTGTGATGTTAGACTACCAAGCAGGATTTGGGCATTGGGATTGCTCAGGGAAAAGTTGGCTAATGGGTTTTCAATGTGAAGTACATAGAGAAAGTTAACAGCAGTGTCTTTGATATGCCTGTTAAAGACTGGAACTCCAATCGTCTTCACACAGAAACCAATAATGCTTATGATAGCGTTTTATATTCATTTCAAGCATTTTCATTTTTTCTCTGGACATGATTTATGGAAACGTACCTTATAGACCAACAGAATTGAAGTATTTCTACGGCATAGGCTACATCTCACTTCTGCGATAGCGTGGTTGAATTGGCTGAGGACATGAAAGCATTTGCGATCTGGAAAATGATTTCATCCCATAAAGCACAGGCCTACTGTGTAATCTCAATGACACACAGAGCACATTTTAAATACGTTAACTGTCATATTTTCCACTCCAGTGGATGTTCTACTTCAGGTAGAATGACTATGTAATATTCCACTTACGGTAATCGTACGTGACGTCTACAGGCACACACACACACACAGAGGGTGATTGGGTAAAGACAGTCTCTGCTGATGGCTATAGACAAGCAGGAAGCCGTGGTTGACGTACAGACCTATAGCTAGAGTCACAGTTGGCCTCAGATGCAAGCTACAACAAGCTTTTCACTCCACAGAACTCCCAGCGCACCGCCATCATCGTCTATTAGCCAATCGACAGCTTTCTTCCCATACTGTATTTTTCCACTATTCTCTTGACGTTAAAACAAGGGGGGGTTTCCCGAAGTTCTCACAATCGTTCTCAGTGGCAGATTTGATCGCAGTTTTGTTTTTACTTGGGCTTCCTTGAAATAAGTTTAGTAGTGACCCCATCAGTCTTGAGTCATTCATTTTTCAATCATGAAAGGAGAGACAATGATGCAAATGAAGGCAGCTATCAGATTAAATAGTGCTCTGCTGCTCTCCGTGGAGATACTTACCTTGCTTGGTAGTAGGCTTGCGTAAAAAAAAAAAACATAACCAATTTCAGTCAGGGCCGACCAATGTAACTGGCTGGTTCTTCAAAGTCTTTATAACGAGGCCCCCAGTGGCGAGATGATGGGGTTGAAACAACATAACAAATTCAAATCCCTCCTCACATGTGAAGCTCTGCTCTTCTTCATGGCAAACCAAACTAAAGCCTTCATGTGTAATTACTGGTTAGGGCTAATTTCTGAGGGAGTCAACAGGATGGTTGAAACGAATTAACTGTTTAAGAATGACGATCTGTCTGAGCCTTCAATTAGAAAAAGGACCAGCGTTCTCGAGAAAATCTCCCAAATCCAAAACATGTTATTATCGCGGATACGATAAGTAATAGTAGGCGACTTTGTAAATCAGTCGAATGAACTCTGAAACCAAACTCCAAACCCTGGAACTTCCAACAGAATTCATGGTGAAATAATTAGGCTTTATGTATCCTTTTTATTACCCTTCTCACTCGCTCTTTACGCTCTACACACTTATCTTTCTCTTTTGTTTTATCTCTTTTGTCTCTTGAACACACCTTGTGAAAGAATTTCTGGACTTATCGGTCCGGGAGGGGTTAATGCCAAGGTCCGGCATCAAGGGAGGGGTCACCTCTTTACACAGAATACATTCCCCTTCTCCTCCCCAACAATGACATTGCCACTACAGACTAATCCTTCAGGGTAATTGCGTGGCTGCTGCCCCATCTTTTAAACACAGACTGCTGTAATTGTGGTTGGCAACAGCGGGTGGTGGGGTGGGCAGGGGACCCGTATGTTGACTTGTTTTGAAGAGGAGAGATTAGTTTGGGCTTCCCAACCCGAACAGAGCTGACCTCTCCCTCCCCAGGCTGTGCCTCCAGGAAGTCTCTCCAGCCTCCTGCAGCCATGGGGCCCCTGAATAGTTTTTCCAGAGTTGGCTAATTGTAGACTCCTCTAGGCTTAGGTTGAATGACAAAAGAACAGAGAGCAGTGTACTGGCCCATGTTTGTGGACAGGTTAGCACAGTAGACTGCACGAAGACATGTGGTCAGTCATGAGGGAGACAAGTCATTTTTGATATTTCAGCCACCAGTAGTTTCAACAATATTGAGGTTAACTTCCGTGCACATATGATATTAGAATATTCTAATCCTGTTATCAAGATTGAAATCATATACGCAAGTGACTTATTTTAATCTGATATTGAAAGAAGTAAGCAAGTGCAGTTCTCTAACACTGTTCCCTCCCATTGACAACATATTTTACTACATAGGAAAGAACCACTAGAAACGCCTCTTTTTCCTGTCAGCTCTCTTTAAAGCACAAATACACCGTCCTGCGTGCTACTCTCTGACCTTGTGCCACTGAGGGGTCAGGGGTCAAACACAGGGACAAATGGGAGAGAGCGGTGAATACGGAGGAAGATGCACATGAGTAGGGAGAACCATAGAAATTGTGGGAAAATCCCGTTCTAGTCATTCCATTTCTGTGAAGACAGAGGGGGGGGGGGGGGAAACGACATGAGATGTTTAGAATAAGGACTGGTTTCTATACAAGTCAGTGAGTCAGTCCAGGATGTGTGTATGCTGGTAGGTCTTTGAGTGGAGGGAGAGGCTGATGGTATAGTGGGGGGCGGGGTATCGCAAACACCAAGGCAGCTCACATGTTCATGCTCATTCTAGCCTCGTCTGTCAGGTTATCCTGTGGCGTTCTACTACCTTGGAGCTCTTCCTGCTCATAGAGGACTTGAAAACACTTTCTCTCACGCTCCCTTACTGACGGATGAATGAGATTAGAGAGAAGCTTCCATCGAGGGTGGGATTTTAACTTGTGGTCTGCCTGCCACCGAGCTACTGACAGTTGTGACCTTTGGAAGTATTTTGTCACTTACCCATCGAAACGGAGAGATTATTTTCGGGAACGCACTTTTTCCCAGCACATTTTCCCAGCACTTTGTTTCCCAGCAAACTGGAGGTAAGTGATCGAGAACATCCTTACCCCTCTCACAACCTCTCCCACTGTGTGCATTAGTACTGAGGTTCAGTGAAAGGAACCCAGCATGTTGTGTTATTGTCTGCCTGGGGTTGTGTAGTTTTTAGGGTTGATCTTACATTTTGGTTCACAGCTAGGTGTAATCTATAGGGACAGGTGGGAGAATGGTATGGCAAAGGGATATCATACCTGGCTGAGTAGATCCACAGCCAGAGTGAAGTTGAGTGCTATTTTGTTCCTCAGTGAGAATGCTAGTGCAATGCACCCTCTCTTTATGTCTTGACTTTTAAACCCTTTTGTTCCTCGGGGAGCATAGGCCATCAATAAACTTCCTGGAGTTTTTTTCTCCCTATCTGTACACTGTTCCTGCTTGCCGTTGATGAATGCATTCACTCAGACATCAATTGCAACGTTTGGGGGGCCTTTAATTCTCTGGTTTTTTTTTTGTCAGACGTCGGCATATTCCACATCTGTTTCTTATATCAACAACCCCAGATCCTCAACAGCACACGCCAGCCCAGCCAGTGTCCCCCCCCTCCATTTTCTTCATACCAAATCTAAAGTGGCTTACCAACTATCCGTTTCCAAGTCGAAATTGGAACTGCCTGTGTCCAAATCAGCAATTTGTCTCTCTAGGAGTTTCCAGCAGTTCCCCAAATCATTTTCTTTTTCACCCACTTCCTCCTTTTTTTGGTCGTGCACATCACCTTCCTGCCTATCGGTCTCTTTTCCTTCCCTGAAGCTATGGATAGGAAGCCTGGTTGCATCACTGTCCAGCAGCGCAGCCTGAGACAACACTCACTCCGTCTCAGTGCACTTGACTGCGTTAGAGCGGAGACAGACCAGCTGCCGGTGAGTGGGTCTTCAGTTTTCTCATGTGGTCACACCAATAACTCTTGAAGTTTGTGTGTAAGAAAAAGTTGTCTCTCGTTTTGCCATCGTTGACAGTTCAGTGTCCGATGAGGCCAACAGCAAATCTGCAGTTTTATGATTATTATTATTATTATTATTATTATTATTATTATTATTATTTTATTTTTTTTTTATGCGTCAATACGTATATCATATGGGTATAGGGCAAAAGGCTTGGCTTGACCTTTTTAGGGACAAAAGGCTTGACTTCAGGGTGGTCTGAGTCTCTTGCTAGTTGAAGTTCTAGCCTATTTCTCAAGGTGTGGGTGTGAAATCTGTGCATGTTTGTGCAGTTTACTGTACAGGCAAGGCTCTTCATGCTGCATGTTGAAACACACTTTTGGTGGAATGTTTCCTTTGTAAAAAGAGCTAGGCTATTTCCTGTAATGCTCTGTTAGATGGATGTCCTTCAGTGTATCTCTGTCCTAGATCAGACAATTCCCAAACTCTACTGTACATCCACTGACCAAACACAGCAAATCAAATGGACCGTTGACCATTGAAGAAGAGCTGTCTTTTTGGTTTTTGCCACTGCGTAATCTTGTGATTTGTGTTGGAGACTGCTATATTCCGAATTGATGTCAGGTCCCCTCTCTCTAGTCCGGACCTGTTTCCCTAGTGTACTCTCCACGGTGTGTACATCTGGAAAAGCCAGTCCTCTCCTAAGACTTACGGTAGGAGATGTGTCATAGGTTTGTCATCATTATGAAACACTCCATGTGGTTTTCCCCCAGTCTGCCTGACAACTCCTTTTTAAAATACATTTAAACAGATGACAAGTCACTCGGTTTAGTTTAACTAAGGACTTTCCCACTGATGGGATCAGATTTCAGGCCTGTTTGGTTGGGAGTGTTCAACCCAGCCTGGGCGAAATGCATCCGGTTGTACATCAACATTATTTGACTGAATTTAAACTGAAAAACTGCAGGCATATTAGTATAACACTGGACAAATGACCTCATCTACTTTACTAATACCTGTGGCATTGGCCTGAATGACATCATATCCTTTATCATATATACTGTATATACATCAAGTACCACAAGCGAGTAAAATCTGATACATTTTTTTTAAAAGATAAAACACCTCACGGCACAACGGGGAATGTGAAGAGACGTGCGCACACACACACACTGTAATTTTGTAGTGATCGAGAAGTGATGTAATGTTTTGTACGATGTTTTGTTTATGATGTAGGCTGTTACGTTTTGTTGAGATGTGGTTGTTTTAATCCTGTTTGGACCCCAGGATCAGTAGCTGCTGCCTTGGCAATAAATACAAAAAAAAGGTATCCTGTCAACCAGACACTTACCAGTCACTCAGCCTCAGGTGTGGGCTTGGATGTTTCACTCTGCCAATCATCTCCTCATTACAGATAGAAAACAAGTCTCCCTACAGTACAAGCCTTTTATACATGAATCATCCCATGTGTCCCAGAAACACATGCACACTCACTCTGCCCTAGCTTTGAACGCTCCGATACAACAAGTGCCTCTGTTTTGAAGAGTTCCATATGTGTTTGAAGAAAACCAAACCCTTCCACAGTAAAGGGGGGTGGGGGGTTAATAGTAAGGAGACACGTCAGGCTGGCGTTGTGTAAGACCTCCTGCTTTAAAAGCTCCGGCCTGGTCCTGGCACTCTCTCAGAGCCCAGCTAGAGAAACGGACCGATGGCGGGAGAAGAAAGAGAAAGCGCGGCGGTACTGTTCTCCCCTGCCTCTTCTCACAGACTCACACAAGTTTATTTATTGAAAAATAAATGATCAGATCTGGCCCAGTCCTGACCTGGGGCTCTGATCTATCCCTTTGATCTCATTTATCCCTCTATCCCCTCCTCTCTGTTTCCACCTAGCGTACCAGTAACAGCCAGAACTAAAAGGGTACAGTCAGTGGTGTAGTGGTGCGTGGAGAAGTGGGTTTACTCTAATTTGGCCCAAAATTTCCCAAACGGCCCGCCCGGCAAAGGAAAGGCACCCTGTGTGAAAAATTCTATGAGAAACAATGACATGCACTCTGAATGATCTAAAATGCTTAAACCATATCAGGAGAGCGCTTTTTTTTAGGTATTTAAAAAAATCTGACTTTTGATTTTTAAGTGTACTGACCCTTTAATTTAAGTGCCAGGCACCTAGCAATGTTGTTTGATTAGTGGTGTTTCTGTAGCACATGAGATGGAGTTTGCAAAACAAATGGCCAATGGATTGATGCACGTAATCGTGACATCATTCTGACAGGTAGGCATGGGCTACTTTGTAGCTAGTTAACATTTTGTTAGTTTTTGGGAAAGCCTTTCCATCTACCAGAAGGCGGTTAGGCCTATCATTAGCATCACTATATATTTTTTCTGTTCCTTAACTGTTTGAAACCTGGACTTTTTACTTCATATATATCCCACCATAGAAACGTGGAGGCAATTATTTTACAAAGACTTTCTTTCATTGTCTTCTAGCCAAAGGCATGATCCTAGTCATATTAGAAACCCATGATAGTTGTTGCATCTTTAGATCTCCCCTCTTAATTTCTAATTAATATTTCCACGAGACCGCTCGCATGTGCGTGGGGATTTAGAGTGGGGTTTTCCACAAATTGCATTTTGGAACATTTGCTCTGTTCTAGGCCTACCGCCATGTGCACGTTGCTGCACTGAGAATGTGAAGAAATAATCATCTGAGAATGTGAAGAAATAATCATCTATCAGCATTTTAAGCTAAACATTCTGATCTGCCTTGTTAATTGATACGGTGTATACCTCCACTACACTACTCTGACACGTACCCTGGGGATTAAGAAGTGAGTATATCCCACTGAGAAATAGGTGGGTATTCGGTGTATACCTGCGTTTATCCTTCGCTACACCACTGGGTACACTGAGGCTACAGCGTGTCATGTTTAGGAAACCAACCTCTACAGTGAACCCAGGGGGCCCCCAGTTGCGTGCTCAACTCCCAAGAGGGGCATGAAAATGTGTTCTCAGAAAATGGTAACTATAAAAGTAATGATGGCCTAAATGGCAGGCCAAAGAAGAAGTGATTTAACTGTCTTTTTGATGTAAAGCAGACTCCATGGGTATTTAGAGTTTAGCATTTGCGTACCAATCCATCATTCTGAATTAAAACCATGATTATTACGATGTCCCAGTAGTATAGCTAGCTGTAGCATTACGGTGAGTGCTGGCCACCCAGGCTGAAGCTGTATATTTTTTTTAAGTGGTGTGGAGAGTCTCCCACGCAGCTCATTGATACATTGAAGGCATGCCGACGGAGGCAGAGTCTGAACACAGAGTACCAGAACAGACCAGACCAAGATAGGAAAGACTGGGAAGGGTTAGAGAGCAGAGAAGCTTTTCAGGTCTGGAACGTCTGCTGTGGCTTTACTGAGTTAAAGTTCATATAAGGAAATCAAATTGGGCTCCCGAGTGGCGCAGCGGTCTAAGGCACTGCATCTCAGTGCAAGAGGCATCACTGTAGTCCCTGTTTCGAATCCAGGCTGCATCACATCCGGACGTGATTGGGAGTCCCATAGGGCGGCGCACAATTGGCCCAGGTTTGGCCGGGGTAGGCCGTCATTGTAAATAAGAATGTCTGTCTTGCCTAGTTAAATAAAAATACAAAATTAAAAACAATCAATTCAAATAAATTCAAAATCTATGGATTTCACAAAACTGGGCAAATGGTGCAGCCATGGATGGGCCTTGGAGGGGATAGGCCCACCCACTGGGGAGCATTTTATTGTCCCCAGCACAAGGTGCACCTGTGTAATGATCATGCTGTTTAATCAGCTTCATGATATGCCACATCTGTCAGGTGAATGGATTATCTTGGCTAAGGAGAAATGCTCACTAACCGGGATGTAAACTAAACAAATTTGTACACAGAATTTGAGAGAAATAAGCTTTTTGTGCATATAGAACATTTGTAGGATTTTTTTATTTCAGCTCATTAAACATGGGACCAACACTTTACATGTTGTGTTTATACTTTTGTTCAATGTATTTGATTAGTTAGACGGGAGTGAGTCTGACACCAGTGTACGAGGGAGTCTGAAGTCTGTACTGCCTGTCTCGTTTGAGGGTGTGTGCGTGCACACAACAGTCTTATTATTTGTACAAGACTGTACACGACTGAGTCAAACCAATCATGTGTGTGTCACTTTTGCGTGTGTTGTGATAACGTGTCATCCAAGGTCTGTAGACACCAGTCGAGCCTCATTTACGGTCCAAGCCGGGGGATGGTGTGTGTGTGTGTGTGTGTGTGACTCAGTACGTCTTACGTATTTAAATGACTGATGATGAGAAGGCATATCTGCTAAGGTAACTAACGCTAAAGGGTGAACTCGGCTTCAAGTTGCCAAATCAAAGATGTCTAACACGTCAGTGCCTGGCCCTGAAGTAACGTTTTAGTGTGGGGGTGGAGTGATGTTATTGTGGAATAGATCACTGAAACACTCTGCAGCACACTATCAACTGACTGCAGTGTAAACAAGGCACACAGTAAATTACTGAAAGGAAGGCTTTATTAGAGAACTGTAACCATATCCAAATGTCATCGTGACTGTTTGGTCTGTGCTCGACCTAGCTAAACACAATCATCTGTATTGACTGAACGTTCGTCATAGCTGTTCAATGGTGTGTTGATTTAGGCTGTGTGTGCGTGCGTGTGTGTGTGTGTGATGGCTGCTGGAGACTGACTGTATGTGGATGACCCAATGGAAGATGGGAAGGGAATTTAATTAGCTTTGGGTGTGGGCACCAACAACGTGTGTGTGTGTGTGTGTGTGTGTGTGTGTGTGTGTGGAGCAGTAAACCAAACACAACAAGGGCCCTATTTTCTCTTTCACATTGTCTCTCAATAATCAGTCTCCTTCCACCAATATCCCATCCTGACAACTATGTTCCAGTAAGTGCTACTCCACCTTTCACTTACACATGATGACATTGTACAGGCACTCGTTGCAACATTCACTGAAACTATCAACAACCTTATTGCGCGCGCGCACACACACACACACACACACACACACACACACACACACACACACACACACACACACACACACACACACCGAGGTTGGGATTAGGTGTGCTCTGGCAGGACAGGCTGTTCAGATTAAAGCCAGTCAGTCCGGGGGGGGGGAGAGAGACTGTTGTGATTGATGCAGTGCTGTTGGCGGCCTGGCCTTGCATTTTATCAGTATTTTCCTAATGGCGAGGGGGGGTGGAGGGGGATCAAACCTTATAACGCCGACCATAGTGTGTGTGTGTGTGTGTGTGAGTGATCCAGACTCTGAGGTAACAGGGCTGAATCACTTCGGGAGAACCCAGTCATCTCTAAGTGTGACAGCTGTAGTCTGTGAGAGGAACGTTCATTCAATAGTTGTCTACCTCCCATTGATGGTTGGAAATTGGAATGTAGCAACTTTGTGTTCACATGATTGTGTGTGTGAGGGTGCTTTGGTCGTGTGTGTGTGGTAGTGTGTGAGGGCGCCTTGGTCGCGTGTGTGTGTGGTAGTGTGTGATGGTGCCTTGGTCGTGTGTGTGTGGTAGTGTGTGATGGCGCCTTGGTCGTGTGTGTGGTATGCGTGGCAACAAGTGTGTGTAATCAGGTACCACATGGCAGTGATGGGGCTAAGCCTGAGCGAAGGCTGCAGAGGGGCCTGTGTGTGTGTTTTCACAGCTGTCAGGGGGGTGTGTGTGTGTGTCCGTGTCGCTCGGGCCACAATCACTGTTCCTCCTCCAAACACACCGCTAATCCCGTTGACTTGATAACACACGTCTGGACACACACACACACACGCGCACGCATGCATGCATACTCCCAGCTCCCGATCCCCAGCCAGCTGTCATTTGACCATCATTCTCCTTCAAAGTCACCATGCACTCTAATTGGCCCGCTAGTGCCAGTCACCACCACCAAGTGTGCTGTGCTCTCATCTTCAGTCTCAGGTGACCTATTGTTGGAAATACTATCAC